>NC_139808.1:8012081-8612081 GCF_963457635.1 Microchirus variegatus | reverse complement strand
ATTTTGTCAAATTATTATATTATTGTTGTTATATCTGATGCCCTGCGATGGACTGGCGACCTGTCCAGGGTGTACCCCACCTTTGCCCCCCTGTGTCAACTGGGATAGACGCCTCATGTGGAGGATAAAGTGGTAGAAAATGAATGGATGAATGTTATATCTGATAAATAATTATTTCATCTTTTACTACTTTAACCTGTGCAGAGTCACAGGGAGAGAGCTGGAGCCACTCCCAGTTGACATCAGGTGAAAATCGGGTACACTTTGAACAGATCACTAGTCCATCACAGGTTCAACATACAGTGACCGGTCACTTACACACACTATCACACATACGTATCAGTTTAGAGACTCCAGTTAACCTATCACCCTGTGTGCATGTAATGTACCTGGACTATACCAACTGAAGGAGGAAGCAGAGAACATGCAAACACACTCTCACACACTCAGTCCATCCAGGATTCAAATCCTCTTTCAGACAGGTGACGGTGTTGTTTTTGGACAGTAACTCATACAATTCAGTTTCAGATCCAAATATCACTATTTATATGTGTGTGTGTGTGTGTTTTTTTTGTGTGTGCTGACCTACTCCACGCAGGAATGTGAGATATTTCTGTGGTTTCTCGTCTGCCGTTCCTGAGCAGTTGCGTCACTCAGCTGAATGTCTGACAGCTGTTTCCTGAACCGTGAAAGAAAAGCCAGAAAAGGATATTTTTAGTCCCAAACTGAGACAAATTTATCTGGTTTGCTTGGTATTCTTATTTAATAGCACACCTCGTCATGGGGGAGGGTTTTAGGAGGATCTATTCCAGTCTACTTCCTCTCATTCTGGGCACAGATTAGATAATTTGGCCTAATTTGATTGAAATTAAAAACATTTAAATAATTAGGGCCCAAAAGGACAAATTAATTAAATTGAGGAAGTTGACACCCTGTAGATATTAAATGGGATAAAAGCTGATAAAAATCCAGAATCCTCACTGAATTAATTTAATGTAGAATCTGAGCTTTTTAGTGAAACTGCAGCTACATCAATTTCAGACATTTTGCAGTAAATGGACATAAAAATATCAGTTCCATTTAACCTAAATTTTTCAATCATGAAATTGAGTTTTTATCTTTTTTTTTTTTTTTTCCAGATACTAATTTGTATGTTTCAATGTTGGGTAAAGGTGGCATCTGCTGTTTTTACTTAATTGGACCCTTCTTCCCTTAGTAAAAAATAAAAACATTTTTAAATAATTCTCATCATCATCATTATTATTATTATTATTATTATTATTATTATTATTATTATTATTATTATTATTATTATTATCATCATCATTCTTTGTATTTACTGTTAATTTCCATGTATCTGTTTGTCTAAGATTTCTTTAAAATGGCAAATAATATTTATATATTATATATATATGTATATACATTGTATATACATATATATATGTGGGTTTTTTTTGTTTGTTTTTTAAACAAATACAGGTAAAAAGGTAAGTTTCATCGTGCCTCAAAGTGTGTATGTTGTCTAAAGTGTAAGCTGAGATGGTAGCGCCCCTGTGTGGTGGGTTCTTTTAAAAATTTTACGTCATCATCACACGCAGAGAAAAAAAAACCCACTCTCACACTCGGCTTTGATATTTCCAACAGAGCCTGAACGCAGCACGGCGCTTCCCCTTTAAACGCCTGTGTGAAGTGTAAAGTGGGTGAAAGGGGAGGAAGAGAAGAGAGGAGAGTAATAAATAATGAGGAGGAAGAGGAGGAGAGGTCAGACCACAGACGAGACCGACTGACAGGTAAACTGTGCTGTTTTTACTCTGCGTCATTATAATATAAATGTGATGAAGGTGATGATGATGATGTGCGTCATAGTGTAAATGTGTCTTCGCTGCTGTAGCTTGGTGAGGTTTGGTACGGTTTCACTTAACCCGACTGTATTCAACTCATTATTAATATTATTATTATTATTATTAAACTAACTAAATAAATAAACTGGCCGAAGTGAATGTCCGCGTTCAAACATGTGACGTACTCTGCGTGTCGCTGACGTCACGACTGGGGAATCGGTATCGACAGATAAAAATGTCAAAATACGATAAAATCCAAACATTCCTATACACATACATATGTATATATATGTGTGTGTGTGTGTGTGTGTGTGTGTTGCATGCTTCAATATGCACAGACTGTAAACATTGTGATAAAAATCAGTAAAATAATTTTAGCTGAGTCATGTTTAGGTGCATGAACAATATTTGTTGCATAGCTTGAGAATCATGTCTTTGAAACGACTCAGCACAAACTGTGTGTCGCTAACAGCTTCATGTGTTCATAAATGGTTTAACATGACTGTGTAAAATGACCGATATCACCAAGGGTAGATTATCAAGTTTGTGATATCGGTATCGTTGTACATGTTGTTGTTACATTCCCTGTAATGTCTGTAGAACGTTTTACATTTTACAAGAATGTTTATAAGAAAAGGGGAAAATGTAAATGTTTCCAGAAATTCTGTTATTTCTTATAAGATAAGATAGTCCTTTATTAGTTCCGCACTGGGAAAATTTACTATTTTGTTGTATGAATAGTTGAAATCGCCCGGAAAATGTAGGAACGTGACCGAAAAAACAGCCGATAATGTAAGATGATGCACATTCAATTGGTTTGGAATTCAGTATTCCTTACATGTCCTTTACCATTCCTTATTATTTTTCCATTAAAAAATCTGATAACATAAAGATCAAAGGGCAAAACTTGGAGCGATGTGAACTGCGTTTAAGAGCTTTGACGTACGATGGAGACATGAGTGAGAAGAACTGTGATGGGGAAACTTCCAGCTTTGATTAAAGAGCCTCCAACTGTGATTGGGAGCTTCGGGCTGTGGAGAGCAGCATTGCACGGTGTGCAGCCTGCCGAAAGTTGTTGGAAGAAGAAGAATCAAGTGCCACACACAGCGGGAACGAGCTGATAACTTAACTTACTTAAGCTCATTAAACACAGGCTAATATTACACTTACAAACTGGTCTAAATGCATGTGCAACACCAAACTGTTTACTGCTTTACTCAAAGTTCTGCTGTTGTTCTACTCTGGCAAGCTGGGATAATATGTCATATATCATGATATAACTTTGGTTAATTGCAATATAACAACATTTCAGTAACCCTGGGCAATATATCGATATTATACCGATATCGTGGCATGAGATAAGATGTGGTCTTAGATGTTGGATGTAATCATGTTGTGATAGGGTATCTGTGATGACTTTTCCAGTTTTAAAAGGCTGTTGCATTGAGAGTTGTATTAATTATATTGAATCATTGACATTGACATAACTTTATTTCAGAAAGTCACTGTACTGTACTGTATTACAGAAATATCAATTTTATTTGTATCTTGAAATACATCCATATTGAATGTGATTTTCTCATTTATGGCCTTATCCCAGCCTGAGTATAAATATGATATTTATGCATTACAGAAACACTCTTTGAGGTATAGCACATGTAATTACTTAGTGTAATGAATATACCCTAGATTAAGCAGGGGATGTACACTTAAACCATAAAGGTACAGTGTGCACTTTTGAGATGAGTTCTGCAGAGAGTGGAGCCTCATATTCTATTCACCATGTCCGCATGTTTGTGTGTCTCACTTTTACACTTATTTTGTCTTATTTGGTTACAGAATTGTGCAGCAATGGAGCCCAGTGTTATTGCACTGCTAGCGTCGGCAGGAGCAATCGTGGTTCTCCTCATCTTCGTCTATGTCACCTTTCTCCTGTGTCCTGCAGCCTACCTGCGGGCCTACAACTGGTAAACACAAGCATGAACACACACAGCACAGAACATCCTTCCTCTAGACATGCTGTTAGCCTTTAACAACTTTTTTTTTTGCTTATTTTAACCATAAAAGGGTCAGAAAATGTCCTGTGGGCAACGTTTTTCCAGAATACTTTCAATATGTGGCAGTTATTTACAATTTACCCCGTGTTAAAAGAGCGTTTTAACAGTTTAAAATTAAGAAAAACGAAACAACACATAATCAAATTTGAATGATTTAAAAAGTAGTTATGTATTCAAATATTTGGTCTGCAAACTTCACTGTTTGTCAGTGTTTGCACGGAATATTTACGTATTTGCAGCAGTATCACACTTCCTGTTCAACATGTAGAGAGAGGTGACATTTTATACAAACACAGAGCCACTTTAGCAGCAGTCCTCTTCCTCATAGCAGGAGTCTGCTTCTCTTTCTGTTCTTCTACTACCTCATCTTGAGAAATGTTAAATAAAGTGGCAGTACCTTTTGTTTTTGCATCGACATGAGACACATTGTCAGGACCAATACATCTCAAATATCGAGCAAAACAAGGAGGAGCAGGTGCATTTACTGTTTTTGTATTGGAGGAGAAGTTTTGTTTACTCTGGGTCTCATGTATCACTGACCCATATTTTAGATACTCCTGGTCCGGTCCACTTCGAAGATCAAATTGTGTTGTATGTGGAGGCCCCTGAATAAAAAATGAGTTTAATACCCCTGGTTGAGAAGCTCAACAGCAGCTCAGTCACCACACAGCTTACCTTAACCTTCTTGCACAATAGCTGTAATGTGAAATTACACTCTTAACCTAAAGGGCCAGGACTGATAAGTCTCCTGGACTTTGCCTATAAGCTTTTAAAAACGCACCATGTGCTGAGTCATGGTGGTGTCGCTGTTTTATCAGCGACTTTGTCACAGTTAGAGTAAAAGTTCAAGATCGAGTTTCTAACTTTACACAAAACAAGTTTAGCAAGTTTAGCAAAAATAATGAGGACAGAAAAAAATGTTGCTAATGTTGACAGACACAGCATTTCACAGGCTTTTGTAAAATGTGGACATAATTGTATATGTATATGATACGGTTACATACCCTGACCCTTCCTCTGGTGCCACCTAGTGGATAAACGTCACACTGTAAACCCATACTGTAATTTTGAGAAACAGAATTCAACTCGGTGTACATTCAAGTTCAGGGAAACTGATTGTTCACTGTGATGCCCCGGCTCTATTTATTCATGATTATTGTGTTATTTTTTATTTCTTAAGCTGGATTTGCAACTGATTAGGGTTTGACAGGGAGAAAATACTGCATTCAGGGGAGAAACAGGGGAAAGTGTTGTACAATTACGTTTCCTCTAACTCTCTTTGTTACTTGTTACTGCCAAATAAAATCAGAAGAAGAAGAGTTGATCATGGTCTGTATTTATACAGAGCTTTTCTCGTCTTGATGAGCTGTTTCACACTACAGTTTTATTTTACAGTACAGTATATGTCATATTCTTTAAGTAATATTATAAAAAGTGACTACAATTCACTACAATTTCTTGTACATTTGTAACAGATGAACAAGAAAAACATTGGCTTTAAAGAACAACATAAACACCTTATTCTAATTATCCAATAAACCAAAAGTGTATTACAGTTTAGATTATGAACTACATTTAGTCCATAATAAAGTATGTGTTGTTTAGAAATGGTTAATCCAGTATTTATGGTCGTTTGTTAATAAAAGCAAAATGTATATGGAGTTTCATCCATATCAGCGTTAGTGTCATGACTGTTACCTTTACTGACAAACACTGTATGTTATCCTCTCCAGGTACCAGCGTCACAAGCTTGGACTGGTGATCCGTTACTCTCACAGTGGAAATTACCGCTTCTGTTACTTCACCCGCGGTACGCCGGCGGGCGACACACCGTCACTGCTTCTTCTGCACGGCTTCTCTGCCACCAAGGACATGTGGCTGCCCGTCATCAAGGTAGCACACATACTATTACAGTACAATGCATTGTTTTCTCTCTCATTCACAGTACGCCCAGTGGAATCATGGGTGCAAGAATCTTTCTCAAACACGCAGAAAGATTGACGGATGGAAGGAAAGGTCCATATTGTAAGGGAAAAACATCATTCGGCCTTCCTCTAAAGTTATTAGCTCCCATTCCTAAGCGCAAGTCTAAACAATTCAGGACGTTGCCTGCCGCAACTATCTAATCACAGCAGCCTTGGTGCACTGGCTCCATTCTGTTGTCTACAGAATTAGTCTCTTCATATTTTTGCTGAGCCTAACCGGAGGGCAGCTCAACGTAGCACCTTTAAATATCCAACTCTGGGACTCACAGGCAGACTGACAGAGGACGCCCAACTGTTAACATACTTGTTTTTGTTCGGCATTGTCTCAGTTCCCCTGAGATCTGAGCTGCTTCCAATAAAGCCTTGTTCAACTTAACTCATCTCTGACCAGGAAACTCCATCTTTGGTCGACTCACTAAATAATCAAATCTCCGTAACACATCTCACGTAGTAAAATCAATACATTTCTATAGCACATTCAAAACAACTTGTGTTGAGTTGACCAAAGTGCTGTACATCACATGAATACATAAAACTGGCAGGATATGAACAAATCTAAACTAAAACCAATACAAAACAACAATAAAAACAGAATTTAAAACCAATCAAACAGAGAAACAAAGTCAATATAAAAAATGCCAAATCTGTGACAGTAAAGGCTCTGTCTCCCCGCTGTTTTAATCTCCACCAAGGTAACACAAGAAGATATTTTTCTGCAGACCTCACTGAGGTAAGACAAGGCCATTCAAGGCTTTATAAGTAAAAAAGCAGAATTTTAAAATGTAATTCTAAAATAGACTGGGAGCCAGTGCAGAGATGCCAACACAGGAGATTAAAGATGAAAAAGAATTTATAACAGTGAATACATGAAAAGTCAACCACTTCCATCTGTGTGCAGACAGGAGCGTTAACATCAGTGAGCTTGACTCATGCAACTTAAGGCCTGAATAATACTGTTTTCTGAGGCTCTAAAAAAAGGCAGAAGAAATTTCTTATGGGCTTGCAAACATTTGACGGACACTACAACTACTTTTAATATCACAACACCACAAATGGGCAGTTTATAGACGGGAATGCTCTGAGCAAGGTGGGATTTTAAAGAAAGCACAGAGAGATGGATTATTATACAGTATATTAAATCCCAAATCCATACTGTGTAAGAATTCTATGCAGAATATCGCCTTCAGCAGCACTATTTTATCAACATGTTTTACTTCATTTCTTTGGTTGTGTTTGTTTTCTCCTGTAGTACCTCCCCAAAAATCAGCACGTGGTGGGTATGGACATGCCTGGACACGGGGGCACGGAACGCGCCGTTGATGACAACTACAGCATTGAGTGTCAGGTCACCAGAATCCACCAGGTCTGTGGTAGAGACATAGATCTGGAGTTTCAGACAGCAGACATAATTCAATAATTCAATCATTGGAGAAAAAAAAATCTATATATCTACATATATATAATGTCCATCTGTATCTTTTTGCCTCAGACATCTTGTGATTTAATTTTCTCTCATCTTTAATTCATTCACTAAAAATTAAAGCCACGAGGTTGCACTTAAATAGCTCACATTTCTGTTTCTGTCTCTCTGTGCAGTTTGTGCAGAGTATTGGTCTCGATAAACGTCCCTTCCATCTGGTCGGAACATCCATGGGTGGGAACGTGGCAGGGGTGTATGCTGCCCGCTACCCGACTTACCTGTCCAACGTCACTTTGATTTGCCCAGCAGGTTAATTCAGCAGACATTTGATCGACTAAATGTTAAGCTCTAGGATTCAAACCTGAGAATGTTCCTCTGTTCCCCAGGTCTGGTTTATCCCAAAGACTCAGAGTTCATCACTCTTCTGAAGGAGCTGGAGGGAAGTCCGAACACGGACTCCATCCCTCTGATTCCCACCACTGTTCAGGAGTATGAGAACATGATAAGACTCTGCTTTCACAAGTCCCTCAACCTCCCCCGACCGGTACAGTGCCGTGCTGCAGATTAAAGGGATAGTTCTGGGTGGTTCACTGACACATATGGCGGTTTTCCATGATACAGTTGTTGCACTACTCCACTTACTCGGCTTGAGCTGAGCCAATGCTTAATGTGACATAAGGTGCATTCGCACCAGCCCTTCTTAATCAAACCCTATTTCGTTTGCTCGTCTGGTTCAACTGAACTCAGATGCACACCAAAGAACTCCAACGCTGGGCATTGTGGGTAAACACAACCAAAACATACGCGCATGTAGAACGATAGGCGGGGGAAATGGCTGAGTGTGAGTGTGGTCATGCAGGAAGTTCTGAACTAATCTTTTCACTTAACTGATGATTCAGATACACTGAAAACAACGGCTTTGCTCATTGCTAGTTTGTGTGTTTGTGTCGCATATAAAACAACGTCGCTGCAGTTTCGACCCTGTCCACGTTGAGGAGGTGACCGATACCAAACCGAGTAGAGCCGAGTAATGCTGTAAACTGTAAACTGTATCATGGAAAAGCAGGAATAGTTGCTGATGATGATGATAAGTGCGCTGCTCAGTGTGTGTTTGTGTAATGTCAGGTTCTCCGAGGCCTCCTGAGTGAGAGGATCCCGCACAATGGTTTCTATAAAGAAGGTTTGTCTATGAAGTCACTCAGGAGCTTTATGTCCTCAAACAAAAAAAACAGTTTCTGCAGGGTGTCTGCAATGAGTGCTGCCGATTTATTGTGTATTGTGCATGTGTGTGTGTGTGTGTGTGCTCAGTGTTCATGGAGCTTGTCCATGAGGAGTCTCGACACTCGCTACAGGAAAACCTAAATCTGATCACAACACCACTGCAGGTTATCTGGGGGAAAGAAGACAAGGTAAAGGAAACACAGTGATTAATATTACATCCTACAATAGATTAATTGAGTTTATTCCACTCCAGTTGGAAATCAAATCAAGATCAAGAGAATTGAGATCCTTTCAATAAAGTGACATCGCCTAATAAGCATTATCTTACACTTACTCCTTTCTCTCAGTTGCTGGATGTTTCAGGAGCGGCCGTGGTGCAGGCAACGCTGCCGAGCTGCCGGGTGGAACTGTTGGACAACTGCGGTCACAGCGTGTCGATGGAGCGTCCCAGGAAAGCTGCCAAGTTTATCATGGACTTCATGTCCACAGGGGAAGTCAACAATCTAGATGTTAAGAAACATTCCTGACTAAAATGTTTGAACTGAAATGCTGACCTCTGACCTCACAATGGATACAGGAGACGGTGGAAAAGAGAGTTGATGTAAATTATGGAAATGTAGGATTTTTCACATTTCTTCAATAAAACTAGTTTAATGCTAAAGGTCTAGTGTGTAACATTTTGGAAGATGTATTGGCAGAAATGTAAGATACTACCTTAACTAGTATATACATACTTTAAAATAATGATAATGACCGTCTTGCTTTGTCATGTCTCTACAGCAGCCTGAACAGACAAACCAGCCAAAGCAAGACTTTTGCCTTTTTAAAGTAGAAGCTTACTACGTAAATGAAGAAGAGCAACATCCTGTCTGGCAGGAGAGGGCCACTGTAGTTAACCTGATGCACTTCAGAATCAGAATCAGAAAAGCTTTATTGTCTTTGTTACTTTGACGTGGCTCAACATACATGAATTGATAAGCAGTCGTACAACCCAGATTTCTGCGAACACAGAGTCAAACTGTAGTATCACCATTAGATGTTACTAATTCTTACGCATAGACCTTTAAGTGTGCTGCTGCTGCATATTCATTCTCATGCTGGAATTCTGACTGTGAAGCTTTGTGAAGGAGTTTTGTGAATGTTTTCTGAATAGACCTCGATCTAATCACATGTGACTCTAAATTACATTAAAGCCTTTATAATAATCTGATATTGTCAACTGAAAAAGATTATTCCTGTAGCTTTAGGATTTGCTGTCTGTCATTCTACCAGCCTGCGATAGTAGTCATTTGATTTAGTCGAGTTTTGAACATAATTATTTTTGCTGGCAAACGGCCACTATAACACCTTAAACATGTGCTAAAGAAATGTTCTAAAGAAACAAAAGGTGCCTTCTCTGTTAACTTAGCAGTTAGTTAATGAATGAATGAATTATTTCGATATAGCCATAGAACACACCCATCACCAGTGATAGACTTGTGTCTGCTGGATCTCAAGAATGCAGGAAAAAAGGACGGTGGGCACGGTAACAGACACACTCCGACGCAGTAGGTGGCGCTAATGCGATCTCTGTGCTACGCACTTTGAAAACAACGAAGAAAGGCTACGTACATGTCTGTGCAGCTAGTGAGTGAAATACTTCTCGTGTTGGGCTAATAATTATTACAACGTGCGACCCTTTGTTCACCTGTTTATTTGTCTAATATCACCACGGATAGAACCAGGGTTGTTTATTAGTTCACGTAACGGTTTGACCGTATTGACCTGTTGTTAGCTAGTTTAGCTTCAGGTGCTACAAACACGTGACACAAGGTAGGTACGTTTGTTTTTAGTGACTCGTTTACGTGGTATAATAACATGATAACATAACACAACACTGTGTCTGAAATACAATAAACACTGTCCCTTAACAACAGGCACAATAATCATTATAATGAGGAGAAAATGACATTTCTTGACCAATAAAATAAATCGCAAACTGTAAATCAATGCATTTTAATGTATGTTCACTGTCGTGCTTGAATTTACTTCATATTCAATTAATGCCCGTCATTAAATACTGACCAAATATAAGCACACATAGTGCTTGCTCATTGTGTGACATGTTGGGTTTCTCCTCCCTCTATAATATTGTAAAAGTGTATGCCTTGAGATATGTTGTGAATATATCTATTGTTGTCTATATATGTTGTTTAATATCATATTGAACTAATGTCTTTTATATTTATTTAGTGGTTTGTATTTTCCTAGGTCAGCTGATGCTTTTATATCATGAATGTCGATGAAAAGGACAGATCTGGAGTTTACCAACGGGTTGTCCTAAAGAACAGCTCACCTTACCACTACTTGAAAGTCTGCCTGTAAGTTGCTGTAAACTCTCTTCAGCAGGCATAGGTTTTATTAGGTTTGTGTGCTGTATATGAAAACAATATAAATAGGCACTTCTGTATCATTTCTATACTGAGCACAACCACAGTACATTAACAAATAATCCGTATATTTGTGTTTTTAGTGTTCTTGAGGATAAGCACACCAGACTGAGTGCAGTAGAACTGAAGTACTTCATCATCACAGGCCTGAAAAACCTTTATGGAGAGGTAAAAGCTTTTAATGGAATATATTATAACATCCATAACTTGCCTTTCCAGACAGCAGCTGAGATGACAGACCCCTTGTGGTGTAGCAGCAATTTTGTTTTCATATGGTTATATGTGTCTAAGGTGGGAGCAGCTTTAACTTTTGACCTGTTGAAGTATGATGAAGACACCCTCACTGCGCTTTTGCGTGTTTACAGCAGGTGAGTGTCACACTGAGGTCAGCATTTTTTTTACCTGCTACTGGCGATGGACTGACCAAGACTAAATTGTCTTTTTTTTTTGCATGTGTCTGTATTTTTAGGAGTTTGGTGAAGCTGTGGAGCTCCCTGACTCTGCTGGGCTCCTACGAGAACCAGGCCTGTGCCTTCAGAGTACTGCAGGTCAGCAGGTCATTCTAAAGGGGTTTCCTTGAGTGCATGCTTTTTTTTGTATCACTTCATTAATATGATTCATCCAAGTGTTGGGGGTGGGGGGACACTTATATTTCTTTGAAAAAACATGAACAATATCAATAATTCAATCATTGGAAGAAAAAAATATATATATATCTACATATATATAATGTCCATCTGTATCTTTTTGCCTCTGCTTGCTCATATTGATGTCATGGGATAATAACAGTTACATACATGTTATAGTAGAGCACAAGAACAGAACTGGCAGACTGGTCAGTATTGTTTGAATTTCTGGATGCTTTTTTTTACTCAAAAATGGCTGGGAACGTATGGAAAGAGCTGATATCTGTAGCCTCTCACCTCACCCAGTTCCTGACTGCACTGCTCTCCAAGCAGTAAATGCCAAGAGAATGATAGTAAATACATGTTTTTCTTTTTCATGTTGTCTTCAGGTGTCTCCGTTCCTGCTGGCACTGACGGGAAACAGTCGAGAGCTGCGCTTGAACTGAATGAGGAGGGGTGTTGTTTTCTCCAGGATGAGTTCAATATGGAGGAGTGTCTTTAACCAACCGCTGTTCTGCCGCTCTACTGTCACAGCAGCACCTCCACTCCATCGGCTGCTCCACATGGGCCAGCGAGCTTCCCTCACTAAAGCCTTCTCCTCTAAAGATGTAGAGCTGTTTGCGGAGCTGACAGGCGACACCAACCCCCTCCACCTGGACCCAGCCTATGCTAGCACCACCTCATTCGAAACACCCATCGTCCACGGTGTCCTCATCAATGGCCTGATCTCGGCTGTGCTGGGCACCAAGATGCCTGGCCGTGGCTGTGTTTTCCTGCACCAGGAGATCCGTTTCCCTGCGCCGCTGTACATCGGTGAGGAGGTACTGGCTGAAGCTGAGGTCCTCAGGATCAAGATGTCCTTTGCCCAGATTGGCGTGAAGTGCTCGGTCAAGGACAAAGTGGTAATGGAGGGAGATGTGATGGTGATGATGCCAGAGGATCAACAGAAAGGGGAATGAGAGGTGAGGACAGAAGTCAAAGGTCACAGCACCCTGGAAGTAAACAAAACGTGTGATAGTTTCACTGATTAACAACACACACTGCAGCTTTTTATTTTCTGAACAATGTTGGTTTTCGTTTGCAGAGGCTTTCTCCACAGTAAAAATTTGCTCCATGTTGATTTCTTGCAGTTTTCTTCATTTTTTTTGTGCTGAACACTGATTAGAAGTGCTCATGAACACTTACCAGAGAGACATTGATAAGTTTTACATCTGTTGGTGTGATTGAACTTTCTTAGCTCCACTCTGTCTTGTTTAACATGTGGAATAAAACTGCAAAGTTATTGATAGATTTGTTAATTGAACTCATGTGTCTGTGGTGTTTCTTCCGTCTTCATTTTATCATCTGTAGATTTCACATTTCTCAAGCCTCCCAGTGATGCTGTTTTTCACTCACAAATGTGATGTCTGTCTAACCGTGCACCACAGAGGTTTAACATTTTCTGGAATGCAGGTTATTGTCAGATGATGAAAAGATTAGACTTTGACGATGATACAGATCTGGATTCGCGATTTTCGGGGAGTGTATTGACCTTGTGAGAAACTGAGTGTCGTGTTTGTGATTCTAGTTTGTTTTAGGATGCTAACGATGTAAACATAAGTACCAACATTTTATGTATTACAGTTTCCTTCACATACTGTTTTTCTGTCCAAACTTTGATCAGCTTCTCCTGTCCGACAGGGGGCGGTAATGATCCCTTTCCCTCTTGCGGCATTGACAGCAAAGCAGTCTGACGTCGAAACGCAGAGAGGCTCTTCCTGGTTACAGTGAGGCTAAGCTAAGGGCTAGTTCGTTCCTCCTGGGGTGTTGTTGTGCCTCCTCCGCTCAGCGGGTCTCCGCCTCATCGTTTTCCCGGTGACTCCAGTCAGTGACAGTCAGACGTACAGATCACTTGTGAACGCTCGTTCACCGGGATGTCTTTCCTGGAGAAGCCATCCCCCGGCAAACTGCTGCTGGACGACACCGTACCCCTGACGGCGGTGATCGAAGCCAGCCAGAACCTGCAGTCCCACACGGTGAGTGTTTACTGGAAATAAACATCACTTAGCTGGTAACTGCGGCACCAGAGGGCTCAGCTGTTAACGCTTTAATCGATGCTGTGGGAGAACAAACTGATGCCTGTTTATAATACAAACAAGTTTTATTTTTAAGGGGGGGCGTTTCAGCCTTTACGCTGCGTCACCAGTTTCATTATCGGACACAGTTATTGAAGCTTAATTCCTGTGTGTGTCTACTTTCCAGTGATGCTGTTTTTATTACATGAATTGTCAGCAGGTCGGTGTAGCTCTCACAACACAGCCATGGCTCTTGTGGACAGTCTCCCTCTGTCTTAGTCAGATTTAGGTTTGCCGTGTCGGACAGACACACAGGCAGGCAGCTGACCCGGGCTGTCACAGATTAGGCAATTTCCTGAAAGCTTTTCTCGGAGTCAGCAAAGGTGTTTGGAGCGACGGTCCAGATTAGCATCCGAAACTATGACCGTAAACCCCGGGAATCTTTTTGAATTAGCCTTATATATATTATAATTGTAGTGATACATTCACGCCACATGTAGTCTTGCGTCACCTCCATCAGTATTTACTCATCCGCTGCTTCTTGCTCAATTTGGGACTTCACTAAATTAAGTGTTGCTTTCTGTAATTTACTGATGCCGAATTGAATAAAAGTGTTAATATATATGTGTGTGTTTTGTAAGATATTTGTCCACAACGGAAGCCTCTGCCAAAACCCACTTGATCAAAAATTAAGTCTTCTTTTTCAAAAGGCATTTTGCGAGCAGAGTTGACAACAAGGTCACGTTAACGATCAGCGTCAATGTACACTTACCGTTTGAACCCTTGTTTACAGTATATAAACAACGATCTTGTCAGAGGTCTGGTTATAACGTCTTATTAATGTTCGCACGAGAAATCACAGGAGGACTAATTTCGTGTGTCCGATATTGAGCTCATGTGACGTGGTTGTTGTTGACGGTCAGGTGTTGTGATCAGCTGAGCTAGCCACTTAGCTTTGCCTCTGTAAAACCACCATAATATCACTAAATACCCAGGATGGAACATATAATGTTGCATACATTTAAA
The DNA here is from genome assembly GCF_963457635.1 of Microchirus variegatus. Lineage (NCBI taxonomy): Eukaryota > Metazoa > Chordata > Actinopteri > Pleuronectiformes > Soleidae > Microchirus > Microchirus variegatus. The sequence goes on along the minus strand of NC_139808.1, from coordinate 8,597,422 downwards.
CCGCAGTTAAGCAACGATGAACATTTTGTCAATAACGGGAAATGGATGAATGCATTGAACTGTTAACGTGTACTGAACGGAATTATACTGACAGATAAGAAGCCCAGATTCAATATGAGTTTAAAGCCAAATAAGTGGATTAGATTGAGTGACAGTTCTATCAGTCTGTTTGTGAGTTGGCAGTTTGCGGCGACCCCAAATGCTCAGTCATCTTCACTTTTGCATCTGGAACTTGGAACAACCAGAAGATGCTGGTTCGCTGACCTTGTCACGCTGACTGGAGCTTAGAGAGTTCAAAGGTCACATAAATATGGTGGCAATAAAATCTTAAAAGTCGACCCTAAATTGGAAGGGAAGCCAATGGAAGGAGGCCAACAACAGTGTCATGAAAACAGTGGTGATTCATTCTGGATTTTCCTGATCTGGGATTTCAGTAGAACTGAAACTCGGTTTGCAGCTTGTAATGACTAAATTTATCCAGCAACATATTTGATTATATGGCTGGAAATAATTGTATGCTGATCACTGGCAGTTAATAAGACCGTTGCTGCATCCCCCATTTGATAAACATTCCTGTTTTTAACAACCCCCACATGTCAAAGGCTGCTTCTGGTTATAGAAAGATCAATAGAAGCTTGACAGGAAGTGATGTCAGGACTTCAGCTGTTTAAAATTATGGGTCTTGTGTGTTGGTGAATCTGCTCAGCTCACATGAATGGGTGCAGGATTACAGTGTGCGCAGGGATTAGATGACTCTTATAGGAATAAGATCACACAGTTATTAGAAAATGAAAGGGAAAGTAAGCCCAACTGAAATGAATATTCAACCAAACTTGTTTTTACCTTGTATGTGTTAATGATCTTTGAAGAGCCAGGTGGTTTGTTGAACCACCTGTTCCAGCCATTTGTTGAATGGGAAGTAATTAAGATAATGGATTTATTAAACTTAATAGATGCTAATAAATGACTTGTGACTGTTGCTGGTAGTTTAAATAAATCTTATACAATCTTATAAATCTTTTCAAACAGCTGCTCTAGGCAAATGTCTCAAGGTAAAACATTTTTCTCAAACTTTATTCTCGACAGTATTATGACAATCTTTTGAAATAACTAATTATCAATGTTGTTTTTCTCCAGCCCTTTTTGTGTTTTATTTTGTGTTGTGTTTTGACTTAAACCATGTGAATTTATTAATGTCTATTTCTATGGATTCTTCTTATGGAACTTCTTTCATGAAAACCCTTTTTAATTCTTACTATATCATTCCCTTTCACAGATAATTATTATTTTCTTTTCATAACAATAAAGCCTGTGGAACAGACTAACCAGATGTGTATTGTTATTTCTTTAACTTTTTTTTTTTTTTTAAATAATTATTGCCCTATTTATTTTGAATAGTGAGAACCATTTAAATAGCCTTGTCCTCTGTGTCTCTCAGGAGTACATCATCAGAGTCCAGAGGGGTGTGTCTGCAGACAACAGCTGGCAGGTAAATAACCAATCACAATGGACATGCTATGTTGTTTTTAGCCTCAAATACAGGCATGTTCTTCATTGTCATGGTTACAATAACAGAAACACACTGTTAAATGTGTGGAACGACCTTGGATAAAAGAAGTAACAATAGGTTTAATGTCCTCATCTAGAGGTCACCTGATGTCACTATGGGTTACAATAACCTGTTTGCACCAGTCTTTTACAGGGATATACTGAGTGTTGATAAATGAAAAAATCTGATGGATCATATCTGTGTAATGTTGAGAACCCAGCGAGCTACAAAATGGATCATTTAGACATAAAATTAGAGATAAATAGCCTTGTAGAGTATAATATTTTGTTCACTTTATGTTCATCCCCTATTTAAAGTGAAAATTAATTTAAACATAAAGATTTACAAAGATGTGTGAGGAGATGAACTGACGAATTTCTGCGTACTGTGTGTGTGTGTGTTGCAGGTGATTCGCCGCTACAGTGACTTCGATGTTCTCAACAGCAGCCTGATGGTGAGTTTAACATTCTGACACAAGTGTTTTGATTGTTTTTGAAAAAGTGGACAGCAGTGACATGTATGTGCTTTGTTTATAATGGACCTGAAAACTGCAGCCAGTTTTTGTTTTTCATGCCAATGTGTCCTTGGGCAAGACACCTAACCACATTGATGTGCTGCATGAAAGTGTAAGTGAATGAATGTGAAAGGGTGTATGGCAACTCATGTAGTGTAAAACAACTTTGAATGTAAATACAAAACCATTTACCATTTTATTTAGACAACAATTTGTGTGAATGTTTTATTGTGTTTTTTTGTCTCAGTGGGAATTGTTTTATTGTCTTCAATTATTATAATAATAAAAAAGTATTAAAAGTATAATTTTTTGTATCATTAATACACTAGTATAGGAAAAATTTGCATTATACTAATGTTTTTACAAGGTGGTGGTCTGCTTTAGAGCATGTACAAGCAGCAAATTGGTATCAAGTGTACAAAAACTGCAGTCTGATAACAAGTCCAGAATCTACGTTGACACACTGACTGACACACAACAGCCTTATCTTGGTCAATTTCCTTTGTGTTTGGGAAATGATGAACACACTCGGTTCTTTGCGGTTGTTTCGTCAGAGGCCTTGGCTGTGAGCAGGCAGAGTGATCGTATCTGCGCTGTGTAGATTAAAGTTGCACTGAGGGTCACCTCTTGACGAGAATCTGCTCTAAAAGCTTCTGTGCACTGATTCAGCACATCCTCTGGTGGAGCTGTGACTCATCTTGTGATTAATTATTAGCCGTGATGCTCTTGAGAACGGCAGCATTGGTTCAGTCGGTCCACTGCTTCGTCAAAGCTTCATGATCTATATAATATATAGTTGCATTGGCTGAAACAGTGTCATGTTCACACTCGTATGCTACAGTAAAATCTAAGGACCCGTAGTTGTTAATTATTGATTAGTCGCATGTACTAAAGCAGTACAAGTTTTATTGACATCTGGTTTACTTCTGTTTTAGTTCTCACTTAGTGTTACCACAAATAAAGGAAAGGAAATCTGTCTGAAACGGATGAATTATCTTGTAGAATTATAGACTAAGCTGAGCATCCATCAATTGTATCTCATGGTAAATCTTACTGATGCAGTTGTGATGTCGAACAGTTTTATTATTTGTCGTTCAAAAAGACAGTCAGAGAAGCTTGGACATGAAAATACATTGAAGGCAGTGACATGGAATTAAAAATAGTTCAGCTTAAGATTTACCCAGTGAAACAGAGTCAAATTGATGTTCGTGGGACAGCATTGCACCTGACTGGAGCTGATCTGGGGGTCTTTTTCTCTGATTGTTCTGAATGTGACTCGTCTTATGTTCAGACCACATCGTTCCTGGAAAACAGGAAGTTGGCAGTTTTTCTGCTGAGGTTTTGTCTGCTCATTTCCTGTCCAGCTCTCACACCGGTCCTGACCTCTCATCAGCCCCATATCTTATATCTTTTTTGGCCTGTTTGTTTTTTTTAAGATAGTGAGAATGAAAGATTTGAGATGGGGTGAGAGGGCAGAACAAGGACACACACTGAAATCATACGACTTCTACTCAAAGTCTATCAGCCCATCATGTGGTTTGCTTCCCAAACATTGAGCTCTCAGCAAAACATCGGTGTTCCAGAATTCATTTAGTTTGTGTGTGTAGATGAACGTTTGACCACTTCCTCTCTTTCTGTTCAGGTTTGTGGCATCAGTCTCCCTCTTCCTCCTAAGAAGCTGATTGGCAACATGGACAGGGAGTTCATAGCAGAGAGACAGAGAGGACTGCAGGCCTATCTGGACTCCATTACCCAGCATCCACTGCTTTCCAGCTCCCTGACTGTCAAGAAGTTCCTGGACCCCAACAACTATTGTGCCAACTACACAGGTTCTTTCCCTCATTATCATTCTTTTTTAATTATTATTATTTATATTACTTACATATATCAGTGATTGTGGTCATTTTAGTGTCTTCTGTGAACTGCTATGTATTGTTATTATAATCATATTATATTATTTTATTGTAATAATATAATAATATTTCTGTCACAATTATAAAGGGCCTTTCTTTCTTCATGTCAGATACAGTACATTTCTTTCTTTGTCACTAATACATTTGAAAACAAAATATCAAATGTATGGAAATTGGGAAAGAATAGGTTAAGATAATTGAATGTTCCTAATATTTTCCTTATTATATAATCACCATTGTCATATGAGTTGTCATGCTACTTGTAGCAACTAGTTAAAAGGTTCCTTTTTTTAAAATATGATATATGGAAGTGTAAGTTATGGAAACACAAATGAAGGAGTTTTTTTTATCTTTCTTTCAGAGATTGCTCTGCAGCAGGTTTCCATGTTCTTCAGGTCAAACCTGAAATGGGAGGTGCTGGAGCCGCTCAAAGATATTGGTAAGACTGAACTTGAGTGACGTGCATGGGAAATATACTGTACAGCTGTTAAATCCTCATTCATACTTTGTAGTGTTCATATGTTCTTATATAGTCATTGTCATTCAAAGTATGCCAACATTAGTGATAGTGACAGAGACTGAAATCAGTACACTCTGTCACGCTGTTGAGTCAAATCAAAGAAACCAGTTTGTCTTTCAGTCTCTTTGACCTCAGACTGGGTTTGTGTTCACATGCCTGCTGACATTGACAACAGATGTATAATCTAATGGTTAGAGTACATGTAAACACACTGATTGATGTCTGTGTTGTGTTGTGAAACCTGCAGATAATCTGTCAAACCTTCTTCCTGCTGCTGTGGTCGATGTTTTTTTTTTTTACTTCTGGACAAATAGAATGATCTGTCTTGTTCTGGTCAATTTCCAGCAAAAATCAAAATGTTTTGTTCTTCAGCAAATAAAACCTGAAATAACTTAGCGTTAAGGTGGCTGCTTATGCAATAGAGTGCAGTATATTTTGTAACATGCGCTCTATTTTTCAGGCTGGAGGATAAGGAAGAAATATTTTTTAATAAAAAATAAAGAACAGCCCAAAGAGAGGTATCTGCTGAGCTGGGTGAGTACAATACAAAGACAAATGGATAGATAAGATTAGATAGAAACTTTATTAATCCCTTTGGGATGTTAGTGCAGCATTGTTCAGTCTGTGTTGTGTGGATGATGGACAGGTCGAACTTCCTCTCTGTCTTTTCCCACGGAAAATATGTGTGTTGTGAATTTCAATCACCTTTTTTTTGTCCTTATGCCATAGGTTTGTATAAAATGCATACATTAAACATGTACTGTATGTGTATAATAATTTTTTTTATTATTTATATTGACAGAAATTTTTATTTATTTTGAGCCATTGTTTGTCAGCAATCACTTTCTTCTAAGAACTTATTTTCAAGACTTTAATTTTTTTGTCACTTTGTCATATCAAATATCATTTGATCACTAACTATCAAATAGAAGCAAAGAAAATAAGTCTTCAAACATTCAGATTATAGTGTGATCTGGTGACTGAACTATTTTTGATGCTGACAATATTTGTTGAACTGAAAATAGACTTAAATTAATTCCTTTAGAACCGTGTCTGGATTAAACCGGATGTACTGGATGATATTTCTCAAAGCATTGTACTTGTGTGTAGCTCAAGCTTTTCTAATTTGATGAAATCATTCATGTGACCACATTTATCAGTTCCTCTTCAAACATGAAAATATGTCATTTTGAACTCTTTGAATGAAATCTGCGTGTATGTTTGTAGGTGGACCTGGGTCCTGATAAATTTCTGTCGGACAAAGACCTGCAGTCAGCCATGAAGCTGTTTACCAATCTCTCTGTACGTAAACACTGGCCTTATATGTGCAACAGTATAATTTGTTGTGGCTTAATTTATTTAGCACAACATTATCTCCAATAAATGATGTTCACTTTATTCTGAATATTAACAGCGTGTAAACTCCTCTTCCTCTGTAGACCCCGTATCTCTGTCCGCTGTTGTTCTCCAGCACCAGTGAGTCTTCAGCACTGCTCATCCGGCCATTCAGTGAGAAAGGCTCTCTGAGGGACCACATCTGTAAGGTAAACTGCACTGTTTTTGGTTGTGATAAGTATCTGCATTCATGTGAACAGCAAAAAGTAGTTCCAGTAAACAAAAAAAAACTGTTAACTTCTACTTTTCTTCAGGCAAAGACCAGAGAGAGTTACCTGAAGAAGTACTGTAACCCAAAGAAGAGTCAGGGTCTTGAACTGCCACAGATCAAACTGTATGGTCGTCAGATCCTGGAGGTACACACACACATGCACACTAACACACATATGTAAAGACATGTGGTTCTAAATGTCCAATGTCTAAGAATTAGTTATATCTAATGGTGAGATTTCATAATGTAACAGTCACAGGACTACTCCACCCACTCCTGTCATGTCTGAAAATGATAGTGGCTTTTGGAATACCACAAAGGGTGACCACATCACACTGGTTTTGTCTGCTGTAGAACTGTGGCAATGCTCTGTAAACCAAAATATTTTTATTTTAGAATCCTTTACAGACTTATACAGACATACCTATGGATTGTATATTGCTTTTCTACAAATAAACTGTATTACAACACACTGGGCCTCATTAGGCTTAATCTTAAGCCTTTTGTGTGTTGATGGGTGCAGGGTCTAAAGCTCCTCCATGATGGCGGTGTCTTTTTTGGTCACCTGCATGCATCCAATGTCATTGTGGACAATGGCGTGTGTCAACTGATGGACGTGGAAAATGGCATGCTGGGAGTTCCTTCAGTGCTGCGACCCAGCTTCACTCAGCTAAGGAAGATCAATGTATGTAAAGTCTGTCCAAAGTCAATTTAAGTTGTTTAGTTGTGTTTGTTTGTCAGCCTCTTCTAGGTCAGGGATGGATGTAATTTGAACATGTATGATAAGGAAAATGTGTGTTTCTGCCCACAGACCACAGAAAGCATCGACGTCTTCTGCTTTGGACACATACTATTCGAGATGACATATGGTCGACCACCAGACAGTGTTCCTGTTGATCAATACCCCCCTGTCCCTTACACAACTGTGGGTGCGTTCATGCACACCAACACACAAATCCTGTCATGCAGCCTCTTTCGCACACGTTGAGCTGAAAAATGTATGAAACTGAAATGTCCCTACGTATCTGTACAGCAGTGCGCTCTGTTGATTTTCTGTTCTGTGTTCAGTGTCTGTGCTGCAGTCCATTCTGTCCACAGAAGCCTGTAAGAGTGGGATGCCCACAGTGTCGCAGCTCATCCAGACACCGTGAGTTCACAGACAAGTGTATAAATTGATGGCAAAACTCAAAATCACATCCTCCTTACATTGGCTTAATCTCAAACTTAATTTCACAGTGGCCTTTTATCATCACTAAAACTCAATTTATACTTTGTGTAGCTGCATAATTGTGTTACATGCTCAAGCTGCAATGAACCCTCTAGACTGGGCCTGATCATAAGTGTGCATGTATATAATTGTTTTGTAATATGATTGTGCTGGGGTCAAAAGAAAGAAGAATAAAGTCTTTAAAACCACTACTAGTCAACAAAGGATACAGTTATCACTCAGTCGTATCATGCCATCATTTGTATTGTGTGTTGCAGGCTGTTCAGTGATGTCAAGCTCCAACAGTCGGAAAAACTCCAAATAAAGGTGAGTGGCTCTATGTGATATTATTTGACCATACTGTTCTCAAAAAAGAGAGAAAAATGTCTGAACATGTTTAATCCTCTAGGTTCCCAGCAGGCTGAAGGAAGCCTTGAAGACGGCAAAGGAGAGCCTTGAAAAAAGGCTTCAGGAGGAGCAGAGAGTGGTGCGTCACTTGTTTCATTTACCATCTTTGAATTCATTTTTCATCCTTTCTCTGTTTTATATCATTAAATGGCCTAACTAAAAACATTTGGGTCGCGTATCGTCTGCAAGGCTACATCAACAGTGACTTTCTAGATGATGTGGACGTAATGTTGATTCAGTCAGGAGTTTTTGCGTCTCTCTCTCTCTTAGGAAAAAACAGACTCGGAAAACATTGCTACATAGTTTTCCCACAGCGAGTGGTGACATGAATGTGGAATTAGTTTAAATTACTTCATGAACTGAAGGAGAATAATCAAAAATAAATAGAAGTTGAAAAAAATGTCATTGTGGAAAAGTGTACCGCTTGGAGACAAATCTGAGGAAAGCATACAATTGCCATAAAAAATTGCATTAAATGAAATTAGTTTATAGTTTTGAGTAACTTTGTTATTGCAAATTGTTTTGGCTCATTTCCTCTAGTATAAATGTTTTTTTTTATATATATTCTAATGATGTTAGTAATGTTAGAGTCAGGAGCAGTGAGCATTTATCTCAAGCATTTATGTGGCAGTCGCTGCATTTATGAAGTGTGTTATTTGTCTGGAGGGGTAACACTGTCTATGAATGTTTGATTGAAGCTGCACCAGCACAAGCGGCTGACCAGAGCTCAGTCTCACCACGGCTCAGAGGAAGAGAGGAAGAGGAGGAAGATTCTGGCGAGGAAGGTCAGATCATTGTTTTGATAAGGCATTTAGATTTACTATGTATTACTATATATACTAGTTCATAGTCTCCTCTGTACTCTTTACAGTTGTCATCTGTTTATCTTGGAATTACAACTTCATCATAAGAAAGTTGTTACAGTGTGAGATTAAGGTTCATACAGAAGGCCATTGAATTAATTAATGAATGAATATCTTTCTATCTTTATTTTGGTTACATTCATAAAAAGTAAACATTAACTTAATTATGCCAATAACAGAAAAAGGTATAGACAAGCATGTGTTGTTTTTTTGCACTTACAATTATAGACTTTCAATTATCATTGTAAGCTGTAATTATTTTACATCCCCAGAAGTGTTAACAAGTGAACAAGATGTTTAAAAAGTCTTCAGGCAACAGGAAATTACATTGTGTGTCTGAAATAATGTCTTGTTTATGTCTTTGCAGAAGTCAAGACAGTCAGCTTATGAAATTGAAGAAGACTCCTCCATCAGAAACAACAATAATTCTGGTAGGTCTGCTGTTACAAATTTCCCCCTGCAGCTACAGTATAAAGACTATTGTAGCTGTGATGCAGGGAGATTTCATACAAATGAACTCACAATCATGGTAATGTTGCCCCATAGAGCAATGATTGTCATGTTTTTTTTTAATCTTTTGGACAAATATTTGTATTAGGGTAGTGATTGTGATTAACTGTTTTTGTTTGAATCTTCAGGCTCTGGAGCCAGTTCTCCTCCCACATGCCCATCTTCCCCGACCCCCCCATCCACCACAGGTATTCCTTTCGGTCTTTCTTTCTGTGTATTTCTGTCTCTCTGTCTATGTAACCGTCTGTCTTTTTTAACTGTCTGTCCTCCCGTATTTGTTGTCGCATTTCTCTCTCTTCCTCCTCTCCCACCGATCTGTCTGTCTCTCTGTTTAGGAAAGTCTCGTAAAGACTGGCGAGAAAACTAATCCCTGGTGTGAAAACGTACTCACACACTGATCTGAAATCTAATTGTATTCTTTCATCCAAAATGTGCGTGTGTGTTCATGACATCATTGACTAAATCTGCCTGTCTGTATGTCTCTTCACCATTTCTCTCATCATGACAGGTATAGTCTGTGTTGCAGCAGCAGCCTGTATCACTGATGTTGTTCTGTCTTTAGGTAGTTGAATGCAGGACGGGAAACATGGAGATAAGATTTTATATTTTATCAAAATGTGTCTCCTGGCAATATTCTATTTTTTTTTACTGTCAAAAACAAATCCCATGTGCAGAGTGAAACAGTCGTCTTACAAATGTGACATCAGTTTCCTTCCCTGGTATTATTATTGCCTCCTCCTTCCTTTCCTTATTCCCTCTCTTTTCTCCTTTTATACTGGTGTAAATTGGTCCACGAAACAGATAACTGTCATTTGTGTCTCTCTCTTCCTCCTCGGCTGTCTCCACCGTAGAGCATGCTCCATTCTGACCATGTCACTGGGTAAAGTAAAAGATTTAAGTCAATAGCAATGTTGACAAAAAGGCCTCTGGTGGTTTTTAAAGCTGTTGTACACCCAGGCTCCAGGCTCACAAGGGTCTGCTTTTAGTATTATATCTTATAAAAAACAAGGACACGATGGAACTGGGTGTTTGAACATCTTTACTGAAACCTCACAATCTGCAATGACTTCCAAACATCAGACAGTCCTGCTGCTCGTCCCTGATTCAGACCTCTTGTTCTCATTGGAGATTGTGATCTGTCACTTGTGTCTCTGTGTGGTGTCGGTATATATCAGCATGTCTGTCTGTCTGTCTGTGTCTTTTGTCTGTCTGCCGGTATTTATTTGTTTGGGGTGGGATGTCACTGTAAAGACGTGTCAAATATTCCGTTTTTAATCAGAATGTTATATATATATATTATAAGTACTTCTTTCAAATACTACGGTCTGTGAAATATCAATTTCACAAACAGAAAGACTCTAATCTCGGCAGATATTAGTCAATTCAAATTTAATTTCTTGCCATTTTTATTCATCTCTCCTGTCTTCAGGTTTGCATACAATATATTAGTGATGGTAGATTTTAAATATGTAGCTGATAATTTACAGTGTTATCAGAGACAAGATGAGTCTGCAGTCTCCACTCACTGCTTTTAGCCTCTGATTTAGCTACTTATTTGAGCCCACTGAGGATTTTTTTCTTTTCTGCTTGCAATTCCTGGGTTTTATTCAGTTTTCAATGCAAAATGGCACAGCTGAAAACGATGCACCAGGTTCATGTTCAAACCACCGTCAGTTCACTCTTCATCAACACAAATCTGCATTCACATGAGTAAAAAATGTGTGGATGATGTTGAGGTGAAGTTAGATGTTATTGAATTGTCACTTTATAGTAATTTCCTCCGCTCAGTGACTGAGGCTCATGGGTTCTGTAGTTAAAGCTATTAGGGAGTCAGAAAACACGAGACATTTTAATGACTGCAGTGCTGTGCAAAAGTTTTAGGGACATAAAAACAGGAATTGTTTTTATACTATTTCACTATTTGCTGTGACCACCACTTCAGAAAAGCATAAGTTGTTTGGCAGTAGAGTTGTTCTAAATATTCTTCTTGGGGTTTAGTTGTTGTCATGTGTGCATTTTTATTAAATCCCAGACTGAGATCAGGACTCTGTGGGGGTCAGACCCTCTGTTATGACACTTGGTTCTTCTTGTCTCTTATAGTAGATATTTATGACTTTGTTTGAGCATGTCGTCACCAGGGTTGCACAATTAATCACAAAATAATTGAATCAGAAATATCTAAAATAGAAAGACAATGCAATTATTTGATGAAGATAAAATGTGTGGCCGTTGTGGTGAAATTCTGCAGTGGCCCAAAAATCTTCATGAAAATGACATAGCATCATAGCAATTTAGATATATTGCAACATCTGTCAAAATAATCACAGCATGATTTTTTTTCCCCTCATGATATCATGCAGCTCTAGTTGTCATGGTGCAGTAAGCCCTTGTGTATGGTATTGAGTGATGATTTAAAAAAACACTTCTGCACAGTACTGTACATCATTAAATGCAAATGCACTGGTCTTCTTGACACCATGTTCTTAAGTAGTTGGGAATTGAACCTCAGTACTTGGTATTAACCAAATGTTCTCTGTAGTGTTAAAAAGTGTGGAGTATAGAAACTATAGAGTGAGTTGAACTGATGATGGATTGAGTTCAGCCTGGACTCCCTGATCTACAGGTGCTGGTTTCACAAAGATAAAACTGTGAGAAACACTCCAAATATGGGGAAATCTACACTTAATAAAGAGTCCCTCTTTATAAAGGGTTCATGGGTTATAACTAATAGTTTTTGCAATGGTTAATATATTTAATAAAAGCTAATATGTGGATTTCCATATTGTCAAAAACAAAGCAAAAACCTGTCCTTTAGCTCTTTAACTAACAGAAAGACTTCTCCATGACCAGTTCTTAATTTGAACCATTGATACTTATACATTTTATTAATATTTACTCTTGTTGATTACTCAAAAATTCACAACTTTTTATTCGCTTAAACTGGAGCTTATAATTTCTTATAGATTATGTATTAACCAATTGAGCTATTAGTTCAAACCCTTTGGTAAGGCACCTTATTAAAAGTGGTACAAAGCTAGTGTCTATGACACTATTTTATTTGTTTGGTAATGTGCTGCAGCTTCCTGCCCTGATATTAAATCTCTCTGTTGGGTGATTGTCTTAAATTTATGGTCAGAGTTGATCAATCCTTAACTGTGGAGACACTCTGCAAGTGTGAGATTTTACAACTGAAAGGAGCTATGGAGATAAATGTAGTGACAAATTCCAGACTAATAGACGTGTAAAACTGTAGACCAGCATGAATCTAACACATCTTTGTGCAACCAACCCCTGGGAACACTGCCACTTACCAGTTGCTGTTCTCTCATTCAATCCTTTCATTTGTATTTGTCCATAATCCAGGAGCCCAGACTGCTCCTCCACCTCCACCTCCACCTCCACCTCCACCTCCTCCCCCTCCTACGTTGGACTCCTCATCCTGTCGTCCTCCTCCGCCTCCTCTGTCCTCCTGTGATGGAGCAGGGAGAGGTCGTTCCGCCCTGCTGAGCTCCATCCAGTCTTTCAGTAAAGGTAAACTGAAGAAGGCAGAGACCACTGACCGCAGCAGACCCGTCACCTGACCCCGCCCACTGTCACAATTATTCCTCGACCTGGAAAACATCATCACAGCGACACGACAACCCTCTGGTTCGTGTCATTGTTCCCGGAGATGTGAAAGTGAATGAAAGTACCATTTTAGTTTTTATCAAAGTTTCTGCTTTTACCTGTTTTAATTTTTAAAATCCATTGCTGTGGGTAGAAAGAACAGAGGTCAGGCAGACAGGAAGTGGTTGCCTCAGTCTGCTGTTTAAAAAACTCTTGACAATCCTTGGCACCTGAAGCTCCCTCTCTCATTTATATTATTTGGTTATATAAAAGTGCACAGTTGATCGTCCTGGGCACTCTGTGGATATTTGATCCCACTGGATGACAAACTTGAATTTCCTGCATCCAATACTCATTATGACGTTGTGCGATCCTGTTCCTGTCGCAGCAGAGAAAGTGGCCCAAACTCCTGCTTTTCCTCTTTGAAAACCTTTGACATGTAGCATGGACTCGGCTTCTCTGTCACTGCTGGACCTCAGATGAAGAACACCTTCAAAAAAAACAAACAATGAAGACGCTGCACTGCTGAAACATCGCCATCGACTCACTTCTGTCTGGAAATGGGCCCCAAAAACCACTCTGTGACAGTTTGCTGCATGAAAGGCAAGATCATTTACACCTAATATTGATATCAGAGTTTAAAAATCTTAAAGAACATGTGCATTTATTTTTACCCCTTTTTTAAAAGACTGAATATGAAGTGTACTTGTTGCAGCTAGTTTCATTCCAGACAATCACTTCCGCTGTTGGTTTTGTTTGGTCTGATCTACCACTCGGAGGTTGTGGCAGTTGTCCAGCTCAATGTTAACCTGACCGGTCAACTTTTTTCTGACCAATATGTGCAAGAGCCAATAGCTTGGCATGTAGCAAAATGAACAGCAGCACATTTTCTTACAAAAGAGTCAATCGCAACTACAGACGGTAATGTTATGCGTCTTTCTGTCTATTTATGCACTTTTAATTTAGTCTTAAAACCCTGAGTGAAAATTGGAGTAAAAAAAGTTGTGGTCATCCCCCGCAAATATTTTACCCCTAAACGCTGTCCTGATGCACAGATTTTTCAAATCTTTATGTTCAGTTTTGTTGAGGTTTGGCTGCTAAACATGGGTGTATGTGGCTCCCAGTGAATCTTCTTCGGTAATAATCATGTTGCTGTGTGTAATGTCTTGTGAGGCTCTTCAGGCTCTTTGTTTTGTTCAGATTTCTGTCCCAGAACAAACCTCTCACCTGTGATTTTACTCGAGGTCTGAAACGCTACTGTTGGATTGTGCAAACGCCAGCATTCGAGATGAGACACCTGCTTCTCTTTATCATGCAACCCCTGAACTGAAAAATTAAATGAAACACTTTTTATTATAGACATTACCTGCAGCTATCAGCTGTGTTGAACGAAATATGTCAGTCATGCCTTTACCAGAGAACGTGAAACAAAGAAATTCTTTGTTATTTTATCTGGAAAACATTAGCCACTAACACTTCAACGCCTCAACAGAAATGTGCATGATGTTCATCGATGGGTTGATAGTTGATAGTTTAGTTTTAATTGTTTGCTTTTGTTTTAAAACTGTTGTGTTTTAATTTGTTTTCCAAGTCAGTGCTGACACTTTTATTTTATTGTGCCATATGGATTCCTGTGCCTATAGAAATCTGTCAAACGTGTGTATGTTTGGCGCTCTGGTGAGAATTTCTACACTTAGCACATAGGGTGTCATTATGTGTTTTGATTTGGAGTTAATTTATTGCCATTTACATCATAAAATGTCAGAAAAAAATGTTGTCTTAAACCCAGAAATGATTAGATTGCGGTCAAATCTAGTTTGCCAAGCTCAGTCCAAAGATCATGACGACGTCATTTTTGTGTAGATTAATTAAACAAGAAATATTTAGATGTTGACTATATTGTATTATTGAATACTGTGGAAAGCCATGTTTTTTCCCAGTGAAACTAAGCTTTCCGTTGTGTCTTTAATGAGGCAAGAGACAACTTTTATGTCCCCAGCTCACTGTTGTAAAGACCCAGCAGTAGCAAAACACCAGTGTTGTGTCACAATAAGCACCTCTGTGTGGAAAAACATGATCACTATTTTGATCATTGTTTTGGATACAGAAACACACAATTCCTCGGTACTGCCTTGTCCACGTGGCCAAGAGAACAACAGTCAGCAAAGCCCACAGGAGACTAAAGTGAACGTGGATGGTGTCACTTTTCTGTTTCCATTATACAGTGTAATCAATATTAACATCATAATGCGAAGTTTAAAAGAAATCATTGACTATTTCAGATTTAAATCCTCATTTCCCCAGCTCTACATTCAGCCCTGTCACTTGTAATAACCTGACATGCATACAGTGTGTGAAAGTATTAGCCTGTGACAGAGCCAAAGGGTTTGTTGTGAGTCTTGAGCGTGGGTGAATCCTGCAGCCTGAAAACTCTGCAGTTTCAGCACTGAGCACTTTGAATCACAGCTCTGTGCTGGGACCATTTGTTTTCATCATTCAGTGCAATCCCGTCTCACGGAGACGGTCTTCAACTTGTGGATGGTTATTAAGTTTAACTTTCATTCTGGCTCTTTATGTTTATGAGTTTTTGAATACACTAACCTGTACGATTTGAGGTTTTAGAAAATAATTTAACCAAGGGAGTGTATGACCATGTACGGTATGGCAGAGCACATATTTGTATGTATGAATATAATAAAAAATATGTATAATAACAATTTAAGTAAAATTGAACTGCAGTGTTTATTTATTCTTTAATTTGTTTGTTTTCCACAATGACAGCGCAGTCGAGTAGTGATGTGTTTTTTGCGAACGAGCCGGTTCATTTTTATAAAAGGTTGGTGAGCTGAGCCAAACGATCGACTCACTAAAAGGAAACATAATTCCCATCGTTACACTCGGGCTGTCCTTGGCCCGTTTTCCTTACTGTAGTTTTCCACGCCTACGTGTTCAGTGAGCCGTTATGATTGGCTCTGTGTCATGACGTCAACCGAACGACGCGTAAACGGCGTCGCTGATTGGTCGGAATCTAGTGACCTCGGTCGGGACTCCGCCTTCCTTCCGGCAGAGGACAGGGTGAAGATGGCGGCGTCCCTGAAGTGCTTGCTCCGCTCAGGAAAGGTGTGGGAATCTTCAAAAACACTACTTATGTCTTTTTCTCCGAGTGGTTCTGTTGAATGTTTGATAATAAAAGCAGTTGTCTGTCTTTCCACAGAATGTCGTGTCAGTTCTGCGACCGCGGGGATTCCATAGCAGCGCTCCAGCGGCTGTGCAGGTCAGTTAGCAGCTAACAGGCAGCTAATGTCAGTGCTAGCAAACGCTCCAGCAGTTTTCTTGTTTTCGTGTTGTTTTAGCTTCAGACAAATTACAGTATTACATTTGTTATTTAATGTGGCTGGTTGTCAATCTATTTATTATGGTGTAAGGGAATATCCTTTTCTGTTGTGATGACCTGTGATTGTCCAGTGATCAAATGTTTATACCTGTCATCATTTTTATTTTGACACAACTGTTAACAGATATTTTTCATTTCTTAATCTTTAAAACTTTTGCTGCATGTAAATATATATAACTGTTCCAAGGTGTTTTTTGACAAAGGGAGCAGTGTTTATGTATTTATGCTTTGTATGCTCACCTTAAATGTAAATATTTTCTCGTTTCTTTGCTACATCTAACAAAGAAATCATTAAAACAGAATAATTTTGGTTTTGGTTTGAGAACAAAATAAGACATTTGACCTTGGCAGAGTATTCGTTTATGGAAAATAATCGTTAGTTGCAGCCCTAATACATTATATACATTGTTTGCCATATGTATAATGTGCATCTTGATTTTGCTATGAAGGTCACTGTCGCTTGTAATTGCATGACACATCGAAACCTGAGTTTGTTTGTTCTCTCTGAAGAATAACATTGTTGACACAGAAGTTAAAAAAAACAGTTTGTCTTGCTCAGAGGTTGTAGGTAGCATCTTCCTGACAGCATTAGCGATAAATCACCATGGAGGACATGATCATGATATTGTTTAAAGTCTTCCAGACTGAATTGAGGTCATTCAAGCATGTACCAATTATTTTGGAGCAGGCTTTGACCACATTATCCATTGTTTCTGTCTTAAATTGTTACGTTATAGATAGATAGATAGATAGATAGATAGATAGATAGATAGATAGATAGATAGATGTACGTTATTGATTCCAAGCTGGGAAATGTCAGTGTAGCAGCAGCATTACAAATATGACAATGACAACACAATGAAATTAAAAAAGAGCAAAAAAAGATAACAAACTAGACATATTAGACATAGCAATATAAAAATGTATATAGTACTGAATATATGACTAATGATATAATACTAATAATATGACTGACACACAGTAGTACACAGGATGGGTTTTGAAAATAATTAATCCGCTGTAATTGATGGATTCTTTGGATTATTTTCCCTAAATCTGGAATGTTCATAACCAGTCTATAAAGCATGAATTAATGACTTAACCATTATCTTCTGTATAAGTAAATGTTGCTCAAAATGGAATTAAGATATTGATGTATATATGAATATAATTGTATATACAAATTTGTACAAACTGATAAGAATTTTGTAACCAGCCTAACAAATAAATGGACAGACCTCACATTGTTGGCATGAAAAAGAAGTGTGGGTGACCACTGTCTGTCCTGGTGTCATCAGGTGACTGTCCGCGATGCCCTTAACCAGGCGATGGATGAGGAGATGGAGAGGGACGAGCGGGTCTACCTGTTGGGTGAAGAAGTGGCTCAGTATGATGGAGCCTATAAGGTGAGTTGAGCCTCAAATAGCGATAGAAGCGACAGCTTACCATCTGATATTTGACGCTTGCAAAATTGAGCTGAAAACCCACGTAATTACGAGCAAATATTCCATATCTATGTCTAATTTATGTCCAACAGTGTGTTTGACTTTGTTGTCATTGTTTTTATTTTCCTTTCTTTTTTTTTTAAATTCACCACCTTTTTTAATAAGGCCTCATAGTTCTGCTGGCTCGTTGCATACAATCTGATGTCGTTGAGATTGAGACGGGTGCATACAGTAAAATGTTTGACCACAGTGAAGAGATCCAGTGTTTGTTCAGACCAGTGGCAAATGTTGTCACTTCTCAGTAGAGTGCTTCCATCAGTTTTCTGCCTCTATTATGATCTCACCCTTTACCCAAGTATATTAATATTACTGTTTGCAACTGTAATTATAAACAGAAATGTGATATATCTATATAGATGATTATAGGCTCTAAAGTCTCAATCGTTTCCCCCTCCCTCTGTGTTACATGGAAAAAAGTGGTTATCAATGATGTAAAAAGATGTTGAAAAGCCTTCCATTTTGTGTGTGTAGATAAGCAGGGGTCTGTGGAAGAAATATGGGGACAAACGGATCGTTGACACTCCAATCTCAGAGGTGAGACACAGGTTTTGTGTGAAGTCATTTATCAAGTTTTTTTTTTTTGTTTTTAATGAAAACACTGGAGACACAGGACATGTTTTCCAGCCGATTAACACACTCTCCATCTCTACAGATGGGCTTTACCGGCATTGCAGTGGGATCTGCCATGGTGAGTATTTTCATGCTTATGCTAACGCATCTGTTGACCCTTTTAAACTTTATTCTCAACTTCCAAAGTACAAAATTCACCAGAAAAAGCTTTGACGCTGTGATGGTTAATGTCTGTTGAACTGCATTGGATCTGTTGGTGAAACTTAATCCAAAATTGATGAGTCGATCTGAACAGAAAGAGAACAGCAAACCAGGCAGGATCTTTTTTTAAAGTGATTTTGTGTCGTCTTTGAGCCTCCAAACACGAGTTGTCAGCAAGTTGACGGCCATTTGATTCACTCAGTTCAGATCCTCTCACTAGACAGATGTATATTTATGCATACAATAACATTATTATGAGAGTTTGAATAGACTATTTTGGACTATGTTATCCCTTGAATATGATGTCACGTTACTTCATATTAACTCCTTGGATTCAGTCTTCTGTGGAACTTTTTTGTTGTCAGGACTTTTCCCCCAGCAGCTGACACTCACTCATATGAATCTGTTGACCCCGTAGGCTGGCCTGAGACCCATCTGTGAGTTCATGACCTTTAACTTCTCAATGCAAGCCATTGACCAGGTCATCAACTCTGCAGCCAAGACCTACTACATGTCAGCGGGGCTGCAGACGGTGCCCATCGTCTTCAGAGGACCCAACGGAGGATCGGCAGGTGTCGCTGCACAGCACTCGCAGTGCTTCGCTGCATGGTGCGTCCTCTTTATCACTTGATGCTGTTCCTGTTCGTACTGACAGTTAGCTCTTGTCTGTGACGGCAACATCAGAAAAACTTGTCTCTCTGTTCAAATTCAACCGTTACAGCCACAGAGAGGCATAAGAAATTATACGTTGGTGATGACATAATGAATTGGGTATATAAACATCTGATCTGTGTTCTGTTTGTTTCAGTTCTACCCTGAACACCTTTATAACTTGTTCTCCCGTTGTTCTCCCGTTGTCCTCTCAGTAGAATCTCAAAGTTAATTGACCTCTACCATGTCTATAAAGTCAGTCTGAGGTGACCTTTATCCTGTAAAAGTAGGATATGTTTGTAGCTGACAGTAGAAGTGGTTGCACTGGTGTGATTTCTTGTCTCTGTCCGCAGGTACGCTCACTGTCCAGGTCTGAAAGTCGTCAGTCCCTGGAACGCAGAAGATGCCAGAGGTCTCCTAAAAGCAGCCATCAGAGACGACAACCCCGGTGAGACATTGGTCTTCTGTCGACAGCACGACCATCCCCCAGTTCCTTTCCATTTTTCTTTTTTTTTAACCTGTCCGTAGCTTTGTGTACATAGCCTCATTTTCATTCAGAAAGAAATGTAATTCCCAGGAAGATTTGCTGTTTATGCTGCTCATCCTTCTGATGGGTGTTCATGTAAACACTTATGATCATGACTTCCTTGTTTGAGTTTGCTCTATGTTAATGTGAAGTATTTCTGTTTTTGATATTGTTGGAAATGGATCGAGTTTTGGTTTGTCACAGTTTTGTTATTAGAGACACTTCCTGTGTTTACAGACTACTCAGCCTGTAGCCTGTCATTTTTGGGGTAAAAATTGGGGCATTGTTTTAACTCATATATCTTAGTTCAGCCTAAAATACATGACATCTCTTAAGTGAGAATTTTTATTTAGCTGTTTTTACTGAACCTGGCGTGTCCATGTGTTTTACAGTGGTGTTCCTGGAGAACGAGCTGATGTATGGCGTTGCCTTCGAGATGTCAGAGGAGTCACAGTCCAAAGACTTTACCATTCCCATCGGCAAGGCCAAGATCGAGAGACAAGGTGAGGCCGACGCAGCAGTTGGACAAATGAGACGTTCCCATTTTAATGTTTATGATGCGTCATCAATTCAAGGCAGGAAGGTCAAATTAATGATGGGATTTATTTTATTTAAAGAAAATAGGAAAAAATGTCTTGGAAAGAAATCACGTTTGTATTCACAACAGTGTTTTGGTAATTCATTAACTACATCATTGATGTTTAAGTTGGTCCTTTATAAGCTTTGTTTTCGCTGTTTAAATCTTTGCTAACAGGACGGGTCTACACGGAAAAACTGAATTGATTTATGACACAAAGAAACTGCGTTATTTCAGATTGAAAACAGAGCAGAGAATAGCATTCATGCAATATATCCACACGGGATCAGGGACGATTAATATGACCTGTTAAAATGACCCCTGCTCTTTGGAAAAATATCTGTGTATTTAACCAGCATCACATTAATGCTGCGTCCTCTTAATGACAAGAGGAATGATCGCTAGGGACGTGAAAGTTGTTTTTCTCTTTTAAAATAATGAAAATGTATGGAATGAAGACGATTAACATAATGAAACAAAATATGGCTCCTTTTGTTGAACATAATTATACATCATGAAATATGGGGTGTAAAGTGGTTCGACTGACTTTTATTCTGTCATATTAATGCACCGTTGTCCTCCGTTTACCGTTTATCTAATATTCCCACTGCAGTAATCAGTGGAAACACATTTTCTCTTTATTTCACATGCAAACCCATTATGTTTATTCTTGCTAAACCTTTCTTCTCCTTCTGTGTTCCAGGGACTCACGTCACCGTGGTTTCTCACTCTCGGTACGTCGGTCACTGTCTGGACGCCGCCGCTGTCCTCGCCAAGGAGGGAATCGAGTGTGAGGTAACGAGACGCACCTGTTGACGCCTGAGGCAACCCCCGTCACCTGTCTTCAGCCATTAAGTGACGTCTGTCTATCTGTCTGTCTGTACATCAGGTGATCAACCTGCGAAGCATCCGTCCCATGGATGTGGAGAGCATCGAGACCAGCGTGATGAAGACGAACCACCTGGTGACGGTGGAGGGTGGATGGCCTCAGTTTGGTATCGGTTCTGAGATCTGCGCAAAGATCATGGAAGGTGAGGACTCACATGTTGACTCATTGCAAATCTGGTTGGACGTCTTCCAATTCAACCACTCGCTGATTAATATTTACCTGCTCTGTCCTTAAAATCATCACTGAGTTCTCAGTGAATTGAGGCCCCTGCTTTGTCATCACAGGAACGTCAAACTTTGAAATGAAAAACGTTCTCCTGTGTGTGCTTGTAGGTCCTGCCTTCAACCACCTGGACGCTCCAGTCACCAGGGTGACAGGCGTCGACGTCCCCATGCCTTACGCCAAAATCCTGGAGGACAACAGTGTGCCGCAGATCAAAGATATCATCTTCTCTATCAAAAAGACCCTCAACGTCTGAGACCCACCTCGATCCTCTTCGTCTTGTTCGCACACAGTGATGATATATTTAAACTTTGTGTAAATACAGCCAAACACCGTCTTTAAAAAAAAAATGCTCCAGACTAATACGATTCTTCCCAGATGTCGATCGATGAAATGCGCACAGCTGTTCAACCAGAACCCAGAGCTGCAGACACACATTCTGGTCAGGTTTGGTTTTCACTCAGCTATTGACTAACCTGTGTCTGTGGCTCTGGTAGCTCTAAAGGTTACTCTATCCTGTAGATTTTTTTCCATATCACTACATTTTGCGATGTTCAGTGAGCATAGAAATGTCACGATTTAAACAGTTGGTGGATCCGAGAGCTTGCAAGGTAACTTTTTTTTTTTTACTTTAATTCCCTCAACCTGATTAGATTTTAACTTTCTCTATTCAAAACAACTGAAATGTGTCTGAAAAGGCAAGGGTCAAGCAGTGTCAAGTATTTATTTGTGTGTATGTGTGTAAGATTTCTCCCAAACTTCAGAGTCAAAATAACAGTCATGTGACTGAAGTCCTGCTTGCTCTCAAATTTAGACCTGCTGACTGATTAAAGCAAAAACCACCAGAAGTCTGTCTGTAAAAGCAGCAGAGACAGAGAATGACCCAGCAGAGCCCTGTAGTTTGGACCATGAACAGGAATTGTGCTAGTTATTGTAGTTGCAGCAGCTCTGTGGATGCTGTTGTTGCCGAACATGACACTGTTACAGAATTAAAAACCTTTGGTCCTTCATACAGCTTCAGCCTTAGTTTTATTTCTTAAATGGTTCACTGTAGACCTGCTGACAGTGATACCATCTTTAATTATTTTCGGTCTTCTCACAACGTTGCTTCATGAACATGTTTTTATTCCCACGTACACTAATATGATACAAGGCTGTTAAATTCTGTCCAGTTTCTACTATAGACCAGTGAGTCCAAACTAAGTGACTTTCCACCTCTACCACGAGTATTACTGTACAGAGTATAGATTTAAAAATGACCCAGTCTCGAAATCAAGAGAGCCTGCTCTGTAGACCAAGAAAACAAAAACGTTTTTTATTGGCAAACTTCAGGAACCAGCAGGGATCGCAATCTGACTGGACACGAGATCTGAGCCCAGGAGTCAGAAATCACATCCTTCGCGTTAATTCAAAAAAATTTACAAGAGAAACCTGAAACTTAAAAAACTTTACGTTTTCTGACCAGGAGAGAAAAGGTCACACAAAGTCAAATCATTCAGTGAACACAACTTATAAATATATAATTAATGTGATATCATTTTCCATTAATTTGGGAAAGAATATGTAAAGTGGTAATTAAAGAACTGTAGCCTCCATGTTTCCCCCACCTGTTGTGAACAACCTAAAATATATAGAATTCTGACAACCATTTGTATTCTGAGAAAAGATCTTGACAAGATGTAAAAAGTAGATGATATACTTTTTTTCCGCCATAGCTCATTATCTAAACATCAACATAATCACATGAACTCTTGACTGGGCTTCAAACAGGTGACGTGAATCTGCTCAGATACAGCCAACAAACGGTAAACAACAAAAAAAGAAATCCCAATTTTTTTTAAACGCAGCTGCGCATTACAAAAACGATTAAATGGAAACAGCCTGAGATTCCCACAGTGTTTATTCATTGTTTACCGCTTTATCCTCCGCTTTATCCTCCACATGAGGGTCGCGGGGAGCTGGAGCCAATCCCAGCTGACGGGCACAGTGCCACAGGTACACCCTGTATTGGGCATCAGTCCATCACAGGGCAAACAACCATTCACGCTCACATTCACACCTACGGTCAATTTATAGTGTCCAATTAACCTGTGCATGTTTTCAGATTGCGGGAACCCACGCACACACAGGACCAACATGCAAAGTCCAGGCAGAAAGGCCCTCGTTTGGACCTGGGGCCTGTTTCACAAAGCAGGTTCAACAAACTCTCGGTCTAACCCTGAACTCTGAGTTGATATACTCTGAGAAAGGAAACTCTGAGTTTTCGGTTTCAGAACAGCTGATTTGAGTTAGTTTGTTCAACTCGGAGTAGTTTCACCTCGAGTTAAGCGCGTGCACCACACGTATAAAAAGACAGCATTAAAACCAGAGTTTCCCTCATTTCAGGGTTAACTGACTCAGAGTTTTCACTAAACCTGCTTTGTGAAACAGGCCCCAGGTTGCGAACCCATATCTTTATCCTGTAAGGCAACAGTGGTAAACACTATGTTGCTGTGTGACCTCAGTTCCTGTGAGTTTAGAATCTTTACATCGTGTCTTGTGGGGGAACAACTTAACTCTGAACTGAAAATGCTGCTATCGCTGTAAATGAAGACATCTCAACTCTGAGAATTAGAAAAGGTATGTTTTCACCTCGTGATAACTTAAATTATCCAGCAGCTGAGGAAACATGAGTAACATAAACTCTTACAAACATACCTATCAGATATTTTACCATCGGTGTCTTTACGTTGTTATGATTTCCCATGTGAGGCCAATTTTTTGGTGGAAAAAACATTGGGAAATGCACTTAAAAAAACTTATCTTATAGAAACCAGGAAACAATGCAAAGAAGAGAGCAATTTGGTTGGTTAAAAAATAGTTAAGATAACTTAGTTTACATATTTCATCTTTATAAACGGTTCTTATTTGATGGTTGTATGTTTGCAAACTCAGCTGCACAGACAGTCAAAACTCTTGCACTCGTGTAATTGATTTAAACTGGAATATTTGGGTAATAACATGTTAACAATCAACAAACATGAATTGTTTTTAAAGTGAAGCTGTGAAAATAAATGAAATAGTAGTAACCCCCAGAAATTAAGGTCGGCCCCCGTGTCCTGTTTGCATTTAGGGGCGGGGTCTAAAATGTCTTTAGGGGCTGAAAGGTCAAATCGTCCAATGTCTGTGTGTCACCATCGAGCCTCACCACCACCACCCTCCTCTTCTTCTGCTCTGACCCTTCATCATCCTCCTCCTCTTCTACCTTTCGTTTACCTCTCTCGTTTCTCTGCTTCTTTGCCTTCTTCCTCCTTCTCTTTGTCTCTTCGTTGTCCTTTGCTGCTTGACCTTCCTCTTCTTCCTCTTGCACGCCAACTTGCCCATCTTCCTCCACCAACAACTCAATCTCTGCCTCCTCCTCTTCTTCCTCATCATCATCATCGTCATCCTCGTCGTCCTCAATTTCCAACTCCAGTTCTTCCTCCTCTCCAATATCCTCTTCCTCCACGTCTGACATCTCTTCCTCTTCTATCTTTATCGTCATTTGTCGCCCATTCTGTGTCAAACACAAAAAGCAAACAGTGAAGAAATGAGACTAAACTGATTTCTTGGCCACTTGGGGGCAGCAAAAACAAATGTGACATATCACATTTCCTTTACCCCGCAGCATCACTTGCAAAACAACATTGTTTTTCATGTTGTGTCCAAATAATGAAGACTGCTGAGGGACATAATGATAACTGCTGTAAACTAATGCAATTAATAAAACAGCAGCTTGCTACAGTAAAAATCAAAGATCATCAATCGTCTCCAGATGTTTGCATAACAAGTTATTTTTGAGTCCTGCACTGATTATGATACTCACACTCCTTTTGCCAAATTGGAGTCTCTGCAGCAGTAACCTGACCGTGTCCTTGTTTTGACAGAGTCCCATGGTGTTGAGTGTGTCGATGGCAGCGGCAGAGCAGCCCTGTAGGCGGAGATCAGCCCCCAGAGCAGCTTGCAGGAAGTTATTCTTCCAGATGTTTCTGGTGAAGAGTGGGATGGAAAGCGCCACCACAGCCCGACGCTCCAGCACTGTCTGCGCCTGCCCCTCTGACAGTGAACTGCCACACACACAAATAGATGCTCATCAGATGAGTAAACACAGATCAGTCGATCGGCTCCAAACAACTCTGTGTTTGTCAGTACAGCAGTGTTTAAATCTTGTCACCTAGTGACGTTCCCATGCTGCACACAGGAAGTGATTTGTTTTATGGCAAGACAGACGGAGGCAATAGCAACATTGTGCTAGTAAAGCGAGATAGCTGCAAACGGGTGTAAATTCTCTTGTTCGGCAGTTTAATGGGTCTTGCCCCTGTCAGTGTATACATGCAAACACTTCCTCAGTCAGGTCTGATTGTATCACACAGGCAGCAAACAAATAATGTAACAATTTCCGTTGCAAGATGGGCAGAGAACAACAAAAACTAAAATGACCAAACGTAATGAAGCTTTCAGCTTACTGGCCTATCTTTGTAAGGGTGGTGAGGTCAGGGAACAGTGACTGGATGCAGGTGGTGACAAGTGGAGCTTTGTCCTGGGCCCAGTTCAGACATCGTCGCCAGGGGAAAGATGACAGCGCCTTGACGTTCGACACCTTCTGATGAAACGGACTACCTCGCTGCCGAGACAGCATTTTCATCTGCACCACAATGGATAAGATATCAGCCATCTTCACATACTGACAAAAACAAGAAATTAAATCAGATGACGTGTAGTACTACACATACTCACCTCCTCTTTCAGTTGTCTACTCCAAAAGTCCATCATGGGTTTCCTGGCACCTTTAGCAGACCACAGTGTCCTTAAAGCAGACCTGTAGCAGGATTTGCTCACCAGCTGTGCTGCTTTGCTCTTCTTTCCCAACTTGCGGTCTTTCTTCTTCTTCTTGACACTCAGGTCTTTCTGCACTCATCATCGCCAAGAACAAAAGGAGAACACCTTTGTTTAAAAAACTAGAAGTGTTTGTATAAAGCACATCAACAATAATATCACAGCTAGACATGGGACATCAGAATTTGCCGTCACGATTATCCTGACCAAATAATTGTGATTACTGGAGTTTATCAATAAATGCAAAAACTATGGAAAAGCGGGCAAGAAAACTTGGAACCAAACATGGCATAAATAATCCAGGTCCAGGCTCTCAGTATGGTTTGAAGAAGTCACCTGTATATCGCAATAGTACCGAAAAGGCACACACCTTTTTAGGAGGAGGCGGTTGCAGCCACAAAGACCGCCTCCCGTTCTGTTTGCGTTTGCAAACGGACCGGATGACCTGCGCGCAGTTCTCGCAGAGGAAAGACTTGTTGTGTACCACAGAGTCCGGGAAGACCCACTGCACGGTAGCCGCGGTAGTGAAGGTGAACACCGCCCTCCTGTTGAAGCTGCGACCCTGCCGTTCAAACTTGACACTGCAGCAGCAGCAGCTCCTATCCTCCGGCCGATGTTGACGCCGGCGGCCGCCACCACCCCGCGGGGGTGCGACGGACGGAGTCGCTGCGGTCTTTCGGGCGTCCTCTCCAGTTTGCGGCGGCAAAGTGGACGCTTCTACATAACTTCCCCCGGCGCAGTCCACTTCCGCCCCCACGGCCGGTTCGGGCAGCTCTGTCGTTAGAGAAGCGACAGAACGCCCCTGTACGGTGCTCTGCTTCTGCCCGGTCGGCGCGATTCCGCCGTTAACAGCCACTCTATCGGAGGTCGTAGAGTTACTGTCCACACAGTGTTGCTCGGTTGTCTCAGTTTCCTCGTTGTTCCCCGCGTTCGTGTGGGTGCTTTCGCTCGCCATGATGAACAGAGGAACCCCGGGTTTCAGAACAGAAATCCAATACTCAGAAAGAGCAAGTCTGTCTGTGTACGGTCATCACTGTTCACTGGCTAATGCTACAGGCTAACGCCGATGAAGCCCGCCACAACACTTAGCGGGACTTCACCACCAGTGTCTTACAGTAAAACCCCTCTGGACACTTGAACGATACCCGATGCTGCGTTTGTTTAACATAAGGATGAAAAACTGAGGCACGTTTTCAGCAGAATGTCTGAGTAACCGAAGTAAAACAGAAGACGTGTGTACAACAGGACATAACTGCGTATAAACACGTTCGTTTCCTGTGTCTGTTTCGATACTGACTGCTGCTGCCCCCAGGTGGTGGGAGGTATGACACACATCCCTCTTTATTATGGCCCACCACGTGTTATCATGAAAACAATTGGCATAAAGAGTTAACTATTTTTTTTTTTGACAATACATGATGTTATATCCAACACATTAACAGTTGTTTTATGTAATGTAATGTTATCTCTGTGTTATTTAAAGATACATTTGGTGTTTTTTTTGTTGTTCATTTTAGTTTTTTTTTTACTGTGTGCGTTTCATCTCAAAACAAAGACTTTTACTTTGAAATACTGTGAAAGATAACGATGAATATAACTGCGATATCATGATGGAATAATATGATACTGAAACCACTTGACATGACTGGCCCCCTCTTGACTAAACTAAACATTCATGTGAGTTTGAGAGCCCCAATTTAGATATGTAAGTATACATGTATACATATTTTGGAGATTTGTATATACTATAGTATGACGTTTTTGTTTAATTAGGACCAAAAACATTTTCTCAAAATAATAGTCACATTTTGGACGACTGGTATAGGATGATGTTTTTGTCAAATTTTGGACCAATTTTTCTTTTTTCAAAAGTATGTATGTTTTTTAGATTGAAAAGATGACAAAAACGTAATTTGTAAAATTATGGACCAAAAAAACTCATATTTTGGACGACATAGTATAGTATGACTTTTTTGTCAAATGTTGGACGACGTATAGTATGATGGTTTTGTCACATTTTGGACCAGAAGTTCATGTTTTTGAAAAAAAATTCACGGGACATTTTTGTCTATTTTAAGACAACATAGTCTAGTATGACGTTTTTGTCAAATTTTGGACCAACATTTTGTTTTTAAAAAAAATGTCAGATTTTGGACGAAATAGTGTAGTATGACATTGAGGTCGACGACATAGTATAGTATGACGTTTTGGTCACATTTTGTGCTAAAAAAAGAATTTTCAAAAAAATTATCAGATTTTGGACGACATAGTATAGTATGACGTTTTTGTCAGATTTTGGACAAAATAGTTTAGTATGACATTGAGGTCGACGACATAGTATAGTATGAACTTTTGGTCACATTTTGGGCTAAAAAAACATATTTCAAAAAAATTGTCCGATTTTGGACGACATAGTATAGTATGACGTTTTTGTCAAATTTTGGACCAATTTTTTTTTTTCAAAAAAATTGTCAGATTTTGGGCGGAATAGTGTAGTATGACATTGAGGTCGACGACATAGTATAGTATGAAGTTTTGGTCACATTTTGGACTAAAATAACAAATTTCCAAAAAGGGTCCGATTTTGGACGCATAGTATTTAGTATGACGTTTTTTTGACAAATTTTGGGCCAACATTTTGTTTTCAAAATTTTTTTCAGATTTTGGACAAAATAGTGTAGTATGACATTGAGGTCGACGACATAGTATAGTATGAAGTTTTGGTCACATTTTGGACTAAAATAACACATTTCAAAAAAGGGTCCGATTTTGGACGACATAGTATATAGTATGACGTTTTTGTTAAATTTTGGAGCAACATTTTGTTTTAAATTTTTTTTTCAGATTTTGGACAAAATAGTGTAGTATGACATTGAGGTCAACAACATAATATAGTAAGATGTTTTGGTCACATTTTGGGCTATCAAAAACAAATTTCAATTTCTTTTTCCGATTTTGGACAACATAGTATTGTATGACGTTTTTGTCAAATTTTGGACCAATTTTTTTTTTCAAAAAAATGGTCAGATTTTGGGCGGAATAGTGTAGTATGACATTGAGGTCGATGACAAAGTATAGTATGACGTTTTGGTCCCATTTTGGGCTAAAAAAACAAATTTCCAAAAAAATTTCCGATTTTGGACGACATAGTATAGTATGAAGTTTTTGTCAAAATTTGGACCAAATTTTTTTTTCCAAGCGATTGTCAAATATTGGACAACATAGACAACACAGCATTGTATGAAGTTTTTGTTGAATTTAGGACATCATTCTTGCAGATAGCCACAAGTTCCAACCTGAGTTTGACCCATTAACTCTGGTCATCTTGCTTAAAAGGCCAGAGCTTTAACCACTACACCAACTGGTGGTCTAACTAAGCATAGACATTTTTGTCAACTTTAGGACGACATAGTATAGTATGACATTTTTGACAGATTTGGGAACAATATTTTTTCCAAAATAATTGTCAATTTTAGGACAACATAGTATAGTATGACGTTTTTGTCAGATTTTGGACAAAATAGTTTAGTATGACATTGAGGTCGATGACATAGTATAGTATGAACTTTTGGTCACATTTTGGGCTAAAAAAACACATTTCAAAAAAATTGTCCGATTTTGGACGACATAGTATAGTATGACGTTTTTGTCAAATTTTGGACCAATTTTTTGTTTTCAAAAAAATGGTCAGATTTTGGGTGAAATAGTATAGTATGACATTGAGGTCGACGACATAGTATAGTATGACGTTTTGGTCACATTTTGGGCAAAAAAAACAGATTTCAAATTTTTTCCCCCATTTTGGACGACATAGTATAGTATGGCGTTTTTGTCAAATTTTGGACCAATTTTTTTTCAAAAAAATGGTCAGATTTTGGGCGAAATAGTGTAGTATGACATTGAGGTCGACGACATAGTATAGTATGACGTTTCAGTCACATTTTGGGCTAAAAAAAACAATTCAACATTTTTTACAGATTTTGGCAGCATTGTATAGTATGTCGTTTTTGTCAAACTTTGGACCAAAATTGTTTTTTCAAAAAAATGGTCAGATTTTGGACGAAATAGTGTAGTATGACATTGAGGTCGACGACATAGTATAGTATGACATTTCGGTCACATTTTGGGCTAAAAAAAACAATTAATTTTTTTTTACAGATTTTGGACGACATAGTATATAGTATGTCGTTTTTGTCAAATTTTGGACCAAAATTGTTTTTTCAAAAAATGGTCAGATTTTGGACGAAATAGTGTATTATGACATTGAGGTCGACGTCATTGTATAGTATGACGTTTTTGTCAAATTTTTGACCAAAAGTTTTTTTTTCAAATAAGTGGTCAGATTTTGGACAAAATTCCGTAGTATGTAGCAAATGACCAGTTTGAGGAGCACTTAGGGCCTGCCGTGGATATTAGCTTACTTGCCCTGACTGGGATTCGAACACCAGGTATCTACATCAAGGTCTGAGACTTTACCACTGAGCTATGACAGACATCTGTTTAACATGATGTTTTTATCAAGTTTCGGACGACATAGTACAATGTTGTTTTTGTCAAATTTTGGACGACATAGTATAGTATGTCGTTTTTGTCAAATTTTGGACAACATAGTATAGTATGACATTGAGGTCGACGACATAGTATAGTATGACGTTTTGGTCACATTTTGGGCTAAAAAAAACTATTACATTTTTTTTACAGATTTTGGACGACATAGTATAGTATGTCGTTTTTGTCAAATTTTGGACCAAAATTGTTTTTTCAAAAAAATGGTCAGATTTTGGACGAAATAGTGTAGTATGACATTGAGGTCGACGACATAGTATAGTATGACGTTTCGGTCACATTTTGGGCTAAAAAAAACAATTCCAATTTTTTTACAGATTTTGGACGACATAGTATAGTATGTCGTTTTTGTCAAACTTTGGACCAAAATTGTTTTTCCAAAAAAATGGTCAGATTTTGGACGAAATAGTGTAGTATGACATTGAGGTCGACGACATAGTATAGTATGACATTTCGGTCACATTTTGGGCTAAAAAAAACAATTAATTTTTTTTTACAGATTTTGGACGACATAGTATAGTATGTCGTTTTTGTCAAATTTTGGACAACATAGTATAGTATGACATTGAGGTCGACGACATAGTATAGTATGACGTTTTGGTCACATTTTGGGCTAAAAAAAACTATTACATTTTTTTTACAGATTTTGGACGACATAGTATAGTATGTCGTTTTTGTCAAATTTTGGACCAAAATTGTTTTTTCAAAAAAATGGTCAGATTTTGGACGAAATAGTGTAGTATGACATTGAGGTCGACGACATAGTATAGTATGACGTTTCGGTCACATTTTGGGCTAAAAAAAACAATTCAAATTTTTTTACAGATTTTGGACGACATAGTATAGTATGTCGTTTTTGTCAAATTTTGGACCAAAATGGTTTTTTCAAAAAATGGTCAGATTTTGGACGAAATAGTGTATTATGACATTGAGGTCGACGTCATTGTATAATATGACGTTTTTGTCCAATTTTTGACCAAAAGTTTTTTTTTCAAATAAGTGGTCAGATTTTGGACAAAATTCCGTAGTATGTAGCAAATGACCAGTTTGAGGAGCACTTAGGGCCTGCCGTGGATATTAGCTTACTTGCCCTGACTGGGATTCGAACACCAGGTATCTACATCAAGGTCTGAGACTTTACCACTGAGCTATGACAGACATCTGTTTAACATGATGTTTTTATCAAGTTTCGGACGACATAGTACAATGTTGTTTTTGTCAAATTTTGGACGACATAGTATAGTATGTCGTTTTTGTCAAATTTTGGACAACATAGTATAGTATGACATTGAGGTCGACGACATAGTATAGTATGACGTTTTGGTCACATTTTGGGCTAAAAAAAACTATTACATTTTTTTTACAGATTTTGGACGACATAGTATAGTATGTCGTTTTTGTCAAATTTTGGACCAAAATTGTTTTTTCAAAAAAATGGTCAGATTTTGGACGAAATAGTGTAGTATGACATTGAGGTCGACGACATAGTATAGAATGACCTTTCGGTCACATTTTGGGCTAAAAAAAACAATACAACATTTTTTACAGATTTTGGACGACATAGTATAGTATGTCGTTTTTGTCAAATTTTGGACCAAAATTGTTTTTCCAAAAAAATGGTCAGATTTTGGACGAAATAGTGTATTATGACATTGAGGTCGACGACATAGTATAGTATGACGTTTCGGTCACATTTTGGGCTAAAAAAACAATTCAACATTTTTTACAGATTTTGGACGACATAGTATAGTATGTCGTTTTTGTCAAATTTTGGACCAAAATAGTTTTTTCAAAAAAATGCTGAGATTTTGGACGACATAGTATAGTATGACGTTTCGGTCACATTTTGGGCTAAAAAAAACAATGCAAATTTTTTTACAGATTTTGGACGACATAGTATAGTATGTCGTTTTTGTCAAATTTTGGACCAAAATTGTTTTTCCAAAAAAATGGTCAGATTTTGGACGAAATAGTGTATTATGACATTGAGGTCAACGACATAGTATAGTATGACGTTTCGGTCACATTTTGGGCTAAAAAAAACAATGGAAATTTTTTTACAGATTTTGGACGACATAGTATAGTATGTTGTTTTTGTCAAACTTTGGACCAAAATTGTTTTTTCAAAAAAATGGTCAGATTTTGGACGAAATAGTGTATTATGACATTGAGGTCGACGACATAGTATAGTATGACGTTTCGGTCACATTTTGGGCTAAAAAAAACAATTCAAAATTTTTTACAGATTTTCGACGACATAGTGTAGTATGACATTGAGGTCGACGACATAGAATAGTATGACGTTTTTATCCAATTTTTGACCAAAAGTTTTTTTTTCAAATAAGTGGTCAGATTTTGGACAAAATTGCGTAGTACGTAGCAAATGAGCAGTGCGATGAGCATTTAGGGCCTACCGTGGATATTAGCTTACTTGCCCTGACTGGGATTCGAACACCAGGTATCTACATCAAGGTCTGAGACTTTACCACTGAGCTATGACAGACATCTGTTTAACATAATGTTTTTATCAAGTTTCGGACGACATAGTATAATGTTGTTTTTGTCAAATTTTGGACGACATAGTATAGTATGTCGTTTTGGTCACATTTTGGGCTAAAAAAAACAATTCAAATTTTTTAACAGATTTTGGACGACATAGTATAGTATGTCGTTTTTGTCCAATTTTGGACCAAAATTGTTTTTCCCAAAAAATTGTCAGATTTTGGACAAAATAGTGTAGTATGACATTGAGGTCGACAACATAGTATAGTATGACGTTTCGGTCACATTTTGGGCTAAAAAAAAACAATTCAAAATTTTTTACAGATTTTGGACGACATAGTATAGTATGACATTGAGGTCGACGACATAGTATAGTATGACATTTTGGTCACATTTTGGGCTAAAAAAAACAATTCAAAATTTTTTACATATTTTGGACGACATAGTATAGTATGCCGTTTTTGTCAAATTTTCGACCAAAATTGTTTTTTCCAAAAAATGGTCAGATTTTGGACGAAATAGTGTATTATGACATTGAGGTCGACGACATAGTATAGTATGACATTTTGGTCACATTTTGGGCTAAAAAAAAACAATTCAAAATTTTTTACAGATTTTGGACGACATAGTATAGTATGCCGTTTTTGTCAAATTTTCGACCAAAATTGTTTTTTCAAAAAAATGGTCAGATTTTGGACGAAATAGTGTATTATGACATTGAGGTCGACGACATAGTATAGTATGATGTTTCGGTCACATTTTGGGCTAAAAAAAACAATTCAAAATTGTTTACAGATTTTGGACGACATAGTATAGTATGTCGTTTTTGTCAAATTTTGGACCAAAATTGTTTTTTCAAAAAAATTGTCAGATTTTGGACGAAATAGTGTAGTATGACATTGAGGTCGACGACATAGTATAGAATGACGTTTCGGTCACATTTTGGGCTAAAAAAAACAAATTTCCAAAATATTGTCCGATTTTGGACGACATAGTATAGTATGAAGTTTTTGTCAAATTTTGGACAAAATGTTTTTTTCCAAGCGATTGTCAAATATTGGACAACATAGACAACACAGTATTGTATGAAGTTTTTGTCAAATTTTGGACCAAATGTTTTTTTCCAAGCGATTGTCAAATATTGGACAACATAGACAACACAGTATTGTATGAAGTGTTTGTCAAATTTAGGACATCATCCTTGCAGAAAGTCACGAGTTCCGACCTGGGTTTGAACCCATTAACTCTGGTCCTCTTGCTTAAAAGTCCAGAGCTTTAACCACTACACCAACTGGTGGTCTAACTAAGCGGAGACGTTGTTGTCAAATGTAGGACGACATAGTATAGTATGACGTTTCGGTCACATTTTGGGCTAAAAAAAACAATTCAAAATTTTTTACAGATTTTCGACGACATAGACATGTCGTTTTTGTCAAATTTTGGACCAAAATAGTTTTTTCAAAAAAATGCTCAGATTTTGGACAAAATAGTGTAGTATGACATTGAGGTCGACGACATAGTATAGTATGACGTTTTTATCCAATTTTTGACCAAAAGTTTTTTTTTCAAATAAGTGGTCAGATTTTGGACAAAATTGCGTAGTACGTAGCAAATGAGCAGTTCGATGAGCATTTAGGGCCTACCGTGGATATTAGCTTACTTGCCCTGAATGGGATTCGAACACCAGGTATCTACATCAAGGTCTGAGACTTTACCACTGAGCTATGACAGACATCTGTTTAACATGATGTTTTTATCAAGTTTCGGACGACATAGTATAATGTTGTTTTTGTCAAATTTTGGACGACATAGTATAGTATGTCGTTTTGGTCACATTTTGGGCTAAAAAAAACAATTCAAAATTTTTTACAGATTTTGGACAACATAGTATAGTATGACATTGGACCGAAATTGTTTTTTCAAAAAAATGGTCAGATTTTGGACGAAATAGTGTATTATGACATTGAGGTCGACGACATAGTATAGTATGACGTTTCGGTCACATTTTGGGCTAAAAAAAAACTATTAAATTTTTTTTTACAGATTTTGGACGACATAGTATAGTATGTTGTTTTTGTCAAACTTTGGACCGAAATCGTTTTTTCAAAAAAATGGTCAGATTTTGGACGAAATAGTGTATTATGACATTGAGGTCGACGTCATAGTATAGTATGACGTTTCGGTCACATTTTGGGCTAAAAAAAACAATTCAACATTTTTTACAGATTTGGGACGACATAGTATAGTATGTCGTTTTTGTCAAATTTTGGACCAAAATAGTTTTTTCAAAAAAATGCTCAGATTTTGGACAAAATAGTGTAGTATGACATTGAGGTCGACGACATAGTATAGTATGACGTTTTTATCCAATTTTTGACCAAAAGTTTTTTTTTCAAATAAGTGGTCAGATTTTGGACAAAATTGCGTAGTACGTAGCAAATGAGCAGTTCGAGGAGCATTTAGGGCCTGCCGTGGATATTAGCTTACTTGCCCTGACTGGGATTCGAACACCAGGTATCTGAATCAAGGTCTGAGACTTTACCACTGAGCTATGACAGACGTCTGTTTAACATGATGTTTTTATCAAGTTTCGGACGACATAGTATAATGTTGTTTTTGTCAAATTTTGGACGACATAGTATAGTATGACATTGAGGTCGACGACATAGTATAGTATGACATTTTGGTCACATTTTGGGCTAAAAAAAACAATTACATTTTTTTTACAGATTTTGGACGACATAGTATAGTATGTCGTTTTTGTCCAATTTTGGACCAAAATTGTTTTTCCAAAAAAATGGTCAGATTTTGGACAAAATAGTGTAGTATGACATTGAGGTCGACAACATAGTATAGTATGACGTTTCGGTCACATTTTGGGCTAAAAAAAAACAATTCAAATTTTTTTTTTACAGATTTTGGACGACATAGTATAGTATGTCGTTTTTGTCAAATTTTCGACCAAAATTGTTTTTTCAAAAAAATGGTCAGATTTTGGACGAAATAGTGTATTATGACATTGAGGTCGACGACATAGTATAGTATGACGTTTCGGTCACATTTTGGGCTAAAAAAAACAATTCAACATTTTTTACAGATTTTGGACGACATAGTATAGTATGTCGTTTTTGTCAAACTTTGGACCAAAATTGTTTTTTCAAAAAAATGGTCAGATTTTGGACGAAATAGTGTATTATGACATTGAGGTCGACGACATAGTATAGTATGACGTTTCGGTCACATTTTGGGCTAAAAAAAACAATTCAAAATTTTTTACAGATTTTGGACGACATAGTATAGTATGTCGTTTTTGTCAAACTTTGGACCAAAATTGTTGTTTCAAAAAAATGGTCAGATTTTGGACGAAATAGTGTATGATGACATTGAGGTCGACGTCATAGTATAGTATGACGTTTCGGTCACATTTTGGACTAAAAAAAACAATTAAATTTTGTTTACAGATTTTGGACGACATAGTATAGTATGTCGTTTTTGTCAAATTTTGGACCAAAATTGTTTTTTCAAAAAAATGGTCAGATTTTGGACGAAATAGTGTATTATGACATTGAGGTCGACGTCATAGTATAGTATGACGTTTCGGTCACATTTTGGGCTAAAAAAAACAATTCAACATTTTTTACAGATTTTGGACGACATAGTACAGTATGTCGTTTTTGTCAAATTTTGGACCAACATTGTTTTTTCAAAAAAATGGTCAGATTTTGGACGAAATAGTGTATTATGACATTGAGGTCGACGTCATAGTATAGTATGACGTTTCGGTCACATTTTGGACTAAAAAAAACTATTAAATTTTTTTTACAGATTTTGGACGACATAGTATAGTATGTCGTTTTTGTCAAATTTTGGACCAAAATTGTTTTTTCAAAAAAATGGTCAGATTTTGGACGAAATATTGTATTATGACATTGAGGTCGACGACATAGTATAGTATGACGTTTCGGTCACATTTTGGGCTAAATGTTTTTTTCCAAGCGATTGTCAAATATTGGACAACATAGACAACACAGTATTGTATGAAGTTTTTGTCAAATTTTGGACCAAATGTTTTTTTCCAAGCGATTGTCAAATATTGGACAACATAGACAACACAGTATTGTATGAAGTGTTTGTCAAATTTAGGACATCATCCTTGCAGAAAGTCACGAGTTCCGACCTGGGTTTGAACCCATTAACTCTGGTCCTCTTGCTTAAAAGTCCAGAGCTTTAACCACTACACCAACTGGTGGTCTAACTAAGCGGAGACGTTGTTGTCAAATGTAGGACGACATAGTATAGTATGACGTTTCGGTCACATTTTGGGCTAAAAAAAACAATTCAAAATTTTTTACAGATTTTCGACGACATAGACATGTCGTTTTTGTCAAATTTTGGACCAAAATAGTTTTTTCAAAAAAATGCTCAGATTTTGGACGAAATAGTGTAGTATGACATTGAGGTCGACGACATAGTATAGTATGACGTTTTTATCCAATTTTTGACCAAAAGTTTTTTTTTCAAATAAGTGGTCAGATTTTGGACAAAATTGCGTAGTACGTAGCAAATGAGCAGTTCGATGAGCATTTAGGGCCAACCGTGGATATTAGCTTACTTGCCCTGACTGGGATTCGAACACCAGGTATCTACATCAAGGTCTGAGACTTTACCACTGAGCTATGACAGACATCTGTTTAACATGATGTTTTTATCAAGTTTCGGACGACATAGTATAATGTTGTTTTTGTCAAATTTTGGACGACATAGTATAGTATGTCGTTTTGGTCACATTTTGGGCTAAAAAAAACAATTCAAAATTTTTTACAGATTTTGGACGACATAGTATAGTATGACATTGGACCGAAATTGTTTTTTCAAAAAAATGGTCAGATTTTGGACGAAATAGTGTATTATGACATTGAGGTCGACGACATAGTATAGTATGACGTTTCGGTCACATTTTGGGCTAAAAAAAAACTATTAAATTTTTTTTTACAGATTTTGGACGACATAGTATAGTATGTTGTTTTTGTCAAACTTTGGACCGAAATCGTTTTTTCAAAAAAATGGTCAGATTTTGGACGAAATAGTGTATTATGACATTGAGGTCGACGTCATAGTATAGTATGACGTTTCGGTCACATTTTGGGCTAAAAAAAACAATTCAACATTTTTTACAGATTTGGGACGACATAGTATAGTATGTCGTTTTTGTCAAATTTTGGACCAAAATAGTTTTTTCAAAAAAATGCTCAGATTTTGGACAAAATAGTGTAGTATGACATTGAGGTCGACGACATAGTATAGTATGACGTTTTTATCCAATTTTTGACCAAAAGTTTTTTTTTCAAATAAGTGGTCAGATTTTGGACAAAATTGCGTAGTACGTAGCAAATGAGCAGTTCGAGGAGCATTTAGGGCCTGCCGTGGATATTAGCTTACTTGCCCTGACTGGGATTCGAACACCAGGTATCTGAATCAAGGTCTGAGACTTTACCACTGAGCTATGACAGACGTCTGTTTAACATGATGTTTTTATCAAGTTTCGGACGACATAGTATAATGTTGTTTTTGTCAAATTTTGGACGACATAGTATAGTATGACATTGAGGTCGACGACATAGTATAGTATGACATTTTGGTCACATTTTGGGCTAAAAAAAACAATTAAATTTTTTTTACAGATTTTGGACGACATAGTATAGTATGTCGTTTTTGTCCAATTTTGGACCAAAATTGTTTTTCCAAAAAAATGGTCAGATTTTGGACAAAATAGTGTAGTATGACATTGAGGTCGACAACATAGTATAGTATGACGTTTCGGTCACATTTTGGGCTAAAAAAAAACAATTCAAATTTTTTTTTTACAGATTTTGGACGACATAGTATAGTATGTCGTTTTTGTCAAATTTTCGACCAAAATTGTTTTTTCAAAAAAATGGTCAGATTTTGGACGAAATAGTGTATTATGACATTGAGGTCGACGACATAGTATAGTATGACGTTTCGGTCACATTTTGGGCTAAAAAAAACAATTCAACATTTTTTACAGATTTTGGACGACATAGTATAGTATGTCGTTTTTGTCAAACTTTGGACCAAAATTGTTTTTTCAAAAAAATGGTCAGATTTTGGACGAAATAGTGTATTATGACATTGAGGTCGACGACATAGTATAGTATGACGTTTCGGTCACATTTTGGGCTAAAAAAAACAATTCAAAATTTTTTACAGATTTTGGACGACATAGTATAGTATGTCGTTTTTGTCAAACTTTGGACCAAAATTGTTGTTTCAAAAAAATGGTCAGATTTTGGACGAAATAGTGTATTATGACATTGAGGTCGACGTCATAGTATAGTATGACGTTTCGGTCACATTTTGGACTAAAAAAAACAATTAAATTTTGTTTACAGATTTTGGACGACATAGTATAGTATGTCGTTTTTGTCAAATTTTGGACCAAAATTGTTTTTTCAAAAAAATGGTCAGATTTTGGACGAAATAGTGTATTATGACATTGAGGTCGACGTCATAGTATAGTATGACGTTTCGGTCACATTTTGGGCTAAAAAAAACAATTCAACATTTTTTACAGATTTTGGACGACATAGTACAGTATGTCGTTTTTGTCAAATTTTGGACCAAAATTGTTTTTTCAAAAAAATGGTCAGATTTTGGACGAAATAGTATAGTATGACATTGAGGTCGACGACATAGTATAGTATGACATTTTGGTCACATTTTGGGCTAAAAAAAACTATTACATTTTTTTTACAGATTTTGGACGACATAGTATAGTATGTCGTTTTTGTCAAATTTTGGACCAAAATTGTTTTTTCAAAAAAATGGTCAGATTTTAGACGAAATAGTGTATTATGACATTGAGGTCGACGACATAGTATAGTATGACGTTTCGGTCACATTTTGGGCTAAAAAAAACTATTACATTTTTTTTACAGATTTTGGACGACATAGTATAGTATGTCGTTTTTGTCAAATTTTGGACCAAAATTGTTTTTTCAAAAAAATGGTCAGATTTTAGACGAAATAGTGTATTATGACATTGAGGTCGACGACATAGTATAGTATGACGTTTCGGTCACATTTTGGGCTAAAAAAAACAATTCAACATTTTTTACAGATTTTGGACGACATAGTATAGTATGTCGTTTTTGTCAAACTTTGGACCAAAATTGTTGTTTCAAAAAAATGGTCAGATTTTGGACGAAATAGTGTATTATGACATTGAGGTCGACGTCATAGTATAGTATGACGTTTCGGTCACATTTTGGGCTAAAAAAAACAATTCAAAATTTTTTACAGATTTTGGACGACATAGTATAGTATGTCGTTTTTGTCAAATTTTGGACCAAAATTGTTTTTTCAAAAAAATGGTCAGATTTTGGACGAAATAGTGTAGTATGACATTGAGGTCGACGACATAGTATAGTATGACGTTTCGGTCACATTTTGGGCTAAAAAAAACAATTCAAAATTTTTTACAGATTTTGGACGACATAGTATAGTATGTCGTTTTTGTCAAACTTTGGACCAAAATTGTTGTTTCAAAAAAATGGTCAGATTTTGGACGAAATAGTGTATTATGACATTGAGGTCGACGTCATAGTATAGTATGACGTTTCGGTCACATTTTGGACTAAAAAAAACTATTACATTTTTTTTACAGATTTTGGACGACATAGTATAGTATGTCGTTTTTGTCAAATTTTGGACCAAAATTGTTTTTTCAAAAAAATGGTCAGATTTTGGACGAAATATTGTATTATGACATTGAGGTCGACGACATAGTATAGTATGACGTTTCGGTCACATTTTGGGCTAAAATGAAACAATTCAAAATTTTTTACAGATTTTGGACGACATAGTATAGTATGTCGTTTTTGTCAAATTTTGGACCGAAATTGTTTTTTCAAAAAAATGGTCAGATTTTGGACGAAATAGTGTATTATGACATTGAGGTCGACGACATAGTATAGTATGACGCTTCGGTCACATTTTGGGCTAAAAAAAAACTATTAATTTTTTTTTACAGATTTAGGACGACATAGTATAGTATGTCGTTTTTGTCAAATTTTGGACCAAAATTGTTTTTTCAAAAAAATGGTCAGATTTTGGACGAAATAGTGTATTATGACATTGAGGTCGACGTCATAGTATAGTATGACGTTTCGGTCACATTTTGGGCTAAAAAAAACAATTCAACATTTTTTACAGATTTTGGACGACATAGTATAGTATGTCGTTTTTGTCAAACTTTGGACCAAAATTGTTGTTTCAAAAAAATGGTCAGATTTTGGACGAAATAGTGTATTATGACATTGAGGTCGACGTCATAGTATAGTTTGACATTTCGGTCACATTTTGGACTAAAAAAAACTATTAAATTTTTTTTAACAGATCTTGGACGACATAGTAAAGTATGTCGTTTTTGTCAAATTTTGGACCAAAATTGTTTTTTCAAAAAAATGGTCAGATTTTGGACGAAATATTGTATTATGACATTGAGGTCGACGACATAGTATAGTATGTCGTTTTTGTCAAATTTTGGACCGAAATTGTTTTTTCAAAAAAATGGTCAGATTTTGGACGAAATAGTGTATTATGACATTGAGGTCGACGACATTATAGTATGACGATTCAGTCACATTTTGGGCTAAAAAAAACAATTCAAAATTTTTTACAGATTTTGGACGACATAGTATAGTATGTCGTTTTTGTCAAACTTTGGACCGAAATCGTTTTTTCAAAAAAATGGTCAGATTTTGGACGAAATAGTGTATTATGACATTGAGGTCGACGTCATAGTATAGTATGACGTTTCGGTCACATTTTGGACTAAAAAAAACTATTACATTTTTTTTACAGATTTTGGACGACATAGTATAGTATGTCGTTTTTGTCAAATTTTGGACCAAAATTGTTCTTTCAAAAAAATGGTCAGATTTTGGACGAAATAGTGTAGTATGACATTGAGGTCGACGACATAGTATAGTATGACGTTTCGGTCACATTTTGGGCTAAAAAAAACAATTCAAAATTTTTTACAGATTTTGGACGACATAGTATAGTATGTCGTTTTTGTCAAATTTTGGACCAAAATTGTTTTTTCAAAAAATGGTCAGATTTTGGATGAAATAGTGTAGTATGACTTTGAGGTCGACGACATTATAGTATGACGTTTCAGTCACATTTTGGGCTAAAAAAAACAATTCAAAATTTTTTACAGATTTTGGACGACATAGTATAGTATGTCGTTTTTTTTAAACTTTGGACCGAAATCGTTTTTTCAAAGAAATGGTCAGATTTTGGACGAAATAGTGTATTATGACATTGAGGTCGACGTCATAGTATAGTATGACGTTTCGGTCACATTTTGGGCTAAAATGAAACAATTCAAATTTTTTTACAGATTTTGGACGACATAGTATAGTATGTCGTTTTTGTCAAATTTTGGACCAAAATTGTTTTTTCAAAAAATGGTCAGATTTTGGATGAAATAGTGTAGTATGACTTTGAGGTCGACGACATTATAGTATGACGTTTCAGTCACATTTTGGGCTAAAAAAAACAATTCAAAATTTTTTACAGATTTTGGACGACATAGTATGTCGTTTTTTTCAAATTTTGGACCAAAATTGTTTTTTCAAAAAATGGTCAGATTTTGGATGAAATAGTGTAGTATGACTTTGAGGTCGACGACATTATAGTATGACGTTTCAGTCACATTTTGGGCTAAAAAAAACAATTCAAAATTTTTTACAGATTTTGGACGACATAGTATAGTATGTCGTTTTTTTCAAACTTTGGACCGAAATCGTTTTTTCAAAAAAATGGTCAGATTTTGGACCAAATAGTGTATTATGACATTGAGGTCGACGTCATAGTATAGTATGACGTTTCGGTCACATTTTGGGCTAAAAAAAACAATTCAACATTTTTTACAGATTTTGGACGACA
Organism: Microchirus variegatus; assembly: GCF_963457635.1. Taxonomy (NCBI): domain Eukaryota; kingdom Metazoa; phylum Chordata; class Actinopteri; order Pleuronectiformes; family Soleidae; genus Microchirus; species Microchirus variegatus. Next base: position 8,554,291 of record NC_139808.1, on the reverse strand, counting down.
TAGTATAGTATGTCGTTTTTGTCAAACTTTGGACCAAAATTGTTGTTTCAAAAAAATGGTCAGATTTTGGACGAAATAGTGTATTATGACATTGAGGTCGACGTCATAGTATAGTTTGACATTTCGGTCACATTTTGGACTAAAAAAAACTATTAAATTTTTTTTAACAGATCTTGGACGACATAGTAAAGTATGTCGTTTTTGTCAAATTTTGGACCAAAATTGTTTTTTCAAAAAAATGGTCAGATTTTGGACGAAATATTGTATTATGACATTGAGGTCGACGACATAGTATAGTATGTCGTTTTTGTCAAATTTTGGACCGAAATTGTTTTTTCAAAAAAATGGTCAGATTTTGGACGAAATAGTGTATTATGACATTGAGGTCGACGACATTATAGTATGACGATTCAGTCACATTTTGGGCTAAAAAAAACAATTCAAAATTTTTTACAGATTTTGGACGACATAGTATAGTATGTCGTTTTTGTCAAACTTTGGACCGAAATCGTTTTTTCAAAAAAATGGTCAGATTTTGGACGAAATAGTGTATTATGACATTGAGGTCGACGTCATAGTATAGTATGACGTTTCGGTCACATTTTGGACTAAAAAAAACTATTACATTTTTTTTACAGATTTTGGACGACATAGTATAGTATGTCGTTTTTGTCAAATTTTGGACCAAAATTGTTCTTTCAAAAAAATGGTCAGATTTTGGACGAAATAGTGTAGTATGACATTGAGGTCGACGACATAGTATAGTATGACGTTTCGGTCACATTTTGGGCTAAAAAAAACAATTCAAAATTTTTTACAGATTTTGGACGACATAGTATAGTATGTCGTTTTTGTCAAACTTTGGACCAAAATTGTTCTTTCAAAAAAATGGTCAGATTTTGGACGAAATAGTGTATTATGACATTGAGGTCGACGTCATAGTATAGTATGACGTTTCGGTCACATTTTGGACTAAAAAAAACTATTACTTTTTTTTACAGATTTTGGACGACATAGTATAGTATGTCGTTTTTGTCAAATTTTGGACCAAAATTGTTTTTTCAAAAAAATGGTCAGATTTTGGACAAAATAGTGTAGTATGACATTGAGGTCGACGACATAGTATAGTATGACGTTTCGGTCACATTTTGGGCTAAAAAAAACTATTAAATTTTTTTTACAGATTTTGGACGACATAGTATAGTATGTCGTTTTTGTCAAACTCTGGACCAAAATTGTTGTTTCAAAAAAATGGTCAGATTTTGGACGAAATAGTGTATTATGACATTGAGGTCGACGTCATAGTATAGTATGACGTTTCGGTCACATTTTGGACTAAAAAAAACTATTAATTTTTTTTTACAGATTTTGGACGACATAGTATAGTATGTCGTTTTTGTCAAATTTTGGACCAAAATTGTTTTTTCAAAAAAATGGTCAGATTTTGGACGAAATATTGTATTATGACATTGAGGTCGACGACATAGTATAGTATGACGTTTCGGTCACATTTTGGGCTAAAATGAAACAATTCAAAATTTTTTACAGATTTTGGACGACATAGTATAGTATGTCGTTTTTGTCAAATTTTGGACCGAAATTGTTTTTTCAAAAAAATGGTCAGATTTTGGACGAAATAGTGTATTATGACATTGAGGTCGACGACATTATAGTATGACGTTTCAGTCACATTTTGGGCTAAAAAAAACAATTCAAAATTTTTTACAGATTTTGGACGACATAGTATAGTATGTCGTTTTTTTCAAACTTTGGACCGAAATCGTTTTTTCAAAAAAAATGTCAGATTTTGGACGAAATAGTGTATTATGACATTGAGGTCGACGTCATAGTATAGTATGACGTTTCGGTCACATTTTGGACTAAAAAAAAAATTATTTTTTTTTTACAGATTTTGGACGACATAGTATAGTATGTCGTTTTTGTCAAATTTTGGACCAAAATTGTTTTTTCAAAAAAATGGTCAGATTTTGGACGAAATAGTGTATTATGACATTGAGGTCGATGTCATAGTATAGTATGACGTTTCGGTCACATTTTGGGCTAAAAAAAACAATTCAAAATTTTTTACAGATTTTGGACGACATAGTATAGTATGTCGTTTTTGTCAAATTTTGGACCAAAATTGTTTTTTCAAAAAATGGTCAGATTTTGGATGAAATAGTGTAGTATGACTTTGAGGTCGACGACATTATAGTATGACGTTTCAGTCACATTTTGGGCTAAAAAAAACAATTCAAAATTTTTTACAGATTTTGGACGACATAGTATAGTATGTCGTTTTTTTTAAACTTTGGACCGAAATCGTTTTTTCAAAGAAATGGTCAGATTTTGGACGAAATAGTGTATTATGACATTGAGGTCGACGTCATAGTATAGTATGACGTTTCGGTCACATTTTGGGCTAAAATGAAACAATTCAAATTTTTTTACAGATTTTGGACGACATAGTATAGTATGTCGTTTTTGTCAAATTTTGGACAAAAATTGTTTTTTCAAAAAATGGTCAGATTTTGGATGAAATAGTGTAGTATGACTTTGAGGTCGACGACATTATAGTATGACGTTTCAGTCACATTTTGGGCTAAAAAAAACAATTCAAAATTTTTTACAGATTTTGGACGACATAGTATGTCGTTTTTTTCAAATTTTGGACCAAAATTGTTTTTTCAAAAAATGGTCAGATTTTGGATGAAATAGTGTAGTATGACTTTGAGGTCGACGACATTATAGTATGACGTTTCAGTCACATTTTGGGCTAAAAAAAACAATTCAAAATTTTTTACAGATTTTGGACGACATAGTATAGTATGTCGTTTTTGTCAAATTTTGGACCAAAATTGTTTTTTTCACAAAAATGGTCAGATTTTGGACGAAATAGTGTAGTATGACATTGAGGTCGACGACATAGTATAGTATGACGTTTCGGTCACATTTTGGGCTAAAAAAAACAATTCAAATTTTTTTACAGATTTTGGACGACATAGTATAGTATGTCGTTTTTGTCAAACTTTGGACCAAAATTGTTGTTTCAAAAAAATGGTCAGATTTTGGACGAAATAGTGTAGTATGACATTGAGGTCGACGTCATAGTATAGTATGACATTTCGGTCACATTTTGGACTAAAAAAAACTATTAAATTTTTTTTACAGATTTTGGACGACATAGTATATAGTATGTCGTTTTTTTCAAACTTTGGACCGAAATCGTTTTTTCAAAAAAATGGTCAGATTTTGGACGAAATAGTGTATTATGACATTGAGGTCGACGTCATAGTATAGTATGACGTTTCGGTCACATTTTGGGCTAAAAAAAACAATTCAAAATTTTTTACAGATTTTGGACGACATAGTATAGTATGTCGTTTTTGTCAAATTTTGGACCAAAATTGTTTTTTCAAAAAATGGTCAGATTTTGGATGAAATAGTGTAGTATGACTTTGAGGTCGACGACATTATAGTATGACGTTTCAGTCACATTTTGGGCTAAAAAAAACAATTCAAAATTTTTTACAGATTTTGGACGACATAGTATAGTATGTCGTTTTTTTTAAACTTTGGACCGAAATCGTTTTTTCAAAGAAATGGTCAGATTTTGGACGAAATAGTGTATTATGACATTGAGGTCGACGTCATAGTATAGTATGACGTTTCGGTCACATTTTGGGCTAAAATGAAACAATTCAAATTTTTTTACAGATTTTGGACGACATAGTATAGTATGTCGTTTTTGTCAAATTTTGGACCAAAATTGTTTTTTCAAAAAATGGTCAGATTTTGGATGAAATAGTGTAGTATGACTTTGAGGTCGACGACATTATAGTATGACGTTTCAGTCACATTTTGGGCTAAAAAAAACAATTCAAAATTTTTTACAGATTTTGGACGACATAGTATGTCGTTTTTTTCAAATTTTGGACCAAAATTGTTTTTTCAAAAAATGGTCAGATTTTGGATGAAATAGTGTAGTATGACTTTGAGGTCGACGACATTATAGTATGACGTTTCAGTCACATTTTGGGCTAAAAAAAACAATTCAAAATTTTTTACAGATTTTGGACGACATAGTATAGTATGTCGTTTTTTTCAAACTTTGGACCGAAATCGTTTTTTCAAAAAAATGGTCAGATTTTGGACCAAATAGTGTATTATGACATTGAGGTCGACGTCATAGTATAGTATGACGTTTCGGTCACATTTTGGGCTAAAAAAAATAATTCAAAATTTTTTACAGATTTTGGACGACATAGTATAGTATGTCGTTTTTGTCAAATTTTGGACCAAAATTGTTTTTTTCACAAAAATGGTCAGATTTTGGACGAAATAGTGTAGTATGACATTGAGGTCGACGACATAGTATAGTATGACGTTTCGGTCACATTTTGGGCTAAAAAAAACAATTCAAAATTTTTTACAGATTTTGGACGACATAGTATAGTATGTCGTTTTTGTCAAACTTTGGACCAAAATTGTTGTTTCAAAAAAATGGTCAGATTTTGGACGAAATAGTGTATTATGACATTGAGGTCGACGTCATAGTATAGTATGACATTTCGGTCACATTTTGGACTAAAAAAAACTATTACATTTTTTTTACAGATTTTGGACGACATAGTATATAGTATGTCGTTTTTTTCAAACTTTGGACCGAAATCGTTTTTTCAAAAAAATGGTCAGATTTTGGACGAAATAGTGTATTATGACATTGAGGTCGACGTCATAGTATAGTATGACGTTTCGGTCACATTTTGGACTAAAAAAAACTATTAATTTTTTTTTACAGATTTTGGACGACATAGTATAGTATGTCGTTTTTGTCAAATTTTGGACCAAAATTGTTTTTTCAAAAAAATGATCAGATTTTGGACGAAATAGTGTAGTATGACATTGAGGTCGACGACGTAGTATAGTATGACGTTTCGGTCACATTTTGGGCTAAAAAAAACAATTCAAAATTTTTTACAGATTTTGGACGACATAGTATAGTATGTCGTTTTTGTCAAACTTTGGACCAAAATTGTTCTTTTAAAAAAATGGTCAGATTTTGGACGAAATAGTGTATTATGACATTGAGGTCGACGTCATAGTATAGTATGACGTTTCGGTCACATTTTGGACTAAAAAAAACTATTAAATTTTTTTTACAGATTTTGGACGAAATAGTGTATTATGACATTGAGGTCGACGTCATAGTATAGTATGACGTTTCGGTCACATTTTGGACTAAAAAAAACTATTACATTTTTTTTACAGATTTTGGACGACATAGTATAGTATGTCGTTTTTGTCAAATTTTGGACCAAAATTGTTTTTTCAAAAAAATGGTCAGATTTTGGACGAAATAGTGTAGTATGACATTGAGGTCGACGACATAGTATAGTATGATGTTTCGGTCACATTTTGGGCTAAAAAAAACTATTCAAAATTTTTTACAGATTTTGGACGACATAGTATAGTATGTCGTTTTTGTCAAACTTTGGACCAAAATTGTTGTTTCAAAAAAATGGTCAGATTTTGGACGAAATAGTGTATTATGACATTGAGGTCGACGTCATAGTGTAGTATGACGCTTCGGTCACATTTTGGACTAAAAAAAACTATTAATTTTTTTTTACAGATTTTGGACGACATAGTATAGTATGTCGTTTTTGTCAAATTTTGGACCAAAATTGTTTTTTCAAAAAAATGGTCAGATTTTGGACGAAATATTGTATTATGACATTGAGGTCGACGACATAGTATAGTATGACGTTTCGGTCACATTTTGGGCTAAAAAAAACTATTAAATTTTTTTTACAGATTTTGGACGACATAGTATAGTATGTCGTTTTTGTCAAATTTTGGACCAAAATTGTTTTTTCCAAAAAATGGTCAGATTTTGGACGAAATAGTGTATTATGACATTGAGGTCGATGTCATAGTATAGTATGACGTTTCGGTCACATTTTGGGCTAAAAAAAACAATTCAAAATTTTTTACAGATTTTGGACGACATAGTATAGTATGTCGTTTTTGTCAAATTTTGGACCAAAATTGTTTTTTCAAAAAATGGTCAGATTTTGGATGAAATAGTGTAGTATGACTTTGAGGTCGACGACATTATAGTATGACGTTTTGGTCACATTTTCGGCTAAAAAAAACAATTCAAAGTTTTTTACAGATTTTGGACGACATAGTATAGTATGTCGTTTTTTTCAAACTTTGGACCGAAATCGTTTTTTCAAAAAAATGGTCAGATTTTGGACGAAATAGTGTATTATGACATTGAGGTCGACGTCATAGTATAGTATGACGTTTCGGTCACATTTTGGACTAAAAAAAACTATTACATTTTTTTTACAGATTTTGGACGACATAGTATAGTATGTCGTTTTTGTCAAATTTTGGACCAAAATTGTTTTTTCAAAAAAATGGTCAGATTTTGGACGAAATAGTGTATTATGACATTGAGGTCGATGTCATAGTATAGTATGACGTTTCGGTCACATTTTGGGCTAAAAAAAACAATTCAAAATTTTTTACAGATTTTGGACGACATAGTATAGTATGTCGTTTTTGTCAAATTTTGGACCAAAATTGTTTTTTCAAAAAATGGTCAGATTTTGGATGAAATAGTGTAGTATGACTTTGAGGTCGACGACATTATAGTATGACGTTTCAGTCACATTTTGGGCTAAATAAAACAATTCAAAATTTTTTACAGATTTTGGACGACATAGTATAGTATGTCGTTTTTTTCAAACTTTGGACCGAAATCGTTTTTTCAAAAAAATGGTCAGATTTTGGACGAAATAGTGTATTATGACATTGAGGTCGACGTCATAGTATAGTATGACGTTTCGGTCACATTTTGGGCTAAAAAAAACAATTCAAATTTTTTTACAGATTTTGGACGACATAGTATAGTATGTCGTTTTTGTCAAATTTTGGACCAAAATTGTTTTTTCAAAAAAATGGTCAGATTTTGGACGAAATAGTGTATTATGTCAATGAGGTCGACGACATAGTATAGTATGACGTTTCGGTCACATTTTGGGCTAAAATGAAACAATTCAAATTTTTTTACAGATTTTGGACGACATAGTATAGTATGTCGTTTTTGTCAAACTTTGGACCAAAATTGTTTTTTCAAAAAAATGGTCAGATTTTGGACGAAATAGTGTATTATGACATTGAGGTCGACAACATAGTATAGTATGACGTTTTGGTCACATTTTGGGCTAAAAAAACTAATTTAAAAAAAATTGTCCGATTTTGGACGACCTAGTATAGTATGATGTTTTTCTGCAAATTTTGGACCAAAATGTTTTTTTTCACAAAAATTGTCAGATTTTGGGTGAAATAGGGTACTATGACATTGAGGTCGATGACATAGTATAGTATGACGTTGTAATCATATTTTGGGCTAAAAAATCTTTTTACAGATTTTGGACGACAGTATGTCGTTTTTGTCAAATTTTCGACCAAAATTGTTTTTTCAAAAAAATGGTCAGATTTTGGACGAAATAGTGTATTATGACATTGAGGTCGACGACATAGTATAGTATGACGTTTCGGTCACATTTTGGGCTAAAAAAAACAATTCAACATTTTTTACAGATTTTGGACGACATAGTATAGTATGTCGTTTTTGTCAAATTTTGGACCAAAATTGTTTTTTCAAAAAAATGGTCAGATTTTGGACGAAATAGTGTAGTATGACATTGAGGTCGACGACATAGTATAGTATGACGTTTTGGTCACATTTTCGGCTAAAAAAAACAATTCAAAGTTTTTTACAGATTTTGGACGACATAGTATAGTATGTCGTTTTTGTCAAATTTTGGACCAAAATTGTTTTTTCAAAAAATGGTCAGATTTTGGATGAAATAGTGTAGTATGACTTTGAGGTCGACGACATTATAGTATGACGTTTCAGTCACATTTTGGGCTAAAAAAACAATTCAAAATTATTTACAGATTTTGGACGACATAGTATAGTATGTCGTTTTTGTCAAACTTTGGACCGAAATTGTTTTTTCAAAAAAATGGTCAGATTTTGGACGAAATAGTGTATTATGACATTGAGGTCGACGTCATAGTATAGTATGACGTTTCAGTCACATTTTGGGCTAAAAAAAACTATTACATTTTTTTTACAGATTTTGGACGACATAGTATAGTATGTCGTTTTTGTCAAATTTTGGACCAAAATTGTTTTTTCAAAAAAATGGTGATTTTGGACGAAATATTGTATTATGACATTGAGGGCGACAACATAGTATAGTATGACATTTCGGTCACATTTTGGGCTTAAAAAAACCAATTCAAAATTTTTTACAGATTTTGGACGACATAGTATAGTATGTCGTTTTTGTCAAACTTTGGACCGAAATTGTTTTTTCAAAAAATGGTCAGATTTTGGATGAAATAGTGTAGTATGACTTTGAGGTCGATGACATTATAGCATGACGTTTCAGTCACATTTTGGGCTAAAAAAAACAATTCAAAGTTTTTTACAGATTTTGGACGACATAGTATAGTATGTCGTTTTTGTCAAACTTTGGACCGAAATTGTTTTTTCAAAAAAATGGTCAGATTTTGGACGAAATAGTGTAGTATGACTTTGAGGTCGACGACATTATAGTATGACGTTTCAGTCACATTTTGGGCTAAAAAAACAATTCAAAATTATTTACAGATTTTGGACGACATAGTATAGTATGTCGTTTTTGTCAAACTTTGGACAGAAATTGTTTTTTCAAAAAAATGGTCAGATTTTGGACGAAATAGTGTATTATGACATTGAGGTCGACGTCATAGTATAGTATGACGTTTCAGTCACATTTTGGGCTAAAAAAAACTATTACATTTTTTTTACAGATTTTGGACGACATAGTATAGTATGTCGTTTTTGTCAAATTTTGGACCAAAATTGTTTTTTCAAAAAAATGGTCAGATTTTGGACGAAATATTGTATTATGACATTGAGGGCGACGACACAGTATAGTATGACATTTCGGTCACATTTTGGGCTAAAAAAACCAATTCAAAATTTTTTACAGATTTTGGACGACATAGCATGGTATGTCGTTTTTGTCAAACTTTGGACCGAAATTGTTTTTTCAAAAAAATGGTCAGATTTTGGACGAAATAGTGTATTATGACATTGAGGTCGATGTCATAGTATAGTATGACGTTTCGGTCACATTTTGGGCAAAAAAAAACAATTCAAAATTTTTTACAGATTTTGGACGACATAGTATAGTATGTCGTTTTTGTCAAATTTTGGACCAAAATTGTTTTTTCAAAAAATGGTCAGATTTTGGATGAAATAGTGTAGTATGACTTTGAGGTCGATGACATTATAGTATGACGTTTCAGTCACATTTTGGGCTAAAAAAAACAATTCAAAGTTTTTTACAGATTTTGGACGACATAGTATAGTATGTCGTTTTTGTCAAACTTTGGACCGAAATTGTTGTTTCACAAAAATGGTCAGATTTTGGACGAAATAGTGTAGTATGACTTTGAGGTCGACGACATTATAGTATGACGTTTCAGTCACATTTTGGGCTAAAAAAACAATTCAAAATTATTTACAGATTTTGGACGACATAGTATAGTATGTCGTTTTTGTCAAACTTTGGACCGAAATTGTTTTTTCAAAAAAATGGTCAGATTTTGGACGAAATAGTGTATTATGACATTGAGGTCGACGTCATAGTATAGTATGACGTTTCAGTCACATTTTGGGCTAAAAAAAACTATTACATTTTTTTTACAGATTTTGGACGACATAGTACAGTATGTCGTTTTTGTCAAATTTTGGACCAAAATTGTTTTTTCAAAAAAATGGTCAGATTTTGGACGAAATATTGTATTATGACATTGAGGGCGACGACATAGTATAGTATGACATTTCGGTCACATTTTGGGCTAAAAAAAACAATTCAAAATTTTTTACAGATTTTGGACGACATAGTATAGTATGTCGTTTTTGTCAAACTTTGGACCGAAATTGTTTTTTCCAAAAAATGGTCAGATTTTGGACGAAATAGTGTATTATGACATTGAGGTCGATGTCATAGTATAGTATGACGTTTCGGTCACATTTTGGGCAAAAAAAAACAATTCAAAATTTTTTACAGATTTTGGACGACATAGTATAGTATGTCGTTTTTGTCAAATTTTGGACCAAAATTGTTTTTTCAAAAAATGGTCAGATTTTGGATGAAATAGTGTAGTATGACTTTGAGGTAGACGACATTATAGTATGACGTTTCAGTCACATTTTGGGCTAAAAAAAACAATTCAAAATTTTTTACAGATTTTGGACGACATAGTATAGTATGTCGTTTTTTTCAAACTTTGGACCGAAATCGTTTTTTCAAAAAAATGGTCAGATTTTGGACGAAATAGTGTATTATGACATTGAGGTCGACGTCATAGTATAGTATGACGTTTCGGTCACATTTTGGACTAAAAAAAACTATTAAATTTTTTTTACAGATTTTGGACGACACAGTATAGTATGTCGTTTTTGTCAAATTTTGGACCAAAATTGTTTTTTCAAAAAAATGGTCAGATTTTGGACGAAATAGTGTATTATGACATTGAGGTCGACGTCATAGTATAGTATGACGTTTCGGTCACATTTTGGGCTAAAATGAAACAATTCAAATTTTTTTACAGATTTTGGACGACATAGTATAGTATGTCGTTTTTGTCAAATTTTGGACCAAAATTGTTTTTTCAAAAAAATGGTCAGATTTTGGACGAAATAGTGTATTATGACATTGAGGTCGACGACATAGTATAGTATGACGTTTCGGTCACATTTTGGGCTAAAAAAAACTATTAATTTTTTTTTAAAGATTTTGGACGACATAGTATATAGTATGTCGTTTTTGTCAAATTTTGGACCAAAATTGTTTTTTCAAAAAAATGGTCAGATTTTGGACGAAATAGTGTATTATGACATTGAGGTCGACGTCATTGTATAGTATGACATTTTTGTCCAATTTTATAAGTAAGTCAGATTTTGGACAAGATTCCGTAGTATGTAGCAAATGAGCAGTTCGAGGAGCACTTAGGGCCTGCCGTGGATATTAGCTTACTTGCCCTGACTGGGATTCGAACACCAGGTATCTACATCAAGGTCTGAGACTTTACCACTGAGCTATGACAGACATCTGTTTAATATGATGTTTTTTTCAAGCTTTGGACGACATAGTACAATGTTGTTTTTGTCAAATTTTGGACAACATAGTATAGTATGTCGTTTTTGTCAAATTTTGGACCAAAATTGTTTTTCCAAAAAAATTGTCAGATTTTGGGCGAAATAGTGTAGTATGACATTGAGGTCGACGACAAAGTGTAGTATGACGTTTTGGTCACATTTTGGGCTAAAAAAACTCATTTCCAAAAAATTGTCCGATTTTGGACGACATAGAATAGTATGACGTTTTTGTCAAATTTTGGACCAATTTTTTTTTTTTCAAAAAAAATGTCAGATTTTGGACAAAATAGTGTAGTATGACATTGAGGTCGACAACATAGTATAGTATGACGTTTTGGTCACATTTTGGGCTAAAAAAACTAATTTCAAAAAAATTGTCCGATTTTGGACGACCTAGTATAGTATGATGTTTTTCTGCAAATTTTGGACCAAAATGTTTTTTTTTCACAAAAATTGTCAGATTTTGGGTGAAATAGGGTACTATGACATTGAGGTCGATGACATAGTATAGTATGACGTTGTAATCACATTTTGGGCTAAAAAATCTTTTTTCAGATTTTGGACGACATAGTCTAGTAACGTTATTGTATAGTATGACGTTTTGGTCACATTTTGAGCTAAAAAAAAAGATTTGCAATTTTTTTCCGATTTTCGGACGACAGTATAGTATGACGGTTTTGTCAAATTTTGGACCAAAAATTTTTTTTTCAAAGAAAAATTAAGTTTTGGACAACATAGTATAGTATGACGGTTTTGTCAAATTTTGGACCAAATTTTGTTTCTCAAAAAAATGTTCAGATTTTGGACGAAATAGTGTAGTATGACATTGAGGTTGACGACATAGTAAAGTATGACGGTTTTGTCAAATTTTGGACCAAAAATTTTTTTTTTCAAAGAAAAATTAAGTTTTGGACAACATAGTATAGTATGACGGTTTTGTCAAATTTTGGACCAAAATATTATTTTCAAAAAAATGGTCAGATTTCGGATGAAATAGTGTAGTATGACATTGAGGTCGACGACATAGTAAAGTATGACGTTTTTGTCAAATTTTGGACTAAAAAATTATTTACAAAACATTTTTCCGATTTTGGACGACATAGTATCGGATGACGTTTTTGTCAAATTTTGGACCAAATTTTGTTTCTCAAAAAAATTTTCAGATTTTGGACGAAATAGTGTAGTATGACATTGAGGTTGACGACATAGTATAGTATGACGTTGTAATAACATTTTGGACCAAAAATGTTTTTTCAGGAAAAAATTACATTTTGGACAACATAGTATAGTATGACAGTTTTGTCAAATTTTGGACCAACATTTTTTATTTTTATTTTTAAATATCAGATTATGGACAAAATAGTGTATATTGACATTGAGGTCGACGACATAGTATAGTATGACGTTTTTGTCAAATTTTGGACGACATAGTATGGTATGACAGTACTGTCAAATTTTGGACGACAGTATAGTATGACGGTTTTGTCAAAGGCGAGAGCTCTAACCACTACACCAACCGTGGGTCACACTTATCCATGATGTTTTTGTCAATTTTAAAACGACATAGTATCGTATGACGTTTTGTCAAATTTTGGACCAAAAATTATTTTCGAAAAAATTGTCACATTTTGAACGACATAGTATAGCATGACATTCTTGTCAAATTTTGGAAGCATAGTATAGTATGATGTTTTTGTAAAATGTTGGACCAAAACATTTTTGTTAAAATAAATTGTCACATTTTGGACGACCTACTATTGTATGATGTTTTTGTCATATTTTGCAGCAAAAACAAAATTCTCAAAGAAATCGTCAAATTTAGTACGACATACTAGTATGACTTTTTTTTGTCAAATTTTGGATGACATACAAAAAAGTATGTATGTCTTTTGACAAAAACTATGATGTTTTAATCAAATTTTGGACCAAAAAAAAATTCCTTGCTTAAATGCGTGGTACCGGCCCTGTGAAAACATGCTCAGTCAAGGCAACTATGTAAAAAAATATTTTGCCAATCCAAATTTGAAAGTCCCTATTTGCATAATTACTAAATTGTTTACATATGCAGTTAGCTAGTTGATTTACTGGCTGCTCGCTGAGGAACTTCAACAACAAACAAAAATAGACATAAATCCCGCCCACCGTGACGTCACAACATGGTCAGTTGTTTTCTTTGTCAGAGACTATAATTGTTTACATTTCCTGTACATTAACTGTGTTTTGCCTCCATTAAACCGCGTTGGTTTTCTTTCTTAAATATACCAGTTGGTAAAACCAACGATTATTTTTTGAGTCACTTGTGCCTGTTCCCCACCCCCACCCCTCGACGGAGTTAACAGAAACCGCCCCCTCTCCTCTCTCACCGGCAGCCTCCGCCTCTCTTCCCTGGTCTGTCTTTCACGCCGCCGTTGTTGCAGCCATTTTACCGTGGACTGTCGGCACAGAGACGAGCGGAGGATGCGGAGACAACAGCTTTAAAAGGTAATTCCGCTGTGTTGTGACCAGGTTCATTCGTGTTGGTAACCTAACATGTCGGACTATGTAAATGTGTCGGCTAATGCCCGAGGAGCTGAGGGTCAGGCCGGCCGAAGGGGCCACGGGAGCTTCAACAACTAGCCGCGCACACAGAGGAAGGATTGCTGGGGAGAGTGTTTGGCGAGCAAAGCGTGTCGCTGGCAGTTCACGAGGCTGTGTGAATAATGGCGACATCTTTTGTCATAGCAATGAAAGTTGTAAGTGATCCTATGTGTTGTGATGACGTGAATGCATCATTACAGTTTGATAGCACTGATAGCAACATTCTCTTAATTAAACTTAGTCACACTGACTGATCGTAAGGGGGGCGCTCGTGAGTCATATGAACATTGAGATTAGCGCACGTCTGCAGCTTAACCGTCATTGGCTAGTTAGGTGTTTGTTAGCATTTTCTTTAGCATAAACCAGGTGATCGTAGTTTTGGTTTCTTTGTCTTAATAATCGTTTTTGTTGTTATGTTAGTCTTTCAAATGGTCCTGCGTAAACAATTTTCACATAAATGCCCACCTCTTGTGGTACTGCTTCGTAACTAACTAATGCTTCGTAGCATTTTTGAGTCGCACCATTTTTCTGAAATAACTATATCTAAGGGTTAACAGTGTAACGTTTTTACATTAATGGACGTCCATTACATCTAAGCCATTGTCAAATTTGTTAAACACTAGGGCTGTCACTCACGATCTCAATTGAAACAACGGCATGATCGCCACCTTCGAAAGCAAAGGTGGAATCGACTATTTAACCACGCCTCCAGTGTGACGTCCTGCGAATGTGCCGGGGGGAAAACGCAGTGTGGTTGTGCACACTACCTCCTTCCACCAACTGGAAGCTGCTGCCAACTATTAGTAACTAGCAGCTGCTGACTGAACCTGAACCCACTCCGGCTTCTCTGAAATCCAAAGTGTAGAAACATTTTGTTTTCCTTGTGAGTTTAGTCAACAATGTTTGCACTGTCGACAAGAAAACTGTGGTGTGTAAGCTATGTTGTTAGCATGACATGTCCACATGCATGCACATTCATGACCTTGAGTGTCATGAAAGGCGCCTCCAAATATAATGCATTATTATTATTATAAGGACGTAGACGTAACTACAAAAGCAACTCCTTAAACGAGTAGCCTGTGTTAAAGCGCTAAAGCTAACTAGCGCTATAGTCGTGCGTTGTGTTCATGGGGCTGATCCTCGGGCATTACTATTTTATGTGTAGGTAATTTTCTCCAAACAATTAATTTAGAACATTATGCGCGGCTGGGAATCCAACCTAACTTCATGATTTATTCGACTCGGCACATTGCACCCCACTTCAGGGAGACGAGACGTGCCCTGCTCCTGAATGATCATTTCATCGTTGGCCTGCGATCTTCTTGCAGAACCAGCAGGTATTCCATTGGTCTGTCAACACAGCCAAGCCATGCATTTTTAATCTTTAATGTGAATACAGAGAGGCTTAGGCTTGTTCTGGAGGTGTCATACAAACGGCAAGCTTGCTAAATAGAGCTAACATATGCGTTGCGTGGGTGTGACGTCAGAGGAAGGTGACGTGTTTGTGTTGTCAGTTCATGGCATGTGAAAAAACAGAGTTTTGTTGTGAATGCATTGCATGAATTTATCAGACCGTTTCGTCCCATTTGGCTTGGTTGCTTTCACACCAGAGGAACCGTACCAAAGTAGGTCAGATAAAGCTTGGTTGATTTGGCGCGCATCAAAGTACCAAGATTACATTCACACCAACACAAACAAACCGAACCAAGGGACCAAACATATTTGGTGCGCACCAAATGCTGTTGGTGTGAAAGCACCCTAAAACTAAAAAGCATTTTAGTTCAAAAGACTGAGACTAAATCTAAAATGGCTGCCAAAACAACACTGATTAGAACCACACTACGAAATGCCAAGCAGGTCGTATTTTACTACAAAGATATTGCCTTCCATGTATGATAATGTTATTGGAGGTCAGTACAGATTTAGTGACCTTAACAACAGATTGCTCGACCTTCAGAACAACACAGAGCAACACGACTCTCTATGCTTTCCAGTTGTTAATAAATTATTTAAATTTGGAAATAAGGCCTTAGTGTGGTACATTGCAAACTAATGATGGACATTATATCACGCATGACACCATGTAGCCAATCAAAATGGAAAATTAAACATTTTGTTATTGTGACATAAAATCAATAGTCCTAAAAAAAAAAAAAGGTCTGTATATGGCAGACATATCTGTGCTAAATGAGAGAAAAAAGATTGATAATCGAATTGTGACCTTGAAATCAAATCGAATCAAGGATTTGGAGAACAAGTAGGAATCACAGAGTACCTGATGCGATTCGAGAGACATGGTCCACGATACTGCTATTATCACGATATAATGATTCTGTGATGATCAATATATTGCAAGACAATTGTATATTGATTAGGGGTGGGACTTATTTGCCGAAAAAACGATTGACAATCGACACGTGTGCAAGTCGACAAAAAATTCGAAGTAAAAAAAGTCGAAGTGTCACAAACACGTAAAGTTCACGTCCAAGGAGGTTGAGGAAGCTGTGCACGAAAAGGTGATCCTGCTGTCCAGGCTCCCTATGCTCTCAGATGATGGTACGTCATCTGAGAGCGTCATGACCGGCTCGTTCTCTCGAGTGGCTGTGCGCGTCCAATCGCGTGTGCGTGCAGTGCGAACGAGGTTGCGCTAAGTTTAGGACGGGGGTGGGGGACATATCACAAGCGCTACACAAATGAAGACGGCATCTCACCCAGTCAAGATCACTGTACTTCACGTTGGTGGAATCCTAGACTCTCAAAATGTCGTGAAATTCCCATCCCTAATAGTGATACACCACAATATCGGTCTAATTGAAGAAAACCAAACTTTCATGAAACGTGCAGAAATTCTCTGCCATTATCCTGCAGTAAACTCCCTCTTCTTCAGCCAGGTAACTTCCACCCAAATTTCTCTTATTCATTTGAGCAGTGCTGCGGTAAGGAGACATGGGGTAGTGACGCCCGGCGAGTGAAATTGGCAGGGACTGTTTTACTATAGTATAGAGTGACTTAAGTGAGTTATTATTATAATTTTTCCCACGAGGTAATTGCTGCTATAACAGGGGTTATTATACGTGATATGTGAGACCACAGACCTGCTCTGACCATGTCAGCAAAACAAGACCTCCTGACAGGAAGTGATACTGCCGAAACAGGAAGTAAAATGTAACTTTACCTGAACATGTTAATGGACATGCCTTTGACCCAACAGGAAGTCAGCTATTTTAAACAGGATGTTCCCTCTATCTTTACCGTACATTGATAAAACTCCAAACAGGAAGTGGAACGCAGAAACAGGAAGTAAAATGTAACTTTGCCGTACATTGCCTGATCTCCACGCAACATGATATGCGAGTCAAGGGAACTTCCCTGAACACGTTAATGGACACGCCTTTTACCCAACAGGAAGTCAGCCATTTTAAACAGGAAGTGCCCTCTAACTTTACCATACATTGACCGATCTGAATGGAACTTGATATGTGAGACCAGGGACCTATCCTGAACATGCAAAAGATGACCTCCCAACAGAAAGTGTAACGCACTAAACAGGAAGTAAAACATAACTTTGCCTCCACAGCCCAACATCCGCATGGACGCCGCTGATAATAACTACAACTGCAAACAGTGAATGAACGAGAGACGAGCTCAGGGCGCAAGTGTCAAGGAGGGCGCACACCGACTCGCGCGATTCAGGCTCGAACCCGTTAATACCGCTTGGGGTGCTAGTTAGTTAATTAAAATATCATTATTTGCCTGTTGTTTTCTTGCTTGGGGATATTCCTGATCGATGCAAAGCAGAAGCACAATGGCAATATATTGTGGGTAATGCAACATGTTTGCAAATGGTTGGAATATGTGTCCAGCCATGGCAAAAGGGTTCACAAGTCTACTTTGGGACATTTGTAGTTATTTACAGATTCCGAAAGTGTGATTTCTAAGCTTTCCAACAATGTCAAACACATGTCCATCATTTTTGAAGAAGATGTGGCCATTTGAATGTAGGCACTCCTCAAACTGCTTTAGGGAGAAATTCAGCCTGAAAGATTTCGACCTTCTTGAGGAGCCAGGCCAATAGCTGCTCATTTGCATCACATTAACATGGTCACAACCCCCCACCCAGTCTAGCTGTCAGTGACATCTGATATCTGTTAGCCCACAGGACAAAAACAGTGTAGCAGTTTGAAAAAGAAAAAGGAATGAATGTAGTTCATTTCAATGTAGTGTTATTTGCTGTAAGTACTTCAGTGGACTGATACGAATCAGAATTTACTTTATTGATCCCCAGAGGGAAAATCTTCTGGTACAAAAAGCACTTGAATAAAAATGAGAAATAAGAAAGGTGAAAGACAGATACATACTTCAAATATCAAATAAAATATATCTAAGTGTGTGAAGGAGAGTTCAATATTTTCCAGACCATGGACTATATTATCATCTTCAATACCAGTTCCTCCCCCACAATGTTGCTGTACCCACTCTGTCCATCACAGTTGATATGCGGGCTAAATGATGACATCACAAGCGCACCTCTTCTGTGCTGTCACCTTTGGTTCTGGGCATGTGAAGTCTTTTGCCTCATCAGAACAGAAAGGCCTGATTTTTCAAAAAGATACGTCTGCCTGTCCATGGTCAGTCCAGGTGGGGCCAGGACGGGAAGACTGTCAACAGGGGGCAGAACTCCTGGGTTGCGCAGTAGCTGAAACTCGATAGGCTGCGTCACTGTGAGTTTGAGCAAGCACCACACCTGGTCTGTTGGCATCATAGCTGTGACAGAATAGAAGCACACAACAGGATATTTAAAACATGGCTCACTGTTCACATGGAACACCATTATGTCCATTCGTGATTTTTTTTATTCATAAAATGCAGAATTTTGAATATAAATACCTCGAGTTCTGATAATCCTTGATCTGTGGGAGCTTTCGAAAGTAGGGACTCAGATGTGTCTGCCAGTCGATGGTCTTTACTATCACTCTGCCATCTGCCTTTCCAACAAGCTGCGGAATATTGAGGCCACTTTCAGGAGAGCTGTGTTCCACTACCTGTTGACAGCAAGAACCACAATGAAAATAATTATTTTACTTTTCCAAAAAAATCACATTTTACACATTACATATAGCAGTCTATATAAGCATTTGGCTATTGTATAGAAATCAATTTATACACATACCAAGAGCCTTAGTCGACCTCATGTATAGACGCCACACTGAGGCCTTGGACACATGGGTTGGCAGCAACTTCACATGCCAATCCTTATACCCAGGATTCTGAAAAAAAATAAAAAATACTTGTTTCAGATCATGGTTCATGTTAACAGGCATTTAATCACTGAATCTGTATAGATTGATCAGTAGTATTGCTTGAATTATGTGTGAATGCCACACCTTTATGTGCATGAATCGCACGTGTAATTAACACGTTCATCACACATTGTGTTAATCATGTGTGATTCATGCATGCAAAGGTGTGGCATTCACACATCATTTAATGCAATGTTAGGTTTCGAAGCATTTGAATTATCAAACTGAACCTGCGGGTGTACAAAATCTCAAAGAGGGCCGTGACATGCTCCTCTTACGACTTATAATACGCTCATCTGACCGAACAAAAGTTTCGATGTGCGCATCATTCTCATTGTAATAATACAGTAGCGAGCTAAGCAAGCATAGCTAATAACAATGTAGCCAAACGGCGTTATGAAACGCACAGTGGATTATTAAAAGACAGCGTCCCTATGTGCGTCTGTATGTGACTTTGAATGAACACTAACTTAACATAGAATTACAACGTTAATACAAACTCACCCCATAAGAAACTGAAAGGTATTCCGGCAGACTTCACTGCCTCCGATCAGATAAGAGGTCCGGGCGTGCTTCCTTTTCGTCGCAGTTTTGCGTCTGTTCGCCTCCAAATGTCCAATTCGATAAGAGATAGAGCGGTGCTGGCGTCATGTCATCATCTCAGACAACTACTGTGTGTGTCCTGCTCTCTTTCAGCCGCGGAATAATCCATCTGTTTGTTGTTTTTGTGACGATGAAGTCTGCTAACACGTTAGCATAAAGATCGCTAGCTTAAAATGCTAACAGTCCACACACAGCCGTCTCTGTGCTTTCGCTGTCCTTGTGAAGAAGCTGCTCAACCACAGCTGACTCATTGTCCTGTTCTCTTTGCCTTCCTTTGTCAAACAAAGCTTTGATGATGACTGCCTTGATGACAATCACGCTTTAAATTCGCGCGCACACACACACACACTGCACACATACGCTGGAAAGTTCCAGATTCTCTCTCTCCTCCCCTCGCTCGCTCTCTAAGTGAGAGCTGCATATTCATTAGCCATGTGTATTCTCCGTGATCGTCAGCTGATTGGCTGAAAAAGCAACAAAAGTTCTGGAATGTGAGATCGCCACACCCAAACTAGGAGCAATTCACAGCGATAAAACAACCTTAATCCAAACACAAAGTTTATGGTTTTAAGACTCACAATACTGTGATTTGAAGCATGTAGTGGCTTCTTCAAAACTTCAACTTGTGTAATTTTGAAAAAAACGGAAATCCCTAATTTTGAAAAAAAACAAACGTTTTTCTCGTTTTGAGCTCGGCCGACTTGTTCCCGCTTGGTCCGTGGCGGGTCACATATGGCTGAAAACACCAAATGGTGACCAATCGAAGTTTCAGAAGTGAAATCTACTGCTAAAAAGCCCTGAACATTCAGCTGTTTGTCAGGATAAATGGTTATTGCATCTGGTTAGCAGTGAGGTGTGATTGGGTGGTCTGGGATCACCTTGGCCATTTGGAAATCTTGACACAAGTTGTGCAATGAATCAAAAACACAATTTAACTGTTAAACTGATAAATTGCAGCCTTTGCAATTTGGCAATTGCATTGCTTGTGATAAAAAATGATTTTGATTGAATAATGATAAATTGTCATGCCCTCATTAAGATTGTAAAGATGACTTATGCAAAATCAACTTTTTAATTTTAATACTTATATTTGGGTCTCTGGAAGGCCCTATGAGTAGGCAAAGTGTGAAAAAAGATGACTCACTCATGTTTTGTGGTCCGCCCCAGTTTAAGTTCAGGAGATGAAACGCGATGTTGACTTCTGCCTCATGAGACATTCCTGGAATTGTTGTCTCGCGGAGCTCAGCTTTGTCCCTAAAAACTGTGAGAGTACAGGCGAGGGCGATATTATCTGGAAGAGCGGAAGTCCATGAAGTGTTCTATTCTTAGCTGCACATTGCAGCAGAGAGTTCTGCACAAACTTCCAGCCTCAGAGGATTTATGGCAATGTGTGGGCCAGAGTCGGCAAATGATCGCTTTTCCAAATGCTAACTGCTGTTAGCTGCTGGGGCCTCAGTGACGCAGACGGGGTTTCCTGTGTCTCATTTGCGTTTAAAGAGACAGGCACTCAAAACTGAGCGTTCTGGACAGGGGTGTTTTGGCAGGGTGATTGAACTGCTGTGGTGCTTCATCCTTATGGTATTTTGACAAAAGCATGTCACAGACATGTTCATTAGGATACCAGGGAACTAGGTTAACTTGGAGAAATGGGGTATAATATGTCTACTTAAATTTTGTTGCCTATAGGAAAGACAACATTGTTGTGCTTTCCAATAGATTGTATTGATTATTTTCCCAATTAGGGGTACAGGTGGCTAGCACAGTTGCCTCACAGCAAGAAGGTTGCTGGTTCGTGTCCCAGTCGGTACAGTTTTCCCACGGAACTAACTTCACTGCAGTGCATAATCGATGCTTGCAAAGCAATGCTTGCACAACGTGGTTTGTTTGCTGCATGGCTTTACAAAGTTTTGGTAAAGTTTTGTGACGTACCGAAATACCGTGGTTTGATACATTGTGTATTGAACCAAACGGGGTGTACTGAGCGGTTCGAGAAAATACAGAATATTGTTGCATCTCTAATAAATTGGCGAGCCTCAATCGCTCTCACCGTGCTTCAAGTGGTGAAGTCTGGGACAACGTGCTTTGTGCCAGTTGGACAAGAGGGTGATGAAAGCTACCAATGAAGCAAGAATGGACTAAGAAGGCCAATGGCAAAATTTGAATACAGCAGCTGTTTGACCAGAGAGGCTGTAGGAATGCCGATTATTATTCTATTTTTATTTCACGTATTCTTTCAATGCCCTACTATTTCAATTGGGGTTGCAACATTCAGCCAGTCCAAGTTTGCTTTCACATTGCACTTAGTGAAACAAACCCAACCTTTTGAATAGCGTATTCCCCTCGTCGACTGGGGCAGTGCTGCATCAAGAATTGCAGACAGAGAAGACAGACAAACGATGAACAAGAAAACTCTCATCTATTGGTTCATGCAGGGCAACTTTTGTTTTCACCACGCAAGAGCAAAACATGGAGCTGCATATATGCTGCAACAATGGGCTCAGCCATTTATCTTGGCTATAATTCTACACACGCCTATGTTTTGGTTGTTTACCCACAATGCCCTGTGTTGCATCCACAGTGTACTGCGTTGGAGTCCGTTTCCTACATCTGGTTCACTTGAAGTGAAACGAGACCTACGTTTTTAGGCGGATCAGAGTTCACTTCTTTGGTGCACATTCACACTACCACAAACGAGCCGGACTTTCCAAGCGAACACACTAGGGTTCGATCAAGAAGGTCTGGTGTGAATGCATGGCCCATGCAAGGCTGATGGCCCTAAATGTTTTGTTGTTTATATTTGCCAGAAACACAAGTTTGACCTGATTCGGACGAGAGCACACATACAGTCAGGCCCATAAATATTGGGACATATAATTTTGACACAATTCTCTCCTATTTGGCTCTGTACACCAATACAATGGATTTTAAATGAAACGAACAAGATGTTAACTGCACACTTTCAGCTTTAATTTGAGTGTATTTACATCCAAATCAGGTGAATGGTGTAGGAATTACAATATTTTCTATATGCCTCCCACTTTTTAGGGCACCAAAAGTAATGGGACAATTGACGAAAAGCTATTTCATGGACAGGTGTCCAACTCCTGGAGTTGATTCCAGGAGTGACATTTGTCGAATTGTTGAAAAATCAAAACAAACCCATCAGAGAAATAGCAAAAACATTAGGTGTGGACAATTCAAATGTTTGGAACCTTCTTAAAAAGTAAGAACGCACCGTTGAGCTCAGCAACACCAAAAGACCTGGAGGATCAGTGTTCAGAGTCATTTTAGGGTTTTCCTGAGACATTTCCTGAAACGATGGTGTGTTTATGGGAGACTTTACAAACATACAATTCATTACAACATTGTCATTGATGTCCATGGTAATAACACCTGGCAGTGGGTTGCTCTTAATGGCGTAACTTTACAAGCATTTTTTGCGGCACACTGAAGCTGTGAAAGTCTAAAATGCAAATAAAAGATTGAAGGCACTGGCTACTTCTGATGCAGAAGACGTTTGCCATGCTTTAATTGTTCAGCTGTTTACTTTTAATCAGACACCTTCCATTTTTTTTGGGATCAATTTTTTATTTATTTTCTTACCATCATTATTTACACATTGGAGACCTCTTTACAACCGGAGACAAAAAAAAACCCAACAAAAACACCCCATATCACCCCTCCCTCCAACCCTCACAATCCATCCCCACCCTCCAACCCCTAACATGAGTCGCTCAAGTTTTTTGAGCAATTAACAAAAAAAACTAAGAAAAACAGACACCTTTCATGAAGACATTGGCTATATTATCACAGTGGATACAGGTGTTGCACAATTCATGTCATGGGGCATTGTAGTATTGCATGAAACCCACAGTGCATGAAATGTTTGTTAGAGATGAGGATGAGCCAATCCGACAGAACATATTTGGGGTTTAACAGCACTTATATTTGTCCTGTACCGTAGCTTTACATGTGTCATGGTTTGACGCATACAGTCAGAGAACAGGCAGTTTCTACTGGCATGGTTAATCTGTATCTGTAGACATTGTAATTTATACTTCATGTAAAGCTTTATTTAAAAACGTTGGTCCATTTGATCCTTATCTTCTTCCAGGATTTCTGGTGTGTATCTGTGCTAGCATTACAGTGCCAAATACAGGCCTGGTATATGTACTACAGCATTTAGCGGAACTTTGGGGGGGTTTGTTTGTATGAAGACATTACTTGAAACAATGCCGTGTTTGACATACCCCTGATATAGTTTTTCTAACAGACATTGCTTTCTGGGCAGATTTGTTTCATTTTAATTCACAATGAAATGGTTTTGAAATATTTTTCAGAAGTACATTTTAAATATTTGTTGACAATAGTACCTGGATTTAGCATTATTTTAAATTGGCACAACTCAGATTTATGCTATATCCATTCTAC
Organism: Microchirus variegatus; assembly: GCF_963457635.1. Classification (NCBI taxonomy): domain Eukaryota; kingdom Metazoa; phylum Chordata; class Actinopteri; order Pleuronectiformes; family Soleidae; genus Microchirus; species Microchirus variegatus. Next base: position 8,530,141 of record NC_139808.1, on the reverse strand, counting down.
CATGTTCTGTTCTACCTTCATTTTCAATAAGGGTAGTATAATGGTTCATACCATAAACTGGTATTTTAAAGATTTATTTTTTTGTACAACGCAAACAAACAGCAAAACATTGTTCGAAGGGGGGCCCCTTTCACTGATGCACTACACAATCAGAAGATTGTAACAGTGGTAGAATGGACACTATACTCAACCACCTTTGCAGAAAATGCATATTAGAGTACCAGTAGCGTATGCAGATTACCCCAATTTATACTCCTGCGTAACGTGCTCTACGTAGGTTACGCAGAGCCCTCTGCGTCGTCTCCAGCTGCAACAACAGTCTTTCTCTCTCGGACGCCATTGCTCAATGTAGCCAAAAAGCACAACAACCTTGTAGCGACCCCTACTGATCGGGCGGGAAATTGCAGTGCGTATCCATCACCACGACGGAGAAGTATGAAGGCTTGAGGGGTCTCCGTGGTTACGCAGTCAGATAACGCATTACGCAGTTGGAGAAGTATAATGTGGCCTTTACACACACCCACACTCAATTGTGCCTCTCTCTCACTCGACCACTTGCTCAATACGCTTCCTTCTCTCACATCTCCTTACAAGATCTTGCAGGACACCCCAAGTGTGAAACGTCTCCTTAGAGGGGAATGCCAGTCCCTGCTACAGAGACGTAAAATGCCAGGGGGTGACATGATCAAAGACCCCTTTTGATCACGTCTGAGGGATGCTCTTGGACTCCTGTCGGGCGGTCCACAGGAATAAATGTTTTGCTATACTCAGCATTCTGAATCTTTTCTGTACAACGCCGCTCGGGTGCAGGACTGACCTTTCTTTGCAAGGAAATAAAAACTTGTCTGCCGGCAGCAGTCTATATTTCATTATTCACCAACAACAAGCAACAAAGAATTTCCACAACAGCAGACGCACACACTCAACTGTGCCTCTCCCTCGCTGGAGCACCCATTCATGAAAAATAATGTTGAAAAATGCAGCGATATAAATTTTTGGTCATACTTTCCAGCACTAGTTTCCAAACAAAATTGACCAGAACCCAGATGAGTCTTTCAGAACAGTATCATAAGTGATCTGTGCCTACTATAAACTAACTATGGCTGTTGCTGTAATGACAAAAATGAAATACCATGGTATGAACAAGACTATTGCAGAGGAAGACGATACCGCTCATTACCTTGTATTAGGACTGGCTCAGAAAGAAACATTGGCCACTACAGCAGTGGCTAAGCAGCTGTGTGGGTTTTAAGAGCACCAGTGTGTGACAAGCTTATGTACTGCAATAATTCCTTCCTCTTTGACTGCCTGAGGCGTCTACTACTGTTCTCCACCAAAATTCAACCAATTTTGCTTTTAATGGCTATCACTCACTCACCTGGAAATGCACTCATTTTGTTTATTTCATCAGAGCCTTTTAGTGACACTAAAACACTATTACACACATATTCTCATAGTCGTTTTCCTTGCGTAGCAGTTAGCTTAGCAGCAACAGCTAATCTGTTCTTTGCTGTCAAGTTGTTGTTTTTTAATGAATACCAAACTTAACATTGAAAGTTGAGCACGTTTGAGGGCGTTTCCTGGTGTTGGCAGTTAAAGTGCTGCTGTGTGAAGCTGGCTCACTTAACTTGCGCTGTGTGCTTCTTTGCTGTGCTATGTTGGCCATACAATTATTGCAAACTATAGGTCCGTCTTAGTATGTTTAGCTTTTACAGAACTGATACGCACAATCAATTAAAGCTAAGTTAAAACTCATCGAGACTACAGTCGGCTGTGAAGTTGACTAGTCGGATGTTTCTTTGTATTGTGCTGTACCATTATCGATTCAACGATATCCAACCCTAATAACCCTGAGAGCGCAATGTTTACAAGAGACGTGCCAAATGTAGAATAACGATACACCAATGTGGATAGATTTTAAATACGGTTTTGCTCAAAGCTCTTAAATTATTGCTTTATTTTCCACAAGAACTACACTGAGAAAGCACAGGACAACTCAAAAACAGTACTGACAGATTGTCAATGATATTCATGATGACTATTTAAAAAAAACCTAATTGAATTTACTGCCCAGCACTACATGGGAACAACAAAAGAAACACGTTTTAAAATTACATGGTTTTTATACCATGTCTCTACACATCTGGAAAAAGTAAGGGATTTTGTGTTTAATTGATCATTTCTTTGTTGCTTCTTGGGAATGAATCTTTTACCCTTGGAAAGCCTGTTTATTTCCCCTTCAAATGGTGCCACATTTGTAAGGAAAATGCATCTGTGGGATGAGCAGCAGAGTTGAGTATGTGGGTTATGCCCATGAAAAACTGGCTAAATCTTCTCTGCCAATGCCAAACGGCTTATTCTGACTCTTGTTTTGCTATCGACTCCCTCACTGGAAAAACAAGTCCTTGGAGACAATCTCAATGTAGAGTTATATCGAGATAACATTCAGCCAGTGGCAATCCTATATCTCCACAGTCTGGGACCGAACTCTATCCTTCAAGATGACGACGCTAGTGCCCACAGAGCGGGGTGTATCACAGGCTACCACTAGTATTTGGGAGTGGAGAGGATGAAAATATCTGCATATCCCTTGAAGAATATTTTTAATGAATTTTTGAAAATCAGGAAAGTGATCCATGCACTTGGACATTCCAAGTATGTTGGAATGTCTTGAAATTGTACTCGGTCATAGTCAACGACGCCCTGAACAAGAATCCATTGAAAATATTTGCATATCTCTTAAGGAATATTTTTAATGAATTTTTGAAAATGAGGAAAGTGTGCTCTAAAGGCAGTGACTTAACTTTTTATTCAAAAAAGACCCCAAAAGTATCTTGGAATGTCTTGAAATTGTACACAGTCATAGTCAAGCATGCCCTGAACAAGAATCCGTTGAATATATTTGCATATCTCTTGAAGAATATTTTTAATGAACTTTTGAAAATCAGGAAAGCGATCCATGCACTTGGACATTCCAAGTATGTTGGAATGTCTTGAAATTGTACTCAGTCATAGTCAACGACGCCCTGAACAAGAATCCGTTGAAAATATTTGCATATCGCTTAAGGAATATTTTTAATGAATTTTTGAAAATCAGGAAAGCGATCCATGCACTTAGGCAGTGACTTAACTTTTTCGTCCAAAAAGACCCCAAAAGTATCTTGGAATGTCTTGAAATTGTACACAGTCATAGTCAAGCATGCCCTGAAGAAGAATCCGTTGAATATATTTGCATATCTCTTGAAGAATATTTTTAATGAATTTTTGAAAATCCGGGAAGCGATCCATGCACTTGGACATTCCAAGTATGTTGGAATGTCTTGAAATTGTACTCAGTCATAGTCAACGATGCCCTGAACAAGAATCCATTGAAAATATTTTTTTTTCCAATGGTATCAGCTTTGGAGTGCTTTTCATGCCAGATTGATCAACAGTTGACTTGGGATAAATGCTAGTTGAAGAATGAGATGCCATCCCATAGCAGTATGTGACCAACATGAAGAGGAGGTGCCAGGCTGTTGTGGCTGTGTGTGGTTCTTCCACATGCTACTGAGGCCCCTGCTTTTTAAATGAATAAATGGTTAAATTGCCAATATGTGTTGTTTCTTCAGACTTCGTTCATGCCATCCAATAAACGACACCAATAATTGGCAGATTGACAATTGGCAGAGAAGATGCATTTTCCTTAAAAATGTGACACCATTTAAAAGGGAAATAAACAGCGTTTCCTACAGTATAAGATTTATAGCCAAGAAGAATTGTCACAACAAAGAAATAATTGCCTTACTTAAGTTTAGATCTGTACTACATAACTTTGTTTACTTGCAAGTTTTGCCAAGTAATTTATGACAAATTATTGAATGACAATAAGAGAAATTAGTTCCTTTGCATTGCCTAGTTTAACCAAATGTTTTGTTTTTACTTTACAGAAATACAAACATGGCTGACGCGGCGCAAGATGCCGTGGTTGGCCAGCCATTGGCATTCACCAATGAAGAGAGGAGGGCTGTTCACTCTTGGTCTCGAATCTCATCAGCAGGGCACAGTGTCCTTCTGGATGCTCTAAAGATCCTCAGTCCGATGTCGCGTGATCTCTCGTGCACTGAGGAGCTAGTCACCTTCCTGCAGGAGCTGAATGAAGAGGGCCACAAGCCCATTGTGCTGCGCAGCAAGGATGTGTATGGCTACCGCTCCTGTACAAGCCAACCTATGACTAAAGACATGCTAAAGCCACCCAACAAACAAGTTAGACCCTCTGCCAAAAGGAGAGGAAGGAGGGTCCTAACAAGGAAGATGGAGGTACACCCATCCTGGAACTGCTCTGAGAAGAGGAATCCCAGAATCCAAGGCGCCCGCCCTCCAGAGCTGCTGGTAGATCATTGCACCATTGCATGCAGCAGGACCACCATTCGGACTCCAGAGAAGTCGCATGCACTGCAGGTGCAGCCTTGTCTCCGATTGACCAATATTGAAGGCCTGTCGGGCTGCCACACAGCGAGACTGCAGATACACACAGCCTGGGACTCGTCCTCTGTTGCCTTTTCAAAGCAACAACACCCTCCAACACTTTCAGGAATACCTTTACAGCCTTCTCAGAACGGTGTTGGGGTGCCCACCAAAGCTGTGGCCTTGTTCAGCCAGAAGAGCCTGTCCTGCCCCAACCGACCGGACGGTGCCCTCATTGGAGATTCTGCACCAGTCTTCTGCGCTAACGGTCGGGTGTTTCCACAGACTCATACAGAGCTGACCAGCAATGGCTGCAGGAGCAATGGCTTCCACCAAGACAGTCGGGGGTTTAAAGAACTGAATAGCACGCCCCGGCAGAGAAGAAGCTGTAAGGACAAGAGAGGTTTTAGAAGTAAAGTGATAAAAGTGGATTACTCTCGATCAGTAGCCGAGGCCCGCAGGAAGGCGCAGAAGGTCTTACAGGTCAATCTTTCTCCGGTGATTCAGATCCAACCTCTCAATCATCTGCTGAGAGACTTCAGATACCAGAATAACTGAAAGTTCTCCCCAAACCCACACACATCGTGTTTGTAGCAGATGTTCGTGTTTTACATCCAGTAGCCTCTACCTGGCTGAGCCCAAGTGTTCATAGCAGACATCATACATGGGGTTTGTGTCGACTGTGAAAATGTTCAAGCTACACAATACTAAAGCCAACTGTCTGCCAGCTAGCCAATGCTGGTGATTAATTCATAGACCTACAAGTGTGGCCTACAAGTGATCCAAGATCATTTATGCAGTTATAAATAATTTGAAGTATAGCACTGTTGTCCCAAAGTATTTTTACTTGAACAGCTAAAACAGTGCTGTCAGTCGCTGGTGCACTACGTTCAACTGCAAAGGAGGAAATGAAATCAGTGGCAGAATACAACAATTCTCATTTCATGCCCAGATAACAGGTGGATTTGCAAGGCAGGTTTGAAAGGTCCTCAGAAAAAGATCAGGTGGTTGGTTGGTTCCGGCAAAATAAAAATAAACTAATACAGAAAAGAGGAAAAAGAAAATAGTTAATCTTCCCATTTTTTTACTTGCATATTTGTTGTTTCTACTGAAGGTTCGGGAAGGTTCTGGAAGTGAGTGCAGCTGGGAATCGATGGATACTTGGCTGATTTGTTTGAACTACATGCCTTCACAAATGATTCCTTAGACGAAGTATGAATTCAAACCAGCCATTATAGGAAAATAGTGAGCATGGAAAAGGGAAACTAGCCCTGTGAACACACTTAAGAATAATATTTAATAACTTGAGCTACATCCAAACTATTTAATTTCCATTAAAAAGAAACAAAGAAATTCTGCTCTATAAAATGAGGATGTTTGAAAATGTTGCTGGCTGCATTTTAGTTTGAAAACTCTGGGGCTATATTTTGGGGATGCACACACGCCCATTTGTACCTGAATGGTCATGTGATCAGGTGTGCTGTTATAGATGCAGATTACTTCTGCTTACTTGTCTGGACACGGATGGTTTTTATCTGAAAACTAATGGATGTAGCCTTAATTGTGAACACAAGAATTCCTGTTTCAATCTCAAAGAGCTCTTGTATTATATATATATAGAGAGAAATGCCTTTATTTTTTATTCATAATTATTATTTCTTTTATTTGGACTTATGTATTTTCCCTCCAATTTTTCCATTCCATAATTTGGCTTTGGTCCACTTTCACAAGTTTATGATGTTTTACGGAACACTAACACAGAATATTCAAAGTGTGCACTGAGCCTGAGAAAGTAGCTGGTGGTGTTTTGCTGCTCAAGATTTATGTTTGCTTGAAAACTTTCTGTACAAAAATAGGAACCAACCATCAGTGTCCTGATGTATTTTTTGTTTTGTTTTTGATTTAAAACTATTTATGACGAGTCAGTGGTCTGTTAAAATTGTAATTGCAGCTTATGAAAGTTTTATCTCCCGTCAGAGCTTTGCTCTGTTGATGGTGAGAATTTTCCGAAATCTAAGTTTTAGTTAGAATTCCTCTGCAGTTATGTTGAGACTGTTGAGACTCTTGTTAAAACAAAAAAAAGTCACTTTGAGAGTATGCAGTGTCAAAGTGTTTCACTGACACCCGTTCCAGGTCATGAAAGTCTTTGGTATTTTTATTTCCAGCATGTAAAAAAATATTTGAGATCTCTAAAATTTGGTTTGACTTTCTTTGAACCCACACTGGTTTTTGCTTCTGGTGCTAACTTTGCAATGTTGGTGCTGAATGAATGGTTCAAGAATGTCATCCTGTTTTTCCTCTACTGGTCCGATTGGAGCATCTCGAGCAATGACTTCCTGTGAAGTAGTTTTTTTTTGTTTGTTTTTTTAAAGAGGAAACTGATGGCACTGCTGCCCCTGCAGGTTGGGATGAGCATGCCAAATCTTCTTTGTGTGCTTTTTCCAAAGGGATTCTACTGTGAGGAACTACCCAAATCCATTTATCTGTGAGAAACTTTGCATATTTGTTTACCATGCTCCACAAAGAAGATACGTTATTGAGCAGTTACTCTTACGGGGGGCTCAGAAATGTTGGTTTCACGAAAAAATGTACTCATTTTGGAAAAAGGAATGAAAATCAAAACTGGATTTACAAATACATTTAAGGTTTCAATGGTTTTGCAGTCCGCCCTGGGCCAATTGGTACAAATAAATATTTAATTTAATTTGGTTTAGAAATCACAAATCTGTTCCACTCTTGACGCTGACACCACGTCAGTTTTGGGTGGTTGGCTAAACAAATAGGTTTACATTCTGAAAGAGACTCTTCCTTGCACCTCTTTGGTCTGTTGGCAGTCATGTTCATGCCCACCAACAATTCCCTTTTGTAGATCTTTCTGTTAGTCTTGTTTGTGCAACACTTGTATTATATTGTATTTCCTACATGATCTTTCAAGAATTTTGTTCAATAAAAAGTAAAAACAATTATTTGTCCATAATCTATGTTTGTGGGTTGTAATCAAAACCCAGTGCAGTAATGTTATTATTGTTTAAAACAGGGGCCTCAAACTGAAAATAACATGAGGGCCAGTGAACTTTGAGCCTGGTCAGGAGGGTGCCGACAGTTTGGGAAAAATGTACTTGTTTAATTTTTAGAAATTATCTTGATAATCCATCAATGATATTGCAGTTAAAACTTTTAAGACTTTAATCTCAGCTCAATTCTGAGATCTCAGAATCTTTAGAATAAAGTCAAAATGACATTTCTCAGAATTCTGAGATTAAAGTCACATTTGAAAAAATTCGGAATTTTGACTTTAATCTAAGAATTCTGACTTTTTGACTTTTAAGGATTCTGAGATTAAGGTCACAATTCTGACTTTAATCTCAGAATTCAGGCATTTCCAAATATGTTCATTCAAAATGAATCTATATATTACAAAAATTGTGCTAGGCACATTAACTGCATCAAAGTTAATGCATGATGCATTTCCATGACGACTGACCAGAAAAAGATGCATGTGACGTCATGTTTACTTGATTCCCGATTGATAAAATAAGTCTCCAAAGTAATTTTTTAGTGCCGCCGTAGCTCCGTTAGCTGCGTTAGTTCCTTTAGCGCCGTTAGCGTACCTACACGCAAACATGACGTCACGTACGTCTTTTTTTTTTGGTCAGTCGTCATGAAACGCTTGAAACACGTGTTAACGTTGACGCCGTTAACCGCCGTTAGAGCTGATAACATGCCCAGCAATAAATAAAAACGGGGAGAAATTAAAAAGAAAAAATGCACAGTATCTATTAAGATGTTTTCCATTCCATTCAAACCATTGACCAGGGGTTTCAAACGCAAATGACCTGGGGGCCATAGAACGTTTAGTCTGGTCAAGAGAGGGCCAGTCAAGTGAAAAGACGTATGTTATTCGTGCTGATCTTTCACAGTATTTCAAAGTAGCACTCTGTTTTGATATGAAACTACTTTTTGAGCTGCTCTTATCCGAGCACTTATTATCCCAAATTTGTGTAAATTATTGCACTATTGGCTCAGGCCATGCTCAATTGATCTTCCCAGCTTGTGACGTTAGCCCAGCCGCCTTCATGCTCAGTGGAGCCAATAAAATTTATGTTGCTCTTGTGATCCATTACTGCACAAACTATTGACCAATGACACAATCTGAAGACTCACTTGGAGCATGACGTACTGGAAACTCACAATCACTGACAAGAACAGTATGTTAGTGAGCATCTTAATGTATATAATTTACTGAACGTAAAGTATCACCTTAAACATGGAGCGTAAATGTAAACATAAACAAGGTCTTCAAAGCCTTGAGGATTTAATAATCAAATCCCTTTTTTCCTTCCATTGTCCACACCTCCACTAAAACTTCTCTTTCCACTCTCCTCATTACTTGAAACTGAATAATTGGCTATTTATCCTCAAAGCAAGTATACCAGGGCCTTTAGGCTACCAAATTTATTTCTTTAAATAATGGGGAATATATTGCAGTGAAAATATGCCATTTATTGAGGAAGTGTGGAGTAAAAGTGAAAGTTGCGAAAAAGGTTGAGTTACTTAAAAAAAAAACAATCCCCCGTTCTTTGATAACAGAGTGAGGCGTTTCACGATGAGATCATCTCTTGGCGTGACCGACCAAGAAAGCTCAAATGACACAGTGACAGTGACAGACTGATCGAGCTGTGCCAAGACACTGCCCCCCCTTCATACTACCACAGCTGACACACCCCATCAAATCATTCTAGACCGGTTTCTTTAGAAAAGGCCCAGAAACATCAAGCCTGTAGAACGTGACAAAGGTGTGAGGTGTGGCCCAGCACACTTCTGAGCAGAGCCCATGAAACCGCACTCCTAGTGGAATAAACCAGTAAAATCCTGGGGCGGCTGAAAACCATTGCAACTGTAAGCCACAGAAAAGGCCTCCACAATCCAGTGAGCCAGTCTTTCGAAAAATAGCTGATTAGCTCTCTGGGTTGCTGTCGTCCCACTCGCATGGGTCTGCAGAACCTGCACTGGACACAGAGTGTAGTATCCCACTTGACCATCAGATGGCGGTACAAGTCTGAACGCAGGGAATAGGACGCATTCCTACCAAAGAAGAAGAGCACAATGCTACAGCTCCCTCGGACATGTCCGAGTCGAGTGGCTCACAGATGAAAGGCCCGTCGTACAGGGGAGTCGGGGTGTCAGATGGTTCAAGGGTCGCCAGGTTGAGGCTCAGATGACTATCCTTGGCGACTACTTGTTCTGTTGCCGAAATTGTTTTTTCTGCTTGGTGAGCGGGCCTTATGCTCCACTATCGGTGGGGTGGAAGTTCGGTCCGCACATGCGCTGTCCACAACGCACTCTTTGCGCACAACACCCTAGGCGAGAACGTTGGGTTGGTCTATAAGAAGGCCGTAGGGAGTGCTGGGCTGAACTGCAAACAGGAGGGGTGGATCGGTCACATACTCAAAACCAAAAGCAACACTGTTTTCAGTTAAACAAACTTAGCAGTCCTAACTGCCTCTATAGACGCAAACAAATGTTGAGAGAGTGTGTCTAGCACCACCAACAGATCCAACAGTGGAACCAGGAGCCAAGAAACTATGAGTTTGCAGCATGCACCCTTCATGAAACAACTAACCAGGGGGTCCTGACCCACAGGCCTGTCCCAAAGCCCACATGGCAGCCATTTACACTTTAACTGTATAAAAAGCCTTTCTATCATCAGTTCTTGCAGAAACACAAGAATTTGCCTTTGCACTCTGAATGCTGCTCCACAAAATGATTTTTTGCAGTGAGTGAGTGTTCCCTCGATGGTTGACATAAGCCACAAGTGTGGAGTTTTCACCGTTTTCACCAAAATATGGCAGGATTCCAGAGTTCTAGCACATAAATGTGATTCTGGGCCGTTTATGGACCCCAGGTGCCATTTATTACTCTGCTAGACGTCGTCGCCGTCACACGTCACTGATAGTTTCACTTTGCGACTGAAGCTTTTTGCTTTTCCCATAGGGATAGCACCTAGTGTTATTTTTAGTGCCTGCCCTGACGAGGTTTAAAGAGCCGATACTAAAACGTGACGTGGACAGACTGTCGGCCACTGATTGGTCAGAGAGTGTCCGTTACTGGAAGAGTCACAAGCGTGACGTCCGAGACAGGAATCAAACTGAACAATGCCGAATTGTAGATTGGTTAAAAAGACTTCTTAAAATCCCGCGGAACATGCAGAAACTTCTAAAATCTCAATATAGTCTGGGGTATTTAGCGCCAGCGCTGCTAAAAGCCGGCGATCATGAGCTGAATCACAACATGTTCAGTCGTATTCCACTACCCTCAGATGAAACGACAGTTGATTTCAAAAGGTTCACCTTTATGTTGTTGTCCTTTGTTGGACAAGATCAACGACGGTCAACAATACCCCTCAGCACAATGTGCAGCCTGGGAATGACACAACTATACAGACTAGAAAACAAAGTTGCCTGGAGCTGAGAGGCTAAATCAGCACTTTGACAATGGTTTGAATGTAACACTTGGATTCAAAAGTTACAAACTACAACCTTAAAATGGCATATAAAAGGAAAAATGTCCATGAAACAATTCATGAAAGCTGCCAGAAGACACAAAGCCCCTTGTGGAAAAGCAGGATTAGAGGTGTGAGAAAATGACTGACCAATCAGAGCCAAGTACGTCTGAGCTTTGTCTCAGATCTGCCCGCGAAGCGTTTCTCAAGTCAGGAGGTCAGATGTCAACCATCAACTCCTTTTTGAATTGAGCTCTGCGGTGATGGCAAACGGCCAGCCAGTCAGCCTGCAGCACTGAAGGTTATGGTCTCTGGTCTTCTTCCTCCCACCCCCTTCTGCCTCCACAGCGCTGCTTTTCAGGCAAAACCATTTGCAATCTGCTCTGCTCTGCCGCCACTGCTGCAGCTCAGCTCTTCCTGTGTTGGGGGAGGGGAGCTCAGCAAGCGGAAGAAGCAGCCGGAACACTAACCTCCACAACTGATCGCTCTCCATTTTGGAAAGGTTACCTTACCACAGATGTTTTGATCTCAGTATGGCTGAAATGTTGAGTTAGCTGCTGAGCTGTACAGGCAATCAGCCGCCGGACGGCCACATGGACGCCAGTAGGAGGAAATCAGACTTGTTCTTTTGTCTTTAATGTGAGCAGTGGAGGAATGGAAGGTTTGAAGGTCTACGGTGTGAAGGAGCCAGCAGTAAACACAACCGGGCAATAACAAATGGTTCCTTTCAACATAAAAAAACAAACTCGGCTGCTTTTTTTTTCTTTTTCCAAAAACACGCTGGCCGTGTAAACAAAACACATTTGTTGTGTTTAGACAACAATAAAACAAATCAGAGACCTATCAGATACAATCAGAGTGATTGTTTTCATGTAAAAAACAACAACAAAAAAACAAAAAGGGGGTTTAAAATAAAATCAATTCTGGCAACAAAGAAATTAAAACAAAATGTTTTGAATGAAAACAGCAGTCTTTGTCAGACACAGTGTTTGTCACCCGTAAGTCAAATAATTGATAACTGAACAAGCCTCACGGCTCTCAAGAAGATGACGTCATCGTTGTTCTTTGTACCACCTGAGTTCAGACTCGATGAGAATGAAGCCTGACGACGACAGTGATCGCCTGACATTTGTTCTGCTCACCATTAGGTTGACATTTGTTTTTTGTTTTATAAGTATTTTAACATCTGCTAGAAAGCGTGAAATTAAATATGGTCCAGATATTACATTTAGTGATGATTTCTGCCTTGGTCTTAGTTTGTTGTTTGATCAGCTTCTCAGTCTCTGTCTTTATCCATTCTCACACTTCTACGTCCCACATACCTCTCACCCGATTTTTCCCGAACCAGTTCTCAGTTCAGTCTCAGTTCTCTCCCAAAACCTAAACTTATCAGATGCACCTGCCCTGCAATGGATTGTCCAGGGTGTTGACCATGACCAAAGAGGTCGTAGTAAGTGTTGGGCTGATGCTTTAGTTTAGGATTATTAATTTACTTGGAGAGTTTACTTGGATTCTTCAGTATCTCTTCCTGATTCATTCTCCAAAATTTGCTAAGTAAAAGTTTAGTATTTTCAAATCAATAGAATTTAAAACAAATATATCATTTTGTTATGTTCTTAAATATCATCCATGTCACCAGATGATCTTCCTGTAAAGGTTTTTGTTTCAGCACAGTCTCCAGTGCTTCTCTTCACACCTTCTTCTTCTTCTGCGATTCTGCCTTTTTCGAACAAACTCGGCACATTCAGTGTGACTCCGGTCTCACGACCAAAAGACACCGTCAGTGATTGATGGAGACGCAGTTAAATGACTCTGAGGTTGAGGTTTTAAATGTTAATGGGCACTGTGGTGGTTTGATGGAACGAAGCTCGAGTATAATTTGTGTTTAGTGTTCAGCCAAATTCTCTGTGAGTGAAGTATTTTTCTGGACTTCCAGTCGCTCACTCAAACAGAAACTACTACATAGCAAAGTAAAATGTCCTCCGACACCTGGAGGTGGACTTAACGCTTTGTGTTTTAATAGTTTTTTGGACAATCATGGAGATCTGTGGCACAGATGAATAAGATGTTTTCTAAAAAAAAATTTCCACTGGCTTCTCTGGACTGAAGATTGTGTCTTGCAGGAGCTGTTGGGCAGTTGCTCTCAGCAGACAGAAGCAGCTAGAGACTCACTGGTGGTGAACAAAGCGGAGCATTTAAGCGCCAAATTGTATTCACGGGAATAAGTAGAGAGGCGAAGGAGACAAGTGAGTATATATCGTGTGCTGTTTTTTAACATGTAAAACAAATGATATGCTCGCTGTAATATATTTTAGCGTTTCTGCCCTCCTGTGTGTGTGTGCGTGACAAGCAACATAACTAACAATAGCCAACACGTACCAACAACACAATCATCCCACTGCTTGGATGGATCACTTTTGACTCTGAAGGAGATAAACTTGAAGGAAAAAGGTTTACTTAATTCACATTTACCTCTAAGCAGGTAGTGCATAGAGGGCTTTTGTGGAAAAGCCTCTGCTCTGAAAACGGGTGCCAGCTGAGATGTGACAATAGAAAAAAAACTAGGATCTAAAAGAGCCTGAAAATCACAGCTCCCACAACAAGTTATTTCACATTAAACAGAATGATTTCATTGATTATTAACACAAATTTACCTCCTTACAGGGTTAGGTAAACAGACAATTTTTATTTCTTATTTGGCCATACTGTCGGTTAACTACAAAAAGCTGAACCATGATAGGTCATTGTGGTTTGTAAACAGATCCAGTTGTCGAGTTACAAGTGGTTTTACTGGTCCAGATCCAGAATGTTTGGAGATTCTTCAGGTTGTGTTGACTCTGCCCCCTGACTGTTATCCTGCAGGAAAGAGAGAAAATTAAAGTAAAGCCACATCTCGACTATGCACACAGTACAAGTAGCGTGAGATGAATATTCTCTCTCCTCTCTCTGTGTGTCACTCACTCGTTACTGCTCGTTACACAGACCTCTACTTACTGAACGATAAGGTCCTCATGTGTAACCATATTCTGCCTCAAAATAATTTAATATCTTAGACACAGATCATAAGTCAGTGTAATTAGCTCATTTGTCTGCAGCTGCTGCCTCTCAACGCACTAACAAGTGAAAGATCTGACCTCATAACAGTGCAGAGCAGTTAAACCGGGCCGTCACCCACCACAGATCCCAGATTTGACCCAGCTGCTCTGCACTCTGCTCGTCAGACTGTGAAACTGCAGTCATCACCTGCACCCAGGTACCGACTGTTGTTAGGATCTAGAAGTGCAACTGTTTTTGTTCCTTACATTGTGCAAATCGCATGTGTTTTTGCTACTTCTCATGCGACGCACATTGAACTTGTTGAACTTGAGCGGTGTGGTTATAAGTCACTCTTCGTCCTTCCACCTTGACGTCTCCACTCAAACGATAAAACATTATCTTAGCCCCATGTATAATCTTCCCTTAACCTGACAAACATTGCTGGCACCTTCTATAAAACTCTCAAAGCTGTCATATTTCTTCTTGGACACCTGTTGAAAGCTGAGAAACAACATGGACAGTGTTGTGGCAAAAAATTGTCGTATGGTGTCCGATGAAGAAATAAAGTTGATTGCTGAAGCGTTGGTTTATTTGTTTGCAAAGAGAGAGTCAAGATGGACAACAGCTCAGAGGCAAGTCAAGGATGACTCTGAGGAGAATGTCAAAAGTTTACATAGTTTATAGATGGCGTGTGTGGTGCTCTAAGTGTTGTCTGTGCAGCTGGTGACCTTGGTTCCCAGGATCTGAGAGGTCTGTGAATCAGGTTTGAGTGGGTATACAAACCTGATTCTGGAGAAAGTGGGAGGAGAAAGAGTTATATCCTAAAGCCCGGGGGACCTCTGCACACAAGTCGTACAAAGTTGATGTAATCTCATCTGATGTGGGAGGTGACGGGAATTTAGCATATAAATAAGGCTGCAAAACTCTGAAAACGGCAGTAGATCGAAAAGCAGGGAGAAACTTTGACGCTCTTTGACCTCTGAGACAGAGGGACTTTGTAATGTAGTTTCTTTCTTTTTCTTTTATATATTATATATATATATATTATATTTTATATATTTATTAGTAATAGTAGATTCTTTTTTTTACGCCACTGGTTGTCCCCCTGAGGTAAGATCACACACACACACCACGGCAACATGACTGATATAGGGATGACTTCTAGACTGACTGACTCAGATTCAAGCTTTTAGAACATAAAACTAACACTGATAACGTATTGACTTCACTTAGGATAATAGGAAACTTGAGTTATAGTAAAAACTATCCGAGGATTAGGCGATGGCATATCCCGCGTTACTACTTATGGCACAGCTAGTCAGTCACATGGTGTCTTCTTTGATGTGCCATGCTTTATCATTGATTTACTCCTCAGCTAAATGTTTACTGACATTATACATCACTGGAGAAGTAGCTTCATTTTCCAACAGACTTCCATTCAAAGAGTTCATTTGGCAGCTGGCAGAGTTGCCCCCTGCTGGCTAACTAGCTACATCTGCCCTACTTCAAACTGGAAAATTAATATACATTTCTTATACACAGAGATATTACTAGGAAACTCTGAAAGGAAAGCTAATTTCCAGAGACAATAACCTGCCACCAGCGCCACCAGTGGGCAGTAAATTAAACATGAATTTTCATAAACTATATACTGTACGATCTCCTGGAGATAAAATGCTGTTTTGAGACAAGCATGAGGTGAGGTCACTCCTGCTTCGGAATTGTTTAGTTGGTGTCTCTCTTTTTTAGATTTAACTGGGGGAGCAGTTCCTTAATTTGTACATAAAATACAGTGTGCCAGGTTGTAAACAATGAGCCCATTAAACTGTCCATCACAAAAAAATCAATAGTTTAAAAAACTGTTCTAACAGCTGTGAGACGGGGCTGACGTTGAACGTGAACACAAAAAAGGCAAAGTCACAAAGTGTGACTATAAAAACATGGGACCGACAGCAAACAGATGACGCAGCTGGAAACAAAGTGACGTCACTAAGTCCTGACAGAGAAAGAAGGTGTAAATTACCGAGAAGCTGAAATACTGTACGTCAGTGGGAGAAAGAGTGTGTCCTTCACACACAGTAAACAGAAGTGTTGTGTGCGTCCAGAACCACTTTCGTTTTTAGAATTTTATGATTTAAATATATAAATGTACATATATATATATATATATATATATATACCGTGCCTAAATCCTTTACTGTGGGCAGCAGTTACACATAATACCTGTCTGTTCATGATAAACGTGAAGCAGCTATTTATAACAGGACCTGAACTCGATTTATAGCCACAAGGCCATTTTCAACCAGTTTGTCCTCTTGTGGACAAAGATATGGCTGACTCCCCCTCCCTCCCCCCTCCCCCCAGGGGCCCCGGTCGTCACCATAGTAAGCACTTACTCAGCACTTTGTGGTGACTCAGCAGTTGCTTGACAGAAGTAGTGTGCTAAGCTAAGTGTGGCTAATTACACCGATTATTGTTTAGTCTCATATGAGGCATTAATATACTACATACTATGGGCCTGATTTACTAAAGCTTTGCGCGTGCAAAAACGTGTGCAAACTGTATTGCACACGCAGATTTGCGTTGATGCTTATCTACTAACAGGGCGCAACGAGGAGTGCGTCCCTGAGACAGGCAAAATAGCACTCGCAACCCATTTAGCGTTCTTGCCTTAATGCAATGTGGGGCGTTTACACGCAATTTTGCGTGTGATGGGAGGAGAAAATGTAAATATGTTATTTTAGCACGCGCAAAGTGATTTATCAAACCTGAAACTGATTGCGGTGCTTATTTTTGCGGCTATATTTAGCACGTTTGAAAGGCAGGTCTTAACTGGCACAGCGGTGCGCGCACATGGCTGCGGTGTTTTATAGTTATATTATTTTTGTAAATCAGGAAATTATGCTTTTCCAGACTTTTTCAATCGACACTTCAAGCTGTAATCAGCAAGACATACTTAACGGTACTACAAAACAGTTTTAGTTTGCAATAAACTTACATTTTCCCAGGTCTGACGATTTAGGAGTTTAAAAATACTTTTTAAAGGGCCTTCATTTTCCCAAAATTGATGTATCAACTTTTAATACTTTTTTAAGTCCCACGTGGACACCCTGCAAAGGTTTGCATGTAAATACAATATCCACCCAAGAGAGTCAAAGTTATGACAGTGGCAGATTAACTGGGCCAAAAAAAGCCATTTTTGGCCGAAAGACTTTTATCGCCAAAACAAAACCACTGAAACGATGTTGTGATGACTTATGCAAAAACTGCGGCCAGAACGTGCCTGTCTATACTCGCTTAGTGTCAGTCCAAGATCAGTTTGGAACACCAATAAAAAGGTTCCAACAAGATGTGAGTACACTGTTGAACAGCGCAGATTATGAACTCCTCGCGACATTCACTTCATACCAGAGAACATTCTCTCTTCTCACCCTGAGTAGTTAACTAAAGAGATCGCTCATCTGATGCATCTGTTATTCCCTCAATTGGAGCACTAAAGCGTCGTCTACACAAAGATTGAGACCACGGAGTGAAAACAATGAAAATTGCGCTCTTAAGAGCCTTGCTTAGTTTCAGAATGTTGCAACCAACAAGAAATGACATCGGTGAAAATCAACATCGAGGTTTCCTGTTAAAAGACGGCCACCCAGTGCTGTTGGGTCACTTTTCATTGTTCATTGCGAGGCAACATCAGCAAATTAGATAAAACCATACAACTGAACACACACATTACATGGTTGGTAATATTTTAGTTGGTCAACTCACCCCAAATGGCTCCCTGAAGGCCCTGGAGCCACTGTACAGAGGATTGGGGATTGAGACCAGAGTGGGTTTGGTTCTGCTGCCTGTTGCACCATCTTCATCCTCATTCTGTCACAAAGGAAACCACAGGGATTGTGTTGTGTCTCAGTGAAACACCAGCAGCCGAGTCAGTGATTTAAACCTGACATTTTTAAATGGAGGGATTTGAATTTCATCCAACATTCAATAATTATCAATGTCAACATGAACTCTTAGCTTTTTCTAAACCAAAGTTTATCGTAATCATTGGGAAATTAACCAAATGCTACAAGTGCAAGGTCAGACTGTGTGTGCATGTGTGTGTCTCACTCTGAAGTAGTGGAAGCGGAAGGCATCGGTCTTGTGCTTAAAGAGGTAATAGCCAAGTGCACCCAACACACATGCCAGCAATGTCGACACCAAGATGGCTGCTGCTGCTGTGCCACCGGAGTGGGCGCGGCCTTTGGAAGCATCAAGGGATATCTGGAGGTCATGGTACAACAAACAAAAACACACATGTGAATTACTATAGGTTCACACCATTCAATTTACACTGTCCAGCTCTAAATGCCATGGCAACAGCTACAATTAGCTACACTATTGCCATGGAGACATGACTCACTGTACCACATTTTTTACGATCATCATTATTTCCCAAGAGGAAGATAAAATCTTGACCAGTTCAATGGTTCATTAATGTGTAAGTTCCAATTAGAGGACAGAAAGACTGACCGAACGTCATGGTCACGTATCCACAGGAACATCTCACTTTCTTTTATTGATAATTTCTCACTGTGCGCTTGACCCTCATATAGTTCAGGTTTTCAGTCTGTTCCAATGATTACAACACTGAATCTTTACTGAAGTTTCAGGTGACCGGTGGACTTGAATGGTAAAGTATCTTTATTCAAGAAAACTTTATTTATTCCCAGGGGGTATAGACAATAACGCAAACGTGACAGTGTCATACCAAGCGGGAGGCAAACAGCTGACCTTCAGCACAGAGTTCCTACACATTTTCCATTTCAAAATTTTCCAGACACAAATTTCCAGACTTCTCCAGGGGATTTTTCAGTTAATATTAAACATCTGAATACCAATTGTTAGATGCTTATTATGTAAATAAATGGTTTTAAAATCCTTCACTCATTTTTCATGAATCCAGCCCTTGGAAAACTTGCATTGACCCATGACACTGTCGCGACGACAATAGATGGCTGGCTCGACGACATGTATGGAAAATAATAAATAAATGAGAATCGCATTCAGTAACAGTAACCATGGTAACTCGACACCATTCTACAGCCAGCTTGATTAGTTTCATATCATCTACAGGTAGGCTATGTTTAGTAACTTGTTTTGATTTGTATATATTAATATATTTAATTTTAGAAAGTGAGATAATAGGCTGGAAACAACACAAACATTTTTCCATACTTTTTTCCCCTTTTCTATACTTATCCAGACCTGGAAATTACTCTAATTAATTTCCATACTTTTCCCTGCTGCTTAGGAACCCTGTCAGTAGAGCAATGAAAGGTTTAAATAGTTTTCGGACCAGTGAAAATGTGTTTTTAATTGGCATTCACTCCTGGGTCAAATGATTCTGCATTGCGCAAGAGTTTTTATAGGCTTAGTTACTTTTTGGATTCGGATGAAGAAGTTGCCTTGTTGCCTTGTGACAATAAGACCCACATTTGCAACCTGGTTGGAACAGGGGCCTTTCTACATGGAGTTTGCAGGTTCTCGATGGACTGGCGACCTGTCCAGGGTGTACCCCGCATTTCGTCTGCTGGGATTGGCACCATCAGCCCTGCGACCCTCATGTGGAGGATAAAGCTGTAGACAATGGATGCTCGGATGGAAGTTGCGCTGATTGTTAACAGCTCTGGATTAAACCATCCTGACTCACTAGTGGTGGGGGTGCAGTCAGTGGGCCCTCAATGACATGAACGATCCCATTTACGGCAGGAATGTCCCAATCCAACAGCAGCTGCTTGTTCACCAGTTTAGAGCTCTATGAATAAATAACATTAATTCAGTAATTACAGTAATTAATAAGAGAAACAAAATAAAATTAAAGTTGGCACTTTCAGGTATTTCAATTTAAATGTATATGAACATTTAATCATTTGATCAACACAATATATGAACACATCTTTCAATACCTGTAAGTGTATGTTTCTAGCACCTCAGACTGAACTATAAAGCTATTAATTACAATTGGAAGCCTTTATGAATAGTATTAGAAAGTATTAGAAATAAGACTTATATATGGCTATGGCTTATTGCAGCCATAGGTCAGTCAGGGAAAGAAATGGCTGTGTTGTTTCTGACCTCGTTGTTGCCGTGGGTCACAGTCAAGTTGAACCCAAGCCTCGATGCGATTCCTTCTTTATGTCTCAGATCCTTGAAAAGATGTCTGCTGTGATTGGCTGAAATATGATACTCCAGATCTCGACCAGACAGAGTCTAAAGACACAAATACAGAGATGAAACATTCGATTTCACCAACAGCTCCCTCTGTTTGAACTATAGATTAGTCTTCCTGGTCCATTCTGTGGCCAACCAGAAAATGACAATATGTTGTGTATCCACTGGGGGTGACTCCAGTAGCCGCAAAAAAATAAAAATAAAATGTTTGAATGGAAGTCTAAGGGAAAATTGGCCTAATTCCCTTAATGTAAAGTATGACTTTGCTAACTGTGTAATAGCAATTAAAACAGAAAAAGGAGACACGACAAGGGCAATAATAATAATGACAGTAAATCGTTCCAATGGAAGCCTGGTTGCAGCCATGTTATAGTTTAATTTAGACTGGTGAAGGGGGATTATGTTTTGTTGACCAATGGTTACTGGACAAACAGATGTTGCTAGTAAGGAAGGAATTAATCAAACATCTTTGATTTGTTTTATTCTCAGACTTCAAATACTCTTTAAACGCTGACATGTGTACTGTGCCACATTTTAAATAGTTATCATGTGAAAATTATAAAATGTGTTGATAATATTTAAGGAATTCAGTCGTTTTTAAGTAATTATTTAAGCATTTAGTAATCACCTGATTGGGGGCAAAGCCAGCGTCATGTGGAACAAAGAGCGTGACCTCAGACGTTCTGTGAGACAGAAATTCAACAAGCTGTTGGCCGTCCGAGGTTGAGCCGCTATATTCCAACAGCAACTTCAGAGAGAGACAGAGACAGGGGAGACTGAACTTTATAAGACATACTGATTATTTATTGTCAAGTCTTAAAATCAGGCCCAAACCCATTGTACTAGGAGGTTGATTTCACATTGCCTCACTCCATTTGTAAACACACTGTATGTTTTTATTTCTGAAAGGAATGACAACAAAAAAAGTACTGATGACAAGTTAAATGAACCAGAATTATATATGTTTTCCATTTTATTTGAGTTTTGACCCAGCACTTTTCCTATACACACCTAATTGCCATTGCACACTTTAACACTTTAATTACACTAAATTACACACTTTAATTACTTTTTGAGACACTTGTTCATAACATGTACAACACATATCTCTGTGCATAGTGTGACTCACAATTAACACTTTACCCTTAATTTTTGTCTTTCTTTTCCTGAGTGATGTTAGGTTTTCCACAAGGGCCCATATTTCTGTTTGTTCTGTCTGTTTGTCTTATTGTTTGCGTTGAATGAATGGAAAGTGTACCTGAACCAGGATTGTTGTTAAAAATGTGTCACTCACCTTGTAAAAGATGGAGAAGTTACTGTATGTTGCGAGGACGTCTGTCAGAACACCGTTACAAAAGTTCCCGTCTCCAACATAACCAGCAGGACACGTACACGACACATCTGCATGTGTGTCCATACAATTAGGATTATCAGAGCTTCATGTACATGTATGTAATAATTTTGATTCATGTACATAAACCCATGCACAGATGCTTCACAATCGATCTCCTGTGATAAAAACCTGACTCTGCTGCTGTAGTACCTGTGAGCCTGTAGCAGTAGGTGTCATACTTGCTGCTCTGGTCCACGGGTTCTTTGTACATAACCAGACCCACGTGGTTGTCTCCACATTTGACTGAAGGGAAGCGTGTTGGGTATCCCACCCTCCCTCCCTCGATCCAGCCAGCAACGCACAGATGCATCCCCAGCTGTCCAGACGAGAAAGAATGACAACAACATGATAGAGATGACTGATCACATGGTCCAGCATGCACTTCTGTGGTCAGAACAGCAGAAAGATGAATCAGTACTTAATCATTTACTGTAAGATGCTCTTTCGAATACAGCAGCTATAGAGAAATCCCGTGACTATAAACTGATTGGTATATTGTTTTCAACAACACATTTCTGATGCTGTTTAAGATGGCTGACAGTAAAACAAAATGAAACGGGTAAAAACAAAGGTTATGCTGATATGCAGACATTTGAAAAGCCAGGGACTGCAAGGAACAATTTTATACGGATTTGTGAACTCCGTATAAAATTCAAAAAGATCATTAAAGCTCAGCATGACTCGATCGCTCACAGTAGACGATGCCAGCGATTGTTTTATGTATCTGCCATCTAGTGGAGCTGGCATTATTGTGGTGCAGGAGATTCACTGCCTGCTGACTGTGACAGCAGCATAGAGAATCTGATTAAGCAGTGATAGAGGTATATTGTGAATGGCAATCATGACATCATCAAAAAAAAAGTTAAAAGTTAGATAGCTCAGATTATGAGAGACAATGAGACTGAGCCTGACATCCGAACACTAAGGCATCATCCCAAATTCTGGCGAGCAGGGTGCCAGGTCTGATAAATATAGTTAGTAAGCCTTGAGATAGTGTATCTGGTCCAGATGCTTGGCGCCTTGGTATCTAGGGAGGGAACCTTGAAAGGAGCCTAGTTTGTGTCTTATCGTAAGTTATGGCTGTTTATATTGAACACCAGGTCTGGTAAAAAAGAATATGTGAGTAATTAAACTTAATTAGTATTAATTGGCTGAAGATTAAACTTTTCTCAGTTACCACATGAAAATGGCCACGCTAAACACAAAGAGAAATTCCATCCATCCAGCTTCTACTGCTTTATCCTCCACATGAAGGTCGTGCCAATCCAAGCTTACATAGGGCGAAAGGCCTATGTTAAATGGCCGAAATGTCCTTACTTTTTGTGCTAAGTTTATATATTCAGTGTAAATGTGTAATATACACAAACACAAACAACACACAGACAAAAAATTCCTTAAATTGGTATTTGCTTGTGAATAGGACTAATAAGGAAGATATCGTTATTATTATTAGCAGGTATAAATAGGGTTTTGAGAGGTCTATTGGCTGTCTACAGTCTCTATGGAAACCCCTCCTTCAGGCAGTTTACCTGCTGTGCGTCTCCCAGTTGTTTAAAAGTGGCCAGTGTGGCACCCTCAGCCTGGCAGGCGTCATTAGCTTGACTGTAGTTCATCTTGTACTTTCCCTCTAAAGAGCGCAGGTGAAACACTCCAGCTGTTTTGGCTGAACCACAACAAAAATTAAAGGGAAAAAGGAAATAAAAGGTTCTATATTGTCATTATACAACCAAAACCATTGTGCAATGAAATTGTAAGGTCATATTCTTTAGCTTATTGTTATCCTTCATTATTCAATTTTGACAATACATTTATACAATATAATAATAACCAACCAACATAACAACAAAGAAAAAATCCTAGTCTCTGGTTTGTTTCTCTCAGTGAATTAAAAATATGAGCCTTAAAAACCCCATGTTCAACAAGCCCTAAGGAGCTCCAGGTCCTAACGAGCTATGGGTCTTAACGAGCTCTGGGCATATTCCCGTGGGTATCTGTTGGTGTTTCTTTACCATTTTGAGAAAAATTGCTATTGTTGTCAATAATATCACGAGCGAAACATGAACACCAGCAGTCAGCTACAGTGACACGCTAAAGTTGCCATAGCAACTGCAGTGCAGAAGTACAAAAAATGGCTCCCATCTAACAGAAGCAACACAACACACTGAACGTGTTGGTTACAATACGAATACTGTGGACCTGTTACACAATCAACCTCTCAGTGATGTGTTGCCATGGTAACATGAGATAACGGGTTAAATGGTAGGATAATATGGACTGACAACACCATCAACCTGCGACTGGATAGAGGTCAGTGTGGGTGAATTACAGCATGTCAAGGCATAACCGATCTGTTACCTTGGTGACAGTCATCTCATCAGGTGTGTTGCCAGTGTACTATACTAATAAAATGATAAGATTTGTCATGAGTGGTAAAATAAATCATAGTCGATACTTTACTATGGTAACAAGAGGCATTACTATAGGTTACCATGGTAATAGAAAAATTTGAAGCATCCTGAAACTGATGAATGCTAAATGGAACTCAGCCAACATTAATCTGATTGTTTAAATTTGGGATTTGCCTGCTGTGACCTGTCAAAATGGCTGCTGTGCAAAATACCCATTGAAGGCATTTCTTGGTGGTGGTGGTTCATCATCGGTAGTTTAAACCAATTAGCTTGACCATTAAATCTGTTGTATCGCATTGTTTCTTACTTACACATCCCAACCACAAGCAAACTGTCTCTGCATTGTAATGACATGTCACCTTCCTATAAAAATTCATGTAAAATGAATGACTGTTGTAATAAATTAACGAAAGCACAGATGTGTTACCATGATAATGGAGGTCCTTGCAGATAGCAACTGGGTCGCAATCTCCATTTCTTTCCAGGCAACGATCAACAGGGGGCACCAACTTCTCTAAACACTGGACCCCATTGCCCACATACCCCGGCAGGCACTCACACTCACGCTCATTCTGGAAGAAACAAACATTCACGTTTAAATGCCACAAATTCTTGGGTTGTGTGTGTAGATGCTGTTGGTCATTAAAAAACTTCAGTGAGTGTCATTGATATTGATTTACAGCAGCCAATATACATAACACTGACAGGTGACACAGTGACAAAAGAATAGACGAGCCATGAAATCAAAAGCCACAAACTCAAACTTTTACTCACTGGACCAGTGAACTTGCAGGAGGCAAAGTCACTGCAGTTACCATTTGGCTCCTCGACACACCTGGAATATAGAAATAAAAAAAACAGCAGCCTGATCCCATCTCTAGTTGTGAATATCTTATATTTATGTTCTGTCAAATCATTGGTCAGACAGACAATAACAAAGCGAGAAAACGAGAGAGAACAAGCCAGATTTGACTGACGCTACACTCACCTGTTGATGGGCTCGCAGGAGTAACCGTCTCCTTTGTAATCACTGTGACAGGTGCAGTTGACAACCATTCCAGTCTGGTTACAGTCTGAGTTCTGGTCACAGCCGCCGTTATACACGGCGCAGAGGTCTGGAGCTGCAGGGTGTTTCATAAAACTGTAATCTGAGCTGCTCACACTGTGGACTGGTCTGCAATATTATAGCAATTTTCTAGCCTTGACGATCACTCAAAGCATGTTACACTGCAATTTTTCTATTCACTTGTTCACACATTATTAATACAGCATATTCATACAGCACATGAACTGTACACACAAAGCTGTCTCGATTACACACCATTCACACGCTGCCACCAGGATGTTTTGTCTAGCCCAGAGACACAATGTCATGTAGACGACCAGAGCCAGGGGAAAAAAAACGCATGACGACACATAACCTTGAAGCTTGGAATAAGCTGCGAGCATGATAATACACTGTTTATACATTACACATGGTGCTGATAATCCAAGGTTTATTTCTCAGACGAATGTGCTAATTGATTCAGAGTTGAGTTTGCAGGAACTCCACAGTAATCTCAACAGCTCCCCGGTTTTGGTTGCTTAGTAACAACAGATGCGATAGGAGGGCAACACCAGAGCACCTTGCTTAAAACTCCTCTGCCTTCTTACACACATCTTTTTTTTTTACACATTAAGTGCTACATGTGATATATATGCTTATGTGAATTGAAACAACCTCAAATTTAGGCTTTGAAGCTTTTGAAGGATCTATCATAATTCCAGGCTTCACTCCCTTTTGGACTGCAAAGTGCTTTGTATTCGATTTAGAGTAAAGTTAAAATAAGTTTATAGTTAATGTACATTATTTTTGTTTATAATACAACACATTCACCATGCTCTGGTCATTCTGGTCACTATCATTGTATAGACAAATGACAACATAGAGTCATTATCTCTGGGTGATGAATCACTCACGTGGCTCTGGACTGCAAAACGTGCCATTACCCTGAAACCCAGTTTTGCACTGACACCCAACACCTTGCACACAGTCGGCTTGTGCATGGCACTGCCGGCACTCCTCTGGGATTGAGCCTATACAAATAGATGGACAATTAGTCGAACAAGAAAGTTAACATCCAGAAGTTGATATAAGCAACATGATGTCAGTGAATAACAACTGTGAGAAAGTTTGAACATTTGCTGACAATAGGAAAATACAGAATAAAGTTCCTGGGATAATTTTTTGAATGTATTCAAATCCTTTCATTCATAAGCAACACTCACCAATTTTATTCTGGCAGCGATTGCCCTCCCAGCCCGGATTACACACACACTGTCCAGAGCCGTCAATGCCGTCATTACACCTTCCTTTCCTCCCACAGCCACAGACTGAGAGAAACAAAAACATCCACTTTAATAAGTGACTAATGATGTCAAATAATCTGAAAAAGAGAGTTATGATAGAATAGGTACTGTGTAGTCAGTGCTGTAGCAACCGTTGCTAAAATACG
The DNA here is from genome assembly GCF_963457635.1 of Microchirus variegatus. Taxonomy (NCBI): domain Eukaryota; kingdom Metazoa; phylum Chordata; class Actinopteri; order Pleuronectiformes; family Soleidae; genus Microchirus; species Microchirus variegatus. The sequence goes on along the minus strand of NC_139808.1, from coordinate 8,503,648 downwards.
TTTAGGTTACCCCAAAAAACACCTCTAATTGTTTTTTTTTTGCCATATCAGCCTAAAAGCTTCATTTTGTATTGCTTTGCCAAATTTTCAAAATAAGAGCAATTTTCATACAAGCTTCAAGGGTACGTACAGTGCATGCGGGATGGTGCGGGTCAAATGATTAAATAAATGCGGGACCCGCGGGTTGGAAAAAAACCCGACCCGCGCATCACTAACGTACAGTATATTCAACATCATTTCAAGTAGAAGTTTGACCGGTGATTTGCAGAATAAGATCACAGCAGCATCACACACTCTGACAAATTTACCCAAATTTTCAGAAAACATTCACCACAACTCACATTCACCACATTCACGGCAGCTGTTAATATTTGGATGTCTCTAAATGAAGACAGCTGGCAGGTTTGTCCTGAGCAGGAAGCATACCCAGCTGTGTGATGGTAAGTGTGGAGGGTCACCATGGCAACAGACTGCTGGTGAGATGATGAGGTGACACATCTTTTGGGGGGGTGAGAAGGGATGCAGGGTTAAAGCCGAGATTCTGTGATTACATTATCAACTATTTGGATAACCGTTGATGATTTCAATTATTTTTCTGTTTTTTCTGTTTCCTGTTTTTGGCCTGTTGGTTGGTTTTCATTGGTTTTTGATTTTTGGTCTATTTTTCAGACAATGCCAGCAAATTCAAGACATCTCTGTGGGTTTTGAGAAATATTCAACATAAAGTTTTTGGCGTTTTTTTTTAGTTTGTTTTATTTTTTAATTTTAATCAGGCGTTGAGCAAAGGGCTAAAGTGTAGGATTTAGTGGCATCTAGGGGTGAAAGAAATACCTTTTTGCATAAACAGTACAACATGGATTGAAGAGGACCCATTCCCTTGTAGTATAAAGGGCTCATTCTAAGAAAACATACTCACTTTTCAGGTAATAATACATTATCAAAAACATAATTTATTAATATTGTATTTTCTTGATAGCTCCCAATAAATTATACAATTTGTCAAGACCAGTAGTCCTCATTTCTGAGGAACTTTAAATTTAGGGTTAGGCATTAACTGGTTGTGGTTATGGTTCAATGAATAGAAAACAATGCAGTGTCATAAGAAGAATAGCTGGGGGGGGGGGCTACATGTAGTTGTCCTATTGCCCAACATAATAGCTAGCATTTGCCTCGCTATGTACATGTGCCTCCTCAGAAAGTAATCACAATTTAAAGTTATCATGGCCAGAGAGATAGGTGTCTTTTCACAGACTCGCATCAAGCAAATAAACCTTCACTCACTTGATTATCATTTTCTTTAAGGCCACAGTTGTTTCATTTTCAGTAACAAAACAAACTGATAACCTATTTTGAAATAACCCATGCAGTCTGTAGCAATAAACATTTACTCACGCACACACTTTATACTATAAATATATAGTTGTTATAGTTTCTGGTGTACCTGTGCAGTTTGGTCCATAGTAGCCAGTGTCACACCGATCACAAGCTTTTCCTCTGAAGCCTGTGAAGCACCTGCAACTTCCTGAAGCATGTATACCATCATCACAGGTTCCGTGGTTGCTACAGGGGGCCTCCACACCACCTGGACAGACTGACACAATGAGGGAAGAAGTAGAGTCAAAAGACAATTGCGACAACAACAGACAATGGAGTTTACTGATACCAAATTAATAAATTAAACCTCATTCTGTTGTGTGAAGAGTTATCTTTTATAAAATGTTTTAAGTGTTAAAATAAAAGGAGGTGGTCTGCAGGGGCATACCCATGTCCATGTTTGAATGACAACAGCTAGAAGGTCAGTGTTTGGTGTTGCATCAAATGGAACAAGAAACAAAGAATATAAACTTGCTTGTAGCTAAAAGTCATAGACAGAACATGTTGTTTTGAGTACCAGGTTATATAACCAAAGGTGTTCTTCTATCATCTCATACCCAATCACATGACATGCCTCAAGTCAGGATGATATGCTCAGCTGCTGACCAGATTTGCAAAAAAAATCAGCCTCAGAGCAGCATTTCTTCCTTACCATGACAGTCTCGACTGTAGTGGTTTTTGCAGCACTTCTGTGTCCAGAAAGAAAATTGACAAACTCTCCTGCACCCCATTCTGTTTAGGCGAGCCAAACTCCAACGAGAGTAGCCTCTGGTGCGAGAATTCATACAAGGCTCTATCTTCCCCTGGTATGAATGAAAAAGCATTCATGACATTTATCTCTACATAGAGTGAATCATGTATTGTACTAGTTTCAAATTCTTTTTTCAGAAAGGTGGATCATACTGTGTCATGGTTACGGGTGGAACATGGTGGAGGAAACAGGCATTGTCCACAGGGCCCCTAAAAAATTTAAGACAGAAAGCCTCAGTCCATATACCAGCACAATAAGAGTAGAAGGGATATTTGTATGGATAAAGTCATGAGTGTTACTTGAATCACTGCCACTAGAAACAATAGCAGGTCTGGCAGAAGCCAAAGCCCAGTCACACCATTAAAAGCTAAATTCCTCCACAAATTCCTGATTGTTCTAGAAGCTCCGAGACATACATATGGATGAATCACAGGGTTAGTTGGTGAACTGTTAGCATGTTAGTCGTAGTAGTAGTAGTGAAGTATGACCATTGCCTGTGTATAAAAAGCTTATTCTAAGGCTACAAAATTAAAATTTTAAAGCAATTATACAAACATATTTATATGAGTAGTATATTCAATTTCTGCCAATAAACATTCCTAAATGGACACATACTGGACCTTTAACACTTTAACACAATACTTTTTGATCCAGGTGCAACTCTTCAAAGTTTAGTGTTGAAATTATACACATTGTGATTACCTATTGCCTCTCTGGTCAAACACCAGCTGCTGCATTCAAATTTGGCCATTGGCTACTTTAGTCCATCAAATTCTGATTGGAGTTTACAATGCTATTGTTTACATGGACGAAAAAGGAGTGGACTATTTTGACTGTGTTGTCTAATTCTCCGGAAGTAGAAGCAGAAGAGGAAACTTCACTTCCATTTCTGTACTAAACAAACACTGCACATGTCTGCTTGTCCCCTCACTGTCCACTATACGTCTCATTTTCTTCCTCTTCTGCGTCTGTGACTTTTATGTCTATATCGGATCAGAGGTTTTGGATTGGCATGTTAACATGATCCCTTCTCTGTTCTGCACTCTCCTTCCTTTCTCCTCCTGCCCATTCAGGTCTTAGCCCACTTCTTTGGCATCTTTTAAAATCAGGCATTGGACACGTCAAATGTCCAAAGTTCAGCCCGTGGGCCAATTACGCCCTCAGTCAGATTTTGTACGGTCTGCAGCTTTGGTTGTGTAATGTATTATTTATGGCCTGGGACGGAGTCAAACAGAAAATCGGCCCGAACTACGTTATCCCCATTAGCTCATTTGGTAAGAAGTTGCACCTTGAAACCAGAGACCCATGTTTAAAACTCAGCTGTGACAGACAGATACAGCCATCTGTCCTTGTTATTATGATATCTCCTCCATGGCTTAGATGTGGTTAAATTGTCATTTAAAAAATGATAAAGAAAAAAGGTCTGATCGTCACATTATCAAGCTATCAAGCTGTACTGAAGCTAGCCACCAGGGGGCTATTCATACATTCACTTTGGGAGAGCTGTAATGTCCTCCATCATGTACAGTCTATGGCAGAGACCGATACATATATGAGTATGTTTTTTGTATTTTGAGGCTATGCTAGCAGTACGAAAACCAGATCACAGCAGAGCATCCTGACAAAACAGGGAAAAAATACCGAGACCAACAAGTACAAGAACTTCTATAGTGAGTAGACAAGCAGCTGCTGTTTTGAAATGAAAAGTATTAGCACAACAAACATTTGTTGTTTTGTTTTCGAAGCTGTCACAGTATGCTCCCAGGCCGGGTGGCTCCAGCAAATGGCTGATGCCATAAGCCATGCCCTCTCTGAAGTTCATTAGGCGCTCCACGATCTTGGCTCCATTGTCATTAATCATGATACTCCCCTGAAAATACACACAAACAATATTTGTTATAACACACACAGAAGTGTACAGTTCTGACCATGTCATTTGACCACTTTAAAAATATATTTATTGTCATTAGTAGATCACATTATTTTATGTATCCACAATAATGATGAAACCATGTTCTCTTTTTGGTTTGTGGCAATATGTATTGACTCACCACCAGTGCCTTGTCACAACTGTACGTGAGGGTGGATCCGTGCATGGAGCGGAGTATCCTGGAACCAGCTGGCTTAATAATACTCGTCGCCTGCGCGCGCACGCACGCACACGCACACACACGCACGCACACACACACACACGCACATGCACGCACACGCACACACACACACACACACACACACACACACACACACACACACACACACACACACACACACACACACACACCCACACACACACACACAAAATCATGCAGAGAATCAAAGTATTATTTCAGTAGATTACCTGTATTTATGCATTGAGCTATTTATGTCTTCTGCAGTGGATGTATTTACATTAACTTCAAAAGCATTCTACTTCATAACCTAAAATGACTGCCGTGCAGTTGCAGGTCTCTACCTTTAAGTTGCGTATTATATGAGCCTTCACTATAGAAGCCAGTTCTTCTTGATGGTCAGGGCTAGAGAGCCAACGCTGTCTTTCAGCGGGCAGCGAGTCGATGGCCGCGTCTGTGGGCCAGAATATGGTGAACGGCTGGTGGACGGACATCTGGACCATAGGGAGTAACCCTGCATCCTACAGAGTTGACAGTACAGATTACTTGAGATAAATGAATGAGGTAGAGGACTGCAGAGTAAGAATCAATTGTAGCAGAAGAAAGATTAGAGGTGGTGGAAAAAGGTGCACAAAGACAAACATGTTTTGGGCCTTCTGTTTTACCTCCAAGAGTTTGTAGAAACGGCTGTAGCCATAAAACGTAGCTGCTGATGTGAGGTTCATCTAAACAGAGAGAGAGAGGAGCAGGTGGTCACAGTGCCTGTCAGTTAAATCTGAATGATCATCAATAATTTAAAACAAACCCGGTCAGGTTGGAGGCGTGGTTTGTCCTGCAGCCTGTAGGGTGTCAATAGTGTATCAATGTGGTGAATGAATCCATTGACTGTTGTATAATCACTCTTCACAATCCTTGATTGGTTGTTGACCCAGAGTGAACCCTGCAGTAGGAGGAAACAGGTGTGGAGAGAAAGACAGGTAAGACATGACATGGTAGAAATAAAAGTCAGCCTAATTGTTATTTCACTGATCACTGAAAAGTCGTCGTATTTGGATGTAGAGCAGTTAACAGTAGATTGCCATAAAAACACATCACATAAAAGACACAATCACACAAAAGAGAAGACACCATGCATAACTGTAGTCAGTGTCATGCGTTGGTTTTCACACCATCCACAGTTCTCAGTGGAATGGATTCCACAAGATGATGAATACTTTCCTTTGAAATTCTGAATCACATTATGTATGCAGATGTGTTGGCTGCACAATAAGGCTGAGTACTGTATCTATAGAAGCACCTGAAGTTTACCAAGCCTCAAGAAAACATTCTGCACACCACTAAACCTTAAAAGCCTGACATTCTGGACTGTCAGCCTGGTTGTGTCCATGGATTCATGATGTTGATGCTTGATTCTGATCCTACCAAACAATGCCAAAGAAATCCAGGTATATAGTCTTAGCTAAGCAGCTTTGTTTTTCCCATTCTTTAGATTTTGTTGAGATTAAACAGTTCACAAATACTCAAACCTGGTCTGGAGAAAAAAAATTGGATTATGGATGGATTATGACCAATGTCAAGTTAGCGCACTTCTGTTTTTGATCAAATGTTTCCTGAAGAGAAGTACAATATTTAAGATGTAAATACTGTATGCAAACAGTATGCTTATTTCTCTCACATTTGGTTCACAAATGTGTTAGAATCTCAATTAATGATCACTACACCTTTGAGATTATTAAGAAGCTGATTACAGAGCATGAGTATTACTCAGGTGTGGTCACAAAAAAGGCCACTATAAAATGTGCAAAATAATGCAATCATGCAAAATGCAACATCATGACAGAAAGTGTGTGTTACTGTGAGTTACCTGTTGGAAGCTGAAATGCAGTGTTTGTCCCTGCAAGGAAACAGCTCTCTCAGCTGTTTTTAGATCATCAAAGGACAAACGCTCACAGGAAACGATATGGTTAAAGACCAGGTCATTGAGACGACCAGATGACTTCCATTCATAAACCTACACACATGCCCAATGTACATGTGCATTAGCTGTTATGCATTCCAGATGTATAGTAATCTATTATGTTTTTTATAGATTTGACATTAAAACATTTGTTTGATAGATTGTTATAATTATTGCTGCATTAATAACATACAACTCTCACACAATACTCACAGTGGACATGTTGTTGGTTTCTGTTAGAGGGACAAAGACAGTAAATGGTCCCTCACCATAATGCATATTAGTTTGTGATTGCTGCGGAACAGTAAAAAACAAAATAAACTGTTGTGATGAAAAGTGATGGTGAATTTGTATAACAAAGAATTAACTAAAGCCCATGAGTCTTTTGACCAAACCCTTAAAAACTATAGAGATACAACTCTTAACAAACTTATAAACTAAAGGAGATGAAACATTTTCTTTTTCTTAACCTTTGCCAAGGATGATGTGTTTTTGTCCTTGATTTGTTTGTGAACAGATTACCTCAAAAAGCAAAAAACTTACTTTGGCGCATTTTTCTGGGGATGTAGGTTATGGCCGAAGGAAGAAATGGCTTGATTTTGGTGATGATACGGAGTCAAGATTCTTTCAAAAACAACTGTTAACCTTGTGAAAACGGAGAGTGCATTGGCATTACAGCCTTGGCAGAGGTTTGCATTCTCTGAGTGGTGATATTGCAATGAGTGTGTTTTTTGTTGTTGTTTTTTTAGTAATTTATTATTTCCTTTCTTTATAAATTATTTTGAGTGTGAGTGGGAAATTGCTTAAAAACCAATAAAAAGAACTTGAAAAGAAAAAAGAAAAGGTATGCACTAAAGTTTTATATTAAGGTGCACGTGAAGTAAAAAAAAAAGTTTATAAACCTGAGTTGAAAAAATAAAGTGCTCTGTGTCTCGCTACAGTTAACAGTTAATGGGAGTGATGAAGAGTGGGTGGGGTGGGGGAAGTGTTCAGTGTATTATTTAGGAGTCTGATGGCCTGTAGGTAAATAACTATTTGTCAGCCTTCAACACCTGCTCAGTCTGCTGCAGCTCCCACACAGAGTATGTTCACTCAGCATTACTTTTTTTCATGGGTCAAGCTCAAACAATGCTTTCTCTGTCACATATCATTCACATACAGACTACATAATTTACGAATCAAACTGCCACCCTCAATGAGGACCTGCCCTGAACAACTGCCTTGTGTTAGTTAGCAACATGTGCACATACTGTAATATTTGTAAACATGAAACTCATCCATGAATACAATTAGGTAACAGATCACAGTGCAGCAGGAGCGCTGAGCCCCAGTATGTCGCAGTTAGGTGTGGGCCTGGACTTGATTTTTAGATTTTTACCTAACAACCAACCCTAAATTCTAAATTTGAAGTAAAATCTAATTATTATCTTATCTTTTTTAAATTTCAGCAACTCACCTCCAACATTCTTTGGAAGAATTGGTTCTCTGTCTGGCGGGACAGCTCCTGTAAGATAGACAAACAACACAACTTTCTGTGAAGGACGGAGGTGGAACAGAGGAAAGTCAAAGAGACAAATGAGAGATCACACTCACTTGGGAGATCTGTCCCCTGCAATCGATGCCATCACCGATGTAGCGTTTCACGCAGGTGCAGTTCTTTTGGCCCTGACCCTTGTACTCGCACCTAGCATACTTACTGCAGCCACCGTTATTCTGCAGAATACACACAAAAACAAAAGCTGCTGACACAGGACAGGAATCGACAGACAATTATGTGATTATGAAAGTGATCTGTTAAAACAAGCACACAAATATCTTAGTCAGACTAACCCTACAAACATCAATATCTATGTCTGTGTATGACTGTGTGACCAAAACGTTTGTTTGTCTTACTACTTGTGACTGGCTATCTTTCGATAATGTAAATGTTGTACACATAATTTATTTTGTGTAAATTATCCAGATTTTTCTTTTATTATTGTTTAAATAATAAAACAAACAAAACAATAATTGCTTACAAAATATTCTGAGGGCGATCACTAATATACTATACAATGTAGTACTACTACTAACTAGTAGGCTAACAGCTCAGCTTAAAGCGATTAATCTCTCATTAGTTTCCATCGTTTCCCCCAAATTTATGGATACAACCAGGATGTGAAGAAGACTTCAACAAAGAATATTCACTGATGAAGAAGTTTCTAATGAAGGTACCCTGCTTAGTAAAAGAGGAAAACTAAATATCACACAATAAACAAAAGACACATAAACATACAACTCTGCACGGGTTCGCAGCATAACAGAATCTTCCTGATCCATCGAAGCCCATCTGACACTTGCAGGACGTCTAGAGAGGACAGCGGAGGAGACAAAGAATAGAATACATTCAATAAATCAATTCCTTCACCTATCTGTGTCACTCTGCCAATGCATGTACTCGCAGTTTAATCACCATGAGCAGGACTATATATACATTAAAATAAATAATAAGGGAAAGTTTTGAAGCAAGAGAAGGTCATCCTTGATCTACTCCACAGTATCCTGAACTTAGATGGTGGATTAAATCATTGTTTTCCCTGCACACAAAACACCAGCATTGTTAGATTTAAACACTCCAGAGGCCAATGAGGAAAAGGCCATCTGACTAGGGGGCTAAATCAGAGAGAAAAAGACGTGTTAACAAGTTAAATTAGCCTCAGGTGGATAAACTTCATTACTAGCAGAAATGGAGGCCAGAACGATACATATGATATGAGATTAAACCCCCACAGACTGAGCTTCGCTTAAGTGACTCAAGGTTGACTAAATGTGACCAGCCATGGCAAAACCGGACAACAAGTATACAGAGGGACATTTTGAGTTAATTACAGATTATGAAAAGTGTGATTTCTAAGCTTTCCAACAATGTCTAAGACAGGGGTGTCAAACATACGGCCCGTGGGCCGGATCCGGCCCGCCAGTGGCTCCAGTCCGGACTGGGTCGGTACTACCAAGTATTTGCATAAAATCAAACGGTACCCGGAATCGGTACTTGAATGCATCCTTGTAACATTATCCGAGTGGAAGAGTAGGCGATTTCCTAAGCTGACTTGAACGCAGCACTGCTTGCAAAGAACGTGATGACGTAGTATGTTAATGTCCGTCATTCATTGGCTGCGACGTTCGAGCGTCATGTCGTCAATGTGCTGCGTTGCCGGCAGTTAGCTCCGATGTGGCTAACAACAGCGCTAAGCAGTTTCAGTTCGTCTGACGTTCTCTGTGCGTTGCTGTTATTTTATCGGCATTGTTGTCCAGTCCAACATAGTTATATGGTCCGGCCCCTTGAGGTCGGATTAAGCTGGATGCGGCCCCCGGACCAAAATGGGTTTGACACCCCTGGTCTAAGACATTAGTGATGCGCGGGTCTGGTTTTTTTCCAACCCGCAGGTCCTGCATTTATTTAATCATTTGACCCGCACCATCCCGCATGCACAACCGCATCTGTTTTCACAACCCGCCCCACCCCGCCCCGCTGCTATTAAATACACGTTAAATATGTAATTGAACAAGGCTTTTATTCTGTCTGACAAATGTGCTTGAACACAGCCCATAGAGTGGCACTGGAAACGACAAATTAAAATCTTAATAAAAAATATATATATAGCCTACGTATAAAAATAAACAATAAATAAATAAATAAATAAATCATAAAGCACGGAATCCATCGCCAGAAACAATGTCAAATGGCCGCAGATCTTGACAGCACTATTCAACACAGGCGTCGGGGACCTCAAATTTGACTTGCGTTGGAATTTTGTTACTTTTTAGGGAGCCGGTTACACTACTCTGAGACGCGTCCTTCTTTTTAGACCCCCCACAAATATGTCGTGTCATGCTGGATGTACCCGTCTTGTGGCTCTCATGCTTGTATAGCGTATCACAAGAATTGCACTTCACGTAACCAATGCTGCTGTCGTCTACTGCACTAATTACCTCACAGAAATTGTCCCAAACATGAGATTTAGCAGCTTGTCCTTCTTTTCTTTTAACTTTGTATTCTCCCGACCGTAATCTTACCCTCACTTCTTCCATATTCACCGCTTCTTTTGATACGGGTTTGTTGGGGCCGCTGCTTGGCGCTTTTGTGACGTCAGGTCGCAGGTGGATTTACCAGACATATTTAATCCTTCATGACCCGCCCCACCCGCCCCGCCAATAAAGTGAACATTTCTTGACCCGACCCAACCCGACCCCCGCGCATCACTATAAGACATGTAAATCGGATAATATTTGAAGAAGATATGGTCATTTGAATGTAGACACTCCTCAAACTGCAGAGTTGGACCTTCTGGGAGCCAAGAGAAAGAATCCCCACATTTGTATAGCACAACCCCCTCCTGGTCTAGCTGTCAGTGAAACCACATCTCTCCGTATGAGCTACTTCCCATCACAGAAACTGGAGCACAGTTACTATTTGTGATTTTGTGAGCGACACTGCTACACAGAACAGCCATCAACCGACAATCCGACTTGTTCCCTCTTTTGCCGTGGCGGGTCACAAATGTTGTGTCATATCTAACGTGCTTACTGTTGGTTCTGTTGTTTAGATGATCCATAGATTGACCAAGCATCATTCTAAACCAAACAGCGAGTGCAATGCAGGAAAACCCTGTACAAGAGTGAGCCCAATCAAGACACTGAATATTATTTTAAACTTCTGAGTCTGTTAGACTGATTGGATTCCAATCTAGAATGGTGGCGGCTGGAGTGAAGGTGGCAAAGCTTTTCCAGTAGCAGCAGTGTGAGGCAGTATTGTTATAGTGGGGTGTTATTTAAATGAACCGCCTTGGTGTGAAAGTGGCTGTGATTGGAGCATGACAAATAGATTGCAGTCGGCAGACTGTCAGCTGATAACAGCTGGGGCACAATGCTACTGTGTAGAACTCATAATTTACTGATGTGAAGTGTTGTCTTACAACGTTGGGGCCTGCTCTGATGCAGTCTGCAGACTTGTGGCAGCCTCCATTGTTGACCAGACAGCCATCTATCTCTGTGAACATGAACAAAATTAATCTTTATGACATACACAACTTGTTGAAGCTTTGGAATTTTTATCTCCACCGAAGAGGTCAATTTGTTTGTCCACCTACCTATCAATTGTTAACCTTGAGCAATAAGGGAGTGTTTTGACAATTTCATTTTATGATGCATTCATTTCCTCTAATTCCCCATCTTCTGACTCAGGACAATAGAGTAATTGAAGTCTCCGAATAGTTCAGTTTTACTACAAAATTGGATCTGGACACCATAATGGTCAACTCATGTACATGATGGAGGCATCAACTGAAACTCTTTCTCATTCACTTTAAATGGTTGCCACATTGAGAAATGTTACATTTTCAAGTGCCAGCAAAAGTGGTGGGCAATTATATCACATTTTGCAAATGTAACAAGCGCCTACCAATCAAATCACTTTTATGCATTTAGCTCAAACACTACACAGCCTAAACAGAGCTCTCAAACAAGGTTGTTCTCGCTATTGCCAGTATGTTTTGTCAGACGAAGTGCACCCAACAATGGTTGACTTGGCAGACATTGCATTATCTATCTTTTGCAACATTGGCAACCTTTGACAGACACTGCTTGGCTAACCTCACTCGCCTCTAGCACCAAGCATCAGCCCTGCCCACTCCGTGTACGTGTGAGGCGACTGACTTAAATGTGTAAAATGTAAATAATAACAATAGTATTAAATCTTTTCCAGGTCTTGGGAAGATGTCAGGAATTTCACACATGGTGTGAGGTCAAGAGTCATGAAAACAAACCAAGGCAGATGACACCGTCTCCAGTGTAGCCTGCTCCACAGGTACAGGTCCTCTCTCCTGCTGATATTTGCATACAGACAGCATGGCGTGAGCATCCACCATTAGACCTGCTGCACAAATCCAGCTCTGAGAATCAAAGGGAAAGCATAATCAGATTTCACATACTGTATGTATGAGGTACATACAGTGTGCATGTGCATGTATTTTTACCTTTGCAGTGGTTTCCATTGCCTTCATATCCAGCCGCACACACACAAGCAGCAGCTGTGCCTTTTGGCCCTGTTAAACAGCTACAACAAAGCACAAATTGTTCAACAGTGAGGTAACACATTACCCCAGTAATCTGGATCTGCTACTGCTACTGATTTCTGTTGTCTCACAACGCGTCTGGTGATGTTCTAAATTTCTCATTGATCCTACTGATAAATATGACGCACAGGATCTCATGCCTCTGTGCCATAGAACTAAACTGCTGTCCAGCTTTATCAATTGGATATTTATGAGCTAGTTTTAAGGATTTATAATCACAGTCTCAATATTAGGCTCAAAAATATATAACTATGTCAAAATCAGAATCAGTAATATTATCATTAAACAACAAAACAATGTTTGTTGAAAGATATTACAATTAGAAAATTATAAATAAAATAGAATCGATGAGACGATAGCAGTTTTTAAATTTTGTAAAAAAAATAAGAGAAACACTGTTTCACATAATACATCTGGTGCAACACCTCAAACTAATGTTGAGTACTAAAGTCGCAGCAGGCAGCATTGTTGGAAAATGTGTTGTTTTTGAACTTAGAACTGCGCTGTGATTGGTCCGAGTCTCCCATCACTCGCTGAACTGCCCTATAATCTGATTGGTCAAAAGCAGCTGTGTTGTTAGGTGCAGAAGTGACTTGATTTCCATTATACTGAACGATTATTATGGAGTTATTGATCAATAATGCCAATTAAAAAATTCTACCTACTTTAGCTTTGAGCAGAGTAATCAAGTCTCTGACTGTGAAAGCAAACACTGTGCATTTATAAACTTCCCTAGTGTTTTCAGAATGGATTTAATCTGAGCTGTTCTATTGGAAAGCATACATACATAAAATGCAGTTACACCCAATGCACTGGCACAGATCATTCTTAGTGTCAAAGAGTCAACTAATACATGATGGTTCTTGGCTCTTAGTTAATGATTACCATGACCTTCTGTTCTGTTGATTTGCATGTGTGATAATTAAGGACTCTTAAATGAAGTGAACCTTTTCAACCAGGTCTTTCTTTCATTCCCATATAATCTGGCTACTGATCCACATTACAGACTTACTCAGCTAGAGGCACAACAACATGACTTACTTGGCATTCTCATCACACACACCACCACACGCGTCGTCCTTGATCTCTGAGACAGACAGACACACACACACACAATTTTCAGTTAAAAAACAATCACAAAAAATATGGAGGAGGTTACAATTTCATTGTGTGTGTGTGTTTGTCTTACCGACAGAGCAGGACACTCCTTTCCAACCTTTATAACACGCACACCTGCCACTTCCTGCCAGACCGTCCTCACACTTCCCATGGTCACAGACACACTCTGCAAAACACATACCCATTATTAGCATTGTTCACACCGTTTTTTTTTAGACTTATCAGCATTGTATCACAATCTATGAGGAGGTTTGGTTGACCTTACAAAATACTAAAATACATAAAAACAGCAACATATCCCCACCCTGAATAGTGAGATATAATTATGGATATGCTGATGCAATATATCAATATCATGACTTAAAAAATACAGCACTCTATTGAGATTTGTCCCCCAATCTGATTCACCAGTGTCAATCTTTAATGATTCTTGGGGGAGCCACTTTTTACATGATTGAGGTTAATGTGAATGGAAGCTAAATGGCTGAAGAAGGAGTTCACAGAGGGATAATCTGGACTCTAAATGTAACTTTTATGGAGCAATTTGTATTCTTCACATAGCTTGTGATGTATCATGAAATTAATGTTTTACAATATATATATATTATCACAAAAACACTTGTACTGTGATCTTGTGGTGAATCATACTGAGCTTTGTTCACTTGCTGAGCACACTTCGTTCCATCTTCCCTTGTCGTCACCTGATACTATCCTTACTCATTTAGGTTAAATCTGACATTACATTTCTTCAGTTTTTATGGCTTCTATTTCAGTTACTGGCTGGTGATCATTTATCAGTAGCAGATCAATTAGCCCCTTGTTTATTTAAAAAAATAAAAATAAAATATTGATAACCACAGCTTCCATGTGGTTTTTGCTTCGGGCTCTTGCTCTTCAGTCATTCAAACAAAGCAACGACCTCTTGTGGCAGAAATACATAAAGTGAGAAAACGCAGGTTGTCTTTGTGTATGTGTCCTCACTGGAGGAGCAGTTGACTCCGAATCTTCCCGGCTCACAGTCCTCACATGCGGTGCCATGGAAACCCTCATAGCAACGGCACTCCCCATTGCCATGGTTACCATCTTGACACTCCCCGTGATTGGAGCACCAGCTGCCGACATCTCCAGGGCATTTAAAGCACTCGTGGCCAAAGTAACCGGGGCAACAGGATTGATCCTACAGGAGATAACATCAGTATTATTGGTGCTATAATCATTGTTTAATATACAAAACACATCTGTTTGTCAAAGGGGTGGCTTTTTGTCACTCAAACATGAAGATAAAATAAATGTTTATTATGCTGTCTGATTATGCCTGTTTTATAGCGGGATTGTTAGCATAGGTTTTGTATCTTTACAGGTTTTGTTAGAATTACAGTTCATCTACATTGGTTCGGTAGTATCAGCAGACCATGTTAATGTGAAAACATGGGATGGTACATCCGTCCACTCTCTTTCTTCCTGAACCAACCCGCCTCCAGTATTTACAGTTGGGCCGCATGTTGGTTGGAAATTCATTTTTGATCTGCAGCAGAACACAGTGGAAACACAAAAGAAACACAAAGTGAGAGCAGTAAAGAACACATGTGACTATCTTATCATGTGTGATCCAAATTACATGGACATGTACAAGACCACCTCTCAAATTTCACTTTGTAAATGTTACATCTGTGGCAGGACGTTTACCAAAACAGAATGACATTTACAGAAATACAACATTTACCAAACCACTACATCATTTCACACTACATTTTTCTGAAATGTTGTAGTGCTTTCACCTTCAGGGCCACCATAGTACACTGAAAACGTTCTTACTGGTTGTACTGGTTTGTTAAAATACGAACAACGAGGTGGTCCTTCACAGTCAGTACAACGTCCCTGCAGACAGAGAAAGAAGGGGGAGAGGGTGGTTGTCATAAAATCCATCTATCAATCTGAATTGATGGTTTTACAAATAGCACCTCTCTTTTTATATTTCAGTTAATTTTCATTTATCGGACATCCTTACACAATAATAATACAAAGTGCAACCGATTGGGGTCCATCAAACAAAGCCAACATCAATTTATCAGACCTGTCACACTTAACACATAAAATACAGTATGTTAACCAAAACAACAGAGTTATGCATTTTCATTCATCCAGCTGTTCCATTCATTCATCAGTACTTTGATCTATCCATTCATCAGGTTGTCTATCTGACTGTTTATGTCCAGACATGCATTCATCTCTCCCTTCCCACAAATTCATCCACCCATCCATTCATCATCCGTTAATTTCTCCTTTATTCCACTTATGGATGTGTTTGTCCATCTTTTCATTAATTCAAGTATCTGTGTGTGGCCATTTAATAAATTATTAATTAATCTTCTCTTTATTCATCCTTACATTAGCCTGCAATGTGACCGATTTATGGCATCTGTTGCGGCGAGGTCTGAGGACCTGATTGAGGACAATGATGACACCATACTGCGTCTCAGTAAAACTGCCTTCAAGAGGAACGTCGTTCACAACTGTCTGGAAGACAAGAAACAGATCGATCCATTTGCTTTAACACATTATCACCATAACAATTTGTTTTACACATTTACAAAAATACATAATACAATTTATGAAGAGATCGTACTTGAGTGTCTACATTAGCATCAGTGTAAATATATTTCACCAAAATACAAATCATCATGAATCCTGTTTTTTTGACTGGCAGCTGATTGAATTGCCACAGACATTTGGAACAGAGATGATTCACAGTTCATTAGTTAATATCAATATAAAAACACATACTGTAGATTACAAATGGATTACAAAAGCAGGAGTATGGTCACTAAACTAACAGATACTGTAACTGTGAGGTTCAGTAAGGTTGTGTCACATTACTATGAAGATGTAGGGTCGGAACTACCTGGTTCTTGTCGTTAAAGTGGAACTGGACCTGATATTCTTGGCCCAGCAGAGTGCTTTTTAATGTGCCATCCGACAGGTGGTCGAGATAGATCAGCTCATTTGGAATGACATGGTAATTGAACACATCAGATTCCTGGACAGACACAAACATGCACAAAATTGTTAAAGATGTGAGAAGGAAAACAATATTATCTTAATTATTTCATATTATTTAACTGTTGGAAAGTCCCTTGGTAAATTGCTCACTCTCCATGTCAAAGTCATTGGAGTTGTCCATCCTCTAATGCCTCCACTAGTCAGTTCATATGTGTTATTTTGTGATCTTGGTGTTTGAAATGTTTTGGTTCAAATTTACCGAACAGGTTCTCAACGACAACAAAGGTGTACAGGTGGCACGCTCAGTGATAAAAGTTTGTCAGCATCTCATAGAAATACACTTTAAAAAACCTGAATTACTTAATTAAGTAATGTGAGCAAACCCTGGTGGCACACCTCAGGTAACCCAGGTCAGAAACGGTCTGTGCATTTGCTCATATCAACTGGACGTACCAGGAGGGAGGAGCTAGTCCTGTTGAGGTGCTGCCTGATGGCGTTGTCTGTTGGTAACAACAGGGTAAAAGCATCCAGACCCACATTCTGTGACAGGTTGTACATCTGTGGCAACACACACACACACAGAGTTAAAAAACAGTGTTGTGTTTAGACAGATGACCATACAGACATATATCTTACCAGAGCATACTCTCTGAAGAGAATGAAGTTGGAAGAGGAGTTTAGGAAGGCCATCAGTGTAGGAGGCTCAGGGGGAATGTCAGAGACAGGTGGGGCCAGAATCTGACCACACACAAAACAAAACAAATACATGTTAAATTTTAAATGTATTCTTCAGGCTAGTGAAAAGGGTGAAACAGCCTTTCACTTGGAAATAAGAAACAACAACAACAACAAACAGTTTCTGTTCAACATACTAGTTTTGCATGGAAAGTACGTTTACGGCTGCCATTTACCCTTTAGCACCACCATCAAGGTCAACTAGTAAAGATCAACTGGTAAAGATGAGAAATAAAGAAAAGACCACTGAAATTAAATGTTGACTGAAAGAAAATTACTGTTACCTGGTCTATGATATGAATGTAGCCATTGGTTGCAGGTAGGTTGTGTTTCTCAATGGAGGCGTTTCCAATGTGGATCACCTGGAACAAAATAAAAGTGAAAAAAAAAGTGAAATACACAGAATACCTGTATATGTATCTAAGTATATAATAATTGTATCTAGAAATTTATTTATTAATTTATAGGTGAAATTGTGTTAGTACAGAAGTGTAAACCAGCAGTTTATGAAAAATTATAAATTGTGTAAACTGTATGAGTGTCAGTATCCATCTGCATATGAAGTCACAGTCAGTCACAAGGAACCATTCTTACCCCACTGCTGTTACTGATCTCCAAGTAGGTGGGTGGATTGAGGGTGGGCAGCCTGCTGCCCACCAGTGCGGCCAGATCCTCTCCAGAGTAGATCCCCCGTAAAATGTGAGCCCTGGAACCAAAAAAGTTTTAAAGCGAGACTGAAGTTTATGCATGTTTTAAATAAAAGTAACGTTAATAGATTTTTATGACCTTTCAAAATTGTATTTAAGACCTTTTATGAGATTTTAGGAGAATTTAAGACATTTTAAGGCCTTAAATTCAAATGATTGGATTTAAGGCTTTTTAAGACCCCGCAGATACCCTGGACAGAATTGGTGGTATTCTCGATTATTTTATAATGTCACCAATCCCCTTAAGACAGAGCAAAAATGTTAGTACATCAGCTTCTTTCAAACATGCACTGAGCTCAAGCTCAAGGGTGTAATGCCACTTTTATAGTCCCTCAACATTTTCAGTCATTATCTAAATCTTAACAAACGGCTAACTATTAAGGTAACAAACGGTAATAAAAAAGGTATAAGTCACCTTAAGCATAAAAACATCACATTCCTGTGTGTGCTTTGTTCATTTACCCATTCAGACTATCATGATGTGCCTGAGATTGTGCAGAAGGGCTGTATTTGTGAACGCACTGTATACAAAGTCACTCCAGAGATCCTCCTGCCAGCTACCTTGGTCTATGTGTCATCCGCTTTCCTGGAACTTCCAGAGATTCTCAAATATTTGGACATTACTAAGAGGTTGTGTCTGAAAACGGCTATGAAGTGTTATTTTCAAAAGTCACACATCTTGGGTATCATTTTATCAGTAGACTCTTAGGAATAAAAGTGCTAAGTAGAACCATATACGGTTCTTCAGCTTGTCCTCATAATTGAACCCTTTTTGTTCCAGGTGGAACCTGGAACCCTGTGTTACCAAGAACCCTTGAAAAACAAATGGTTCCAGGTAGAACCACAGCCCTTGTAGAAGAACACTTTTGGAACCCTTACTTCTAAGAGTGTAGGACAAACTACTTTTTGAACACTTTCTGGACCTTCTCCTCATACTAGATGCTACATAGAAAGCTGATGTCCTTCTTACCTGCATGTATACTCAGGACAAGAGAACAAGGTTTCTCTGTGTTGTGTGTTTGCATAAGGGTGTGGCTGAGGATACTGACCGCATGAAGTGAGGCAGATGGTGTCGGTTGGTCCAAAACAAAACCTGATCTGGTCTCATGCGGCTCAGAGCAGAGTTTGATGGAGCCAACATTGTCAGGTTCCCACTCAGGTCAACAGAGCGATGTCCATACATCTAAGCATGTATATGCCCATAGGTTAGTTTAGTTTGAACATGAACCATACAAGCTAGTTTAAACATAGAACACTGAGTAAATGAGTATTCACGGGGTAGTGTCTTGTTCTTACACACCTCAGTCAGTAAGAAGAAACTTGACATTTTTGAGTCCGTTTCCATTTCCTACAAACACACAATACACACACTCACAGTTATTATAGCATGGAGTCAGACGGTGATTTGTAGATGAATTCAGGTTGTATTATAGTAGCAGTATGCAAATAAATCAGGTAACAGCTTTACATTTTCAACTGGAACTTCCAGTTTTGTCACAAGGCAAAAGCAGTTAATTCAGTTAGGCAGATATTCATTCATTCTGCTGCTCTGTAAACTTAAGTATTCACCTGTTATTGGCAGATATTGGCAAAATTGTCAAGCCTGATACCAAAACAAATTACCTCCAGTAATGATCCATAGCAGATGGTTCCATTTCCTCCATAGCCATCAGGACAGACACATCTTGTTGTCTCACACGTTGCCTACAGTAGAAAAGGATCGTGGGAGATCAATGTGCCTTGTGAGCATTAAATACAGCAATTAAAACTTTTCTCATATTTTTAACTTGTAACACAAACAGGGACACTGGTCATTCAAGGCTTCAGATGCCATACAATCAGAGCCTCCATAAGAGACATCTGAAAATATTGACAAATCAATATGTATGATCAATATCTCCCAATATGAAGCATAAGTGGATTGTGTGAGTCAACGAGATGATAAATACAGATCAGATCACCATCATTGACAACCAAAGGGCTGTTTATGGATTAAGAAGTAGTTCAAGGGTGTGTATGTATATGTGTATATGTGTGTGTGTGTGTGTGTGTATGTGTGTACCAGTTCATGGCAGTTGTTTTCAATGCAGGGGTTGACCGACTCACACACTGTCCCATTTCCTTTGTATCCTGTTTTACAGACACACTGACTCTGCGGTCACAAAGATACAGAAACAGGTCTTAACCATTGCCCCTAAAATGTTAACCCCTAAAATATGCGTATTATATAATCACATGGACAATAAGAGATAATAAAAGATAATAATGATGATGACATTATCAAAACATTATTTCTTAAGTACTTTTCAACGCACAGTTGTAAAATGATCCAACAATTATCCAGTAAGATTTACAAGAATATATATATATATATAGCAAACAAATAAAATAAGAAACAACTGGGCCAAATATCTGCCATAAATATCATAATATCATTATTTGAATATGTTTAGTGAAAGCTAGGACTGACAGGTATGAACAGTTTGTTAGTTATTGATCTTTTCAATCACTGACCTGTCCGGGTGCTATGTTGTTACACTCTGCTTTGGGACTGCAGCCTCCACCGTTTTCCAAGCAGGGATTGATCAGGTCACACAAAATCCCATTTCCCATGTAACCTGTTTTACAGATACACTCACTCTGCATTCACACAGACGCACAAAAAGGTCTTTACTATTGCCCAAAAAAGATGGCACTCAAAGAGTTGTTGAATTATTCACTATTAAATCACATGGAGCACAGTGAGGAGCTCTGTATGAACGTTTGGTGCAAGTTACCCTCCTTCATGTAGAGGGTAAAGCGGTAGAAGATGAGTGAGTGAGTGATTGAGTGAGAGACTCTAAATTTGCCTCAGTTTATCTACACACTGACTACACTGACCTTTGAAAGATCAGAAATGGGTCTCAACGCAAAGCTCAACATTTGACAGTAAATAGTACTGTTAACATCACCTACAATTTCTTGCTTAATTAATGTATATTTTTGATGTGTTTTTATGGTTGCTGAAGCAATTAAATTTTTTTAATTTTGCCAAAAACAAAAATTTCCAACATTGCTATGTCGTCTACATAAAGCTAGCAAATCTACAGAAATCTTTCTTCATAACTGAACACTTTTGACAGCATTTCCATGCATGGAGAGCAGAAATCATGCTCCTTTGTGGTTGGTGACGTCAAAGTATGAATCAATCTATTAGTGTTGATTGGCAAACAGCTCAACAAGATCATGAACTGTCCCTGTTCTCTAAGTTTTAGACTTCAAGACCATTGCAGAATGTTAATACCAAATCCGGACCCCTTTGTTGGCTGGGATTGGCTCCAGCTGTGAGGGCCTGGTCAGTGCAGCTTACAGCTTAAAGCTTAAATTAATTTTCACTTTTTAATAACCAACCTGTCCGGGTCCGATGTGAGTACACTGAGCGTTGGGGCTGCATCCTCCTCGACTCTCCAGCTGACAGTTGTTAATCTCAACACATACTTTGCCGTCACCTGTCCATCCCTCCATACATATACAGGAAACATTGCCTGGACTCATATACACGCACTCTGCCTGTAGAGACAGAATAAGAAAAGAGAGAGAGGATATGTTATGAGAAAACCTTTTGAATTTTAAAATGCACGTTTGAGTTTGTATGAACAGAGGTGATGTACAGTAAGTCTTACGTTGGTGTTGCACCCCCCTCTGTTGCTTTTCAGGCAAGGGTTGATCGGAGAACAGGAGTGACCATTACCATCATATCCATCCTGACAAACACACCTGGTAAAATATATACAAGTACATTCAAAGCTGAACAAAACAGACATGACCTGCTCCACGCAATTATAGGGTTGAGTAAATTATACGTTTGGCACTCATAACTTGATGTTCCTGTTTGATATGTTATTGTAGACCAGCACATTAAAAACATGGAACAGACGAGAAACTTTGGCAGTGAGAAGGGTGTTTAAGGCTCACACAGGTTTCTCACAATCTAAAACATGTTGCCTCATAATTGCATGAGAAACAAGATACTAGTTCTTTGTTCAGATTATTCTCTGTGGAACATCAACGTGCACAAACATTTCATGGCAATAGCTAGCTTTCAAGATTCTTAAATGAAAACCAGAAAGCTCAAATTCACCAAAGTCACCACAATCTATTAAGTTGTTGAGATCTTTCAATCTCTGTCTCATTGCCATCCCTTTCGTCATTCTACTAACATGGTTAAAAAATGACAGGCATTTAGATAAAGATAAGCAAATATCAAGGTTATATTACCAATGGCAGACGATTTCATCAAAACATCAGTTGAATTCCTTGAGTCTGTCTTTAGAGGTTTTAAGTAGAGTATGAGCTTTAATAAGTTTAATGATAAGTAAGTAAGACTTATTAAAATGATAAGTTTAATAAGTAATATACTCTGAGCTTAATGTAGGTGTGAGTGTGAGAGTGGATGGTTGCTTGTCTCTATGGGGCCCTGTGATGGACTGGCAACCTGTCCAGGGTGTACCCCGCCTTTCGTCCCATGTCAGCTAGGACTTCATGTGGAGGATAAAGCAGTAGAAGATGGATGGATGGACAAAACACAGGAGCCAGAATGGCCAGCTGTATTTGTAAGGGAAGTAGTAATATCTTACGTGGTATGTAGTCCTGTTTGTGTACAGTATGCATGGATGTGACAGTGTAGGTGCAGACCATCAGAATTGCAGGGTGTGGCCGTCTTGTCACAGTTATCTCCATAGTATCCCTCTAGACAAGAACTTCTGCGGCACACACCACCAGAGCCAGGACGGTTATCACACACACCATGGACACAGTGACACTCTGTGATCAAGCGCACGCACGTACACACACACACACAAAATTCAAACATTTCAGGTTAGTCAGTCAAGGAGGCAAAACACATCACTTGTTGTATAGTTAGATTTGGGAGGGCTAAATTACCCACCAAGTTATGCTTGGTATCAATAATAATAATCCGCTTTTCTTGTGAAACACATTCTTTGTGATAATTGTTGTCAAATGAAGCAGGTAAAAATCCCTTGTGGTTCTCCCCGAGCAACACCATGCGGAACACTGATGTCACTTTCAGACTGGAAATTACTGGTTATAATACTTCAGCTCCATCAGTTATTTTTAGGTTGGTTCATAATCAAAAACCTGCTAAAAACATACTTCATGTTTCTTGATTGAACATAAACTGATCTAAATGTGTGAATACATACAGTGCAAGAGCCCTTCAACAAAAAGGAAAATCCGATTTTTCAAAATAGCTCTGAAGGTGATAAAACAGGTAAATATGGTGAACATTTTGTAAATCTTCAGCCCAAAGGCTTTCAGTAAACAGCCTGTGGATATATCCACTGACTGCCTGCTTTCCTTAATATGTCCATAGTCTGTCTACCCTCGTAATAATGGCAGCTTATCTTCGGCTAAACATATCAATTGTTGTCTGATTTCAGCCATTTTTACACATTTAATGAAATATAGGAGCACTGAAGTGTTGTAGTATTTTATCTGATCCCTGATCAGTTCATGCACTGAATGTTGTTTATGAGAAAGCATTCATCTGCAGGCAAGAGTTACAGCCTGTAAAGATAGTTACCTTCGTCACAGTTCTCTCCATACTTGCTTGGATCTGAGCAGATGTGGCAGGCGATACCTTTGAAATTTGATTGACAGCTGCACGAGCCGTTGCCTTGGATACCATCAAAGCACTGCATGGGGTACACAAATAAATAAACAAATAAATAACCACCATGGGTTGACAGGCAAGACTCTTGTGACGGAGTTGAGCGTTGCCCACCGTTCCTTTGTTGTAGCAGGGATTTTGAAATCCTCCAATACAGGGTTTACAGTCTGGGCCAAAAAATCCTTTGCAACACTCTGCAGTCTGTTGAGACACATACACACACACACACACACACAGCAAGAGAGAGAGAGAGTTTAAAATCACTGATATTTTTTACGTATTCTCCATAAAGTACTCTCTATTTCAGTCATTTATTTATTTACTTTTATTTAACCAGGAAGTCCCTACTCATGTATGTTTTGACCTCAGATAACTGTCTGGTTTGACATCTTCCTGGTGTTGTCAGTCTGACATGCTGGCGCACAGGTTTTGCACCTTTAAAAATAAAGCTCCCGATTTAGTGTTGCCGCTCTCACCTGCTTGGTGGCGTTGCAGTATTTGGCACAGCCTTTTGTCAGTGTTGGAGTCAGTGGAGATGTGACATAATCACAGCCAGTTTGGTGACTTACCTGTAGAAAAACACAAACACATAGGTGTGTTAACTTTTCTTTTCTCATCTGGAGTATATTGCTCACCAGGGGGAAATGCAAAGCAAAGCAAAACAAAACAAAAACAATGATTTAGGAACCAAATTTTCCTTGAAATTAAGTTTTTTAGTCATGTAATACAACGAGAGCACAGACGGTAAAGTCTCTACTTCTGCTGAGCATTTGTATGTGTAAGAAAAAAACGTAATATTCAGCCTTCTCAGCTCACATTCCTAAGCACAAGCCTAAACAACTCAGGAGCCTGACCGGACTGGGGCAGACGACTGATAACTGAACTGTGCAATCCTCCTGAAGGTCAGCTCTATGTATCAGCAGAGAAAGCACCTTTAAATATCCTAACTCTGGACTCACAGGCAGACTGACATAAGATGCCAAACTGTTAACATCTACTTGTTCATGTTCGGCATTGTCTCAGTTCTCCTCAGATCTGAGCTGCTTCCAATAAAGCTTTTCATCTTAACTCATCTCTGACTCCAGAAACTCCTTGGTCGGCTCACCTAACAATCAAATCTCCACAACAGCATGATACCAATCATAAATAGCATATTATGTACTGAATACATTATATACGGAATACATTTTACAGGGAAGTGATCAGAAGAAAAGCGTCACAGTTATAATTATTATTTTACCATTTCAGTACTGCCTTCTGGACATTCTGTCTCATAGAGGTAGCTGCAGTGAATACATGGACCCTAAAAACACACAAACAGATACAAGTTAATACTTGTAATAACAAAACTGTAGTGTAAAGCAGCTTTGAGTGGTCATCAATACTAGTAAAGCTAGGTGTGTACACTTCGCCATCATCACCATGTCATTACTTTGTTTACAAGAGGATTTATTCGACAGTAAACATGACATTGGTATTAATGATGGGTAGCCATGAGGAAAAAGCCTCCTCCCCATTATGTTCTATGGCTGATAATGAGTGCAAAGGGTAAATTAGCAAAGTACCAAGATGTTTTTTGTGTATTAAAATGTAATACATTGGATGAAACTTAGACTAATTGCCCCAATCCCAGGCAGAGTTAAATATGTTGGTCTTTGGTATCTAAAAATGTCTAATATGCAATTAAACCAGTTCTAATTCTAATTGTTATACTAAGTATGATCTTCTGCCTATAATGTAGAATGTGGCCAATACTTTTCAATCAGGACAAACTGTCTCAACTGAAGAGCCCAAATGATCAGCTATCCGAAGCCATATTTTCTATCATAAGCTTAATTAAATACATACATTCCACGCTGACCACAGTGAGTGTAAAGTACAAATGAGTGAAATAAATGTGGCTATTGTTAGCAGTATAATATCTCTGCTGGACGGACTGTTGATTCAGAGTCTGTGTGTTTGTTTAATTCTATGTCTGTGTGTTTGTTAATAGACTGATTTGACTTTATTCTCACCACAGTAATTTTGCTCTCAATGATGTCGCATCGATGAGGCAGGATGGGGAGGATGGATGGTGGGTACATAAGCCCGTCAATCACATGAATAATCCCATTGGATGCCATGATGTTGGTGGTCACTAGATGGATGCCGTTATCCCCCAACAGGATCTGACCCTGGAGGCAAAGGGAACAGGGCTGGTAGTGTTTATGGAGCCTTCTAAAGTTTGTTGTGAATTAATCATTGAACAAGACAAACCATTACACCATAAACCAATTGTAGACACTTACATCATCAGACACTGTAATAGTGATGATCTGATTTGCCATTGTCACAATCTTAGGAAGTGCAGCCAAATCGTCCACGGGCAGCTACCAACAGAAAAATAATCATCAACTAAAACTTCACATCTAGTCATATTTTGTAAAACATGATATTGGAAAGAGCAAACAACATCATCCAAATATCTTCATTATTCTTGGGCCTCATCCACACAAATTAAAAATTAGCATACATTTAAATGCACATTTAAATATAAATATGTGCTAGAAATAGTTTAACTTAGTTAAAAGTTAGTTAAACCACATGTTGACTGGGGTACTCTGGTTCCTGGTTTACCTAAAACTAACCCAAAGCTGAATAAATCAGTCAAAAGTTGCTGTTTTTATTGCAAAATGTCTAATTTTTCTGCAGTTTAAGGATACAAAAGAACAAATAAACACTTTAGTTTGATAGACCATTGTTGACTCTCTATTAGTAATCAACATTAATTTATTATCATGTCAACACATAAGCGGTTGACCCTGATAAGTGACATACAATAAACTAACTGCCAGAAGACTAAACATTGTGCTTCAGTGTTGTTCTACAGATTCCAATGTGTGTAATGTGTTGAGTATAAATACCATTTTTGCAGTGTCATTAACAATCATTTTACTACTTATCTCACTTGAAGGTTAACAGAATCATGTCAACCAATTATTCGTGGACACAATATTGAATATCTTACTACTAGTAAGATTACTAGAAAAGAGTCATAAATTGACTACCAAAATAAAGTGATATACTAAAAAAGACAAACTTTGCCTGACTTCAAAAATGGTAAGTAAGAAAGTAAAGTAGAAAGGAAGGATTCATAACAACAGATGATAGAGATAGAGGAAGCATTGGATGGGGGGGGGGCATCTTACCGCAGACAGTGAAAAAACATGGTGCCTGAGGAGTTCCTGAAGTTTATGTTTGGCCTTTAGAAAAAGCAGAATATTATTATAATAAAAAAATATATAATACAAAATATTGCATAATGGCCAAAGGACTAATAAATGGCAGAAGTGAGAAATTACTGAGCATTGAAACAACACACTTGTTTTTATCATGTTTTTGATTTGTTGACAATAATAATACTTAAACAGACACGTGTATGTTACCACAAATAAATAAATAACATGAGGGCTGAATAGACAATGAGACGCGACTCCACTCCCTCTGTCCTTACATCACTGAGCATATAAAGGATGCTGCCGTCTCTGGCTTGGTCCACGGCTTGATTGGTGGGAACAAACACAGTCAGGGGTCCAGGACCCTTCAGAGGAGGGGGCGACCCACAGTTCTACATACACATACACAGTTTAGAGCAACGATGGTAAATACCACAATTTTAATAATCAAAAAATGTTTTATAATTATTGTTATCGTTATATTTTTCTGTAAATCAAATCATTATCTGATAAATTTAGTTGCAAAGACCATTAATTGTTTATTGTCATTCATTTATTATCATTTTGTGTATTGGAGTTTAATAGCATAAAGTAAAAAGTGCTACATTTCTCTCTGAATTGTAGTGAAGTGGTATAACACCATAACTATAAAGAACAGAAAAAAATAATAAAAAAAGAAAATTAAATGTGTAGTGAAGTGAAGAGTAAGAGAATTATACGATATGAGTGATTTGTGATTATGTCCTGAAAATCGTGACTGTATTATGAACATTTCCTCACATGTTGAGATAAGTTAAAATATTTCTTTGAGCTCGTTACTCACATCAACCAGGGACAGGAAGCGGTTATATTT
This sequence comes from Microchirus variegatus, assembly GCF_963457635.1. Taxonomy (NCBI): domain Eukaryota; kingdom Metazoa; phylum Chordata; class Actinopteri; order Pleuronectiformes; family Soleidae; genus Microchirus; species Microchirus variegatus. The sequence continues at coordinate 8,476,045 of NC_139808.1, read as the reverse complement.
TCCATTCTTTGTCAGAATTTCTCCAATTGTTTTATCAGCAAACTGGACACATGAAAAAAAAAAAAAAAATCAAATGACTGACATTCATATTGTCCATGGAGCAGCAATTAGCTTAGAGGAAAATATGCTCCAGTGTTGTTAAAAAAAAGATTAAATAAATAAAACAGAAATTGCTGAATATATTTTTACATTTTGTTTTTATTCAGTGTTTAGTAATAGTATATTTCAATTAATTTCTGCATATTGTATTTTAATGTCATTAGGGAGTTTTGCATATTTGTTAAAATGACCCTTTAACTCACCTGGTCATCATAAGAAGACCTATCAGAAAGAGTGTTTGTGATTGGCCGGTCGATGATGTGGATGATCCCATTGGCTGCTGGCAGGTCTTCTTGGACAACAGTGTACAGTCTGCTGGGCTTATCGATCAGGATGAACTTCTACAGTAACAAGAACAAAAGAAGAACCACAAGGAAGGTGCCCATTGTGTTTAATAATCTGGTAATTGCAATAATCTATAATATATTGGACATTGTAGAGGACTGAGGACTTTGTTCTCCATCTCTTCAGTGTTGACGCTTTAAATAAGAGTCACTTAACCAGTTTACAGTCAGTGAACTGTAAAGTAATCCTTTAACTTTAATGCTACTGTATGTCCTGTGTGTGTTTGCACTTTACCAGGAGAGCTTTAAAAGCAGAACGCACGGCAAACGGCAGTAATCATCCATTTATCCATTGGGGATAAAGACATATAATAACATTAAAAAAAAGTATGGCGACATATTAACTTACTGAATATTTCCATCCTCAATTGGATGTTACATAGACAGGGAATTTTACATATCTTTAAATCTATTTGATAACTTTATTGCATCAGTTTTTCATTTGAACAAAATGTTTTGCAGTGCAATATCCTTACTGTCTCTTTAAGATAAAGTGCCCTGGTGTGATAAACATGACTTATCTATGCGAACAGAGCTCCACCCACTCCATGAAACTCAACAGAGAAACACAGGAAAGACAACATACATTCTTACATTCCTTTTTTCTGAGATGACGCACACTCAAAGACACAATAAAAGTTTCACCCTCAAAACAGAAACAACCACATTCACTGACAGAGGAGCTGCAGGAGGACACAGAGGGAATAACTGAACACTGGATCACTTCAACAAGCTGAAGACACTACCTAGTGAACTGAGGAGCCACAACTCAAAGTGAAAGTAAATTTCAAGGATCTTTCTCGGGAGACTGATCACACTGTTTGCAGTTTTTTTCCATTTAACACGGAGTGAAACATGTTTTCCGTATCAGATGAGGATTTATCTTGTCCTGTTTGCCATGACATCTTCGATGATCCAGTTGTCCTGTCGTGTAGTCACAGCTTTTGTAAAGCATGTCTTCAGAAATGGTGGAGAGGGAAACAAACATGTGAGTGCCCATGCTGTAAGACAAAATCACCAAATAGTGATCCACCCCGTAACTTGGTATTAAAGAACCTGTGTGAGGTCATTTTGCAGGAGAGAGATCGCAGAGGCAAAGCGGGGTCTGAGACACTTTGCAGTCTGCACTCTGAGAAACTTAGACTTTTCTGTCTTGACCATAAGGAGGCAGTGTGCCTCATCTGCAGGGACTCAAAGAGGCACAACAACCACACATTCAGACCCATCGATGAAGCCGCACATGATCAAAGAGAGGAGCTCCGGAAATTCTTGAAACCTTTTCAAGAGAAACTCCAACTCTACAAACAAGTAAAAGGAAATTGTGATCAAACAGCAAAACATGTTGAGGCACAGGCCCAACAAACAGAGAAGCTGATCAAGGAGCATTTTAAGAAGTTTCACCAGTTTCTAAAAGAGGAAGAGAAGGCCAGACTCTCTGCTCTGAGAGAGGAAGTGCAGCAGAAGAGTCTGATCATACAGGAGAAGATTGATTCTCTGAGCAAAGAGATAGCGGCTCTTTCCCACACAATTACAACCACAGAGAATGAACTGAGAACTGAAGATGCCGCTTTCCTGCTAAACTACAAGGTTGCAGTGGCAAAAGTCCAGCAGCGCCCTCTGCTGGATGATCCACAGCTCATCTCAGGGGCTCTGATTGATGTGGCAAACCACCTGGGCAACCTGACTTTCCATGTCTGGAACAAGATGAAGGATATGGTCTCCTACATTCCCGTAATTCTGGATCCAAACACAGCAGACCCAGAACTTGTCGTGTCTGAAGATCTGTCCTGTGTGAGATCTGCAGACTGTCAACAACTCCCAAAAAACCCAGAGAGGACCAAGTTCTCCTGCTGTGTTCTTGGCTCTCAAGGATTCAACTCAGGGTCGCATAGTTGGGATGTTGACGTTGGAGACAACAAAGATTGGGAGCTGGGCGTGTTGGGAGAGTATATCCAAATGAACCAACGCCTACAGTCTGGCTTGTGGAGAATTTTATTTTCCAATAGGAAATTGTCCGCGTTCTCTACTTCAGGCTCAGAACAAGATGTATCACTGAAGAAGAAGCTGCAGAAGATCAGAGTTCGTCTGGACTTTGACAGTGGAAAGCTGTCGTTCTTTGACCTTGACACCAACACACTCATACATACCTTCAAACACACTTTTACTGACACACTGTTTCCATACATTTACACTGAGAACCGCCTCTCACTTAAGATTTTACCAGTGAAGGTCAGTGTGACAGTAGAAAATCGCACATACTTGTAGATGACAGGTTTAAGCTATAACAAAATATCCTCTGATTACATTTACCAGGATTCTCAGCCATTATTAATTTGGTAACGATGATGAATACCTCATGTCGGCTGCTGTGCAAAGTGCATATTGATGGTGGTGGTGGTGGTGGTTGTCATCATTATTTTACCTGTTGGTATTCACTCATTAATCATTCGTGTTTCAAGAAGAAACATCATGAATGTCACTTTTGGTAGATAAATTATTAAAAGGGCTGGTGGTAGTTGTGTGTGTGTCTGCCCTCAAGTGTCATAACACAAACTGTAAATCCATGTGTTCCAACAATATGTTGATGACAGTCAGCCACTGGACTGCATCCTCAGTAATGACAGTGATGAAGGTGTTGTATGTTTACAGATACTTTGACATTGTATTAATTTCTTTACCCTCTGCGTGTGATGTAAATTCTTTTAAAATGGAATGTTAAGGTCATGTGTATAAGATCAGTGGGATCAGTGGAATATCAGCTCCTGTTCAGACAAAAGGAGGAATTACATGATGATGACTACTACTAACTATTACTGCCCAGGCACAGGAGCAATAATAGTTGAAAAAAATATGTGTAGTGCTATGTTTACATGTCAAAATGTCTTACATTAAAAGTACTAATGATTTTCAATGATGATTCAACAGATACACAATCTGTATTTTGTGATTTTACAGATAAAAAAAATAATCTAAATGTGTGGACATCATTAAACTCAAAGGAAAAGAACAATTGATATTGACCACCATGTTGTTTTTTTGTGATCGTCTTTAAGCCGCATGAGGTTTTTCCCGATCACGTGACAAGGTTTTGCATGTGCTCACTTAATAGCCATAGTACTGGTTTAAAATTTTAAGACACATGGTCGAAGAACATCTTGCCTGGTACGGTAACTGTGAGTGTAAAAAAGGAACCTAAACTAAACTGAGGATAATTTCTGTAAAACTGTCCACAAAATGAACCCATCCATGGTCATGAGAGGGCTATGAAATTTGGAGAAGACCTTACATTGTTGCCTTTGCTCCTCCACTTGGCTCCTCCATACATGTTAATGTCTTGTCCCTCCAGATCCTTGTAGAGATGCTGACCCAGGATCAGGTGACTTTTACAAACCACCTCCTCATTCACACCCTGTAAAGATAGTTCTTTTTGTGTTGATTTTTTTCTTTTACTAGTATTTACAGGCAAAAGAAAAATGTGTACTGTGAAATATTTGGTATTCTAATGAAAGTCAAACTAATTCAATACAGGGATGGGTGATGTAGACAAAAGATTATATTTCAATATATTTTGGGATTTTGATGAAAACTATAAGTAAAATTTCAAAGACTTGGGACTGATCTAGGTCATGTGACACTGAATCCTGCTCACTGCTGCACTAAGGGGGGCTTATGCTGCACTCATTCAGGGAATGTATTATCTAAGATATATAACTATATAAGATAATTATATTATACTAGATGATATATCTTGCCCACCTCTATTTCTACATAATATATTCTCTGGATATGGAAAGCATGTCCCTGTTTCCCACCAGCAACACCGATGGAAAATCCAATCACTGCCTGGATTATTTATGTTCAAAGTCAACATAGTGGATGTATGTAGGTGTTAATAACTTGAGAGACATTTATGAAAATAAAGAACAGAGAGTGAAATTCACAGTTTAAAACTGCACTATAAATGTTCCAATGCCCCAGTCTTGACTCCAGCATATGGCTACCACTAAAATGGCATATGTTTGCTGGGGGTTTAGGTCATTTAACTTGAACGTAAAGCTGAATTAAATTATACAGTTTTTGTCACAGGGTTACAATTAGTAAATAAACAAATCCGGTCTCAGGATTGATGTCACTGCAGTCTTTTTTCTCTATTTAACCAGACCATGACCTTACATACATGTAAGTTCTCATTGTATTTAAAAAGAAAACCGACAGACAGATCACTTACAGTTAAAGGTGTTTTCATTATAGGGATGAAAGCTGTGAAAGGGCCATTGTGACTCAGCAGCAGTGAACAGCCTCTCTCTGAAATATACACATACACACAATTAAGTCAAAGGTCATGGCAAAACACCAAGATGGTATGTGTGAATCTTGGTAAATACTTTGACTTTGTTTCTGATCATAAAAAATGCTTCTCTTTGAAAAATAATTAAACTGTGTCACTACACACAATAATTAAAAATGTATAAATGTATGACTGAATGGAATGTAACAGTGTATTGTTTGTAATGTATTGTATTGATGCTTCTTCACCAGTCACACTCAGAAGAACAGATCATATGAAGAATATCTGGTTATTTTACCAAACAGCAGGACAGCTTCTGTCAGATTTTCTCTTTGGCTTCCACTTCTGCCAAGCTCTTTAAGTCGTGCCATCAGGTTACCGTAGCAACGCCGGCCGTCACCGATCTCACCTGCCTCACACTCACACCTGAGAAAAGAAAGGAGGGGTGGGGGGGTGGAGGAAGCAAAATCAGCTGCTGGCTGTTCATTCCTGGCCTGGTTCTAGTTCCATTTCTAGACCAACAATTCTATATTTTCTGGATTTAGTCCTGGTTGGAGATGAAGATCTGGTTTTAGTCCTGATTCCAGGTGTGGATGTTTTTCCAGTCTTAATTCTGATTGTAGATGTAGACAGAAATATTTCCTGGATTTAGTCCAGGGTCTCGATATAGACCTGGCGTATTTATCTGGGTATAATCTTGATTCTAAATGTAGACCATGTGTATTTTCTGGATTTATTTTTGGTTCTAGGTATAGATCTGATGAAGTATAATACAGTAAGTAAGATAAAAAGGCAGGATTGAAAAAGAGTCAAAGCAAGAAGTCTAAGTGAATAAAGGAAAAAAAAAACACAATCTGACATTTCAAAACTTACTTTTAATATCCTGGGAGTCCATTTGTCATTTACAGCTGGCTCTGATGACTCCCTAACATTTTGATATTTGATTGATTTGATGATTTATTAAAAAAATAATCAAATTTGAATTGAAATATGTCCTAGTGTCAGTATAAGAAATTAACGAACGATCCGCTCTCCGTGCCTTAAGTGTGGGGAAAAAAGATATGTTGTCTACCGGTCTCAAAGTGCGTCGACCCACCGGGAAAATACCCGGTATGCCGACGGAGCTAAGATTAAGTGGCGGTTTAAGCCGGGCATTCTCTGTGTGAAGAAAGGTCTCTCGCACTTGGCTGTAGTTCTGGTTCCAGTGAAGGTTTAAGTTCTTCAGACAAAAGTCTCTCGAAATAAATATTATTTTTCTGGCCCTTGTAGAACTCTAACCAAGAGACAAACGTAGAGACAAAACAAACACAAATTGTTTGTCGCTCTGACCTGGGTTGTCCATCCACCCCAGTCGAGCAGACAGCTGTGGGGTCACAAGTGTCTGCTGCACAAACGGAAACCAGTTCACAGCCAGATTCAGGATTGCCACCAATAGGGGACATGCCAAACATACAGTCACAGCTGGACTGAAAGATAGACAGACACAGAGACCGACACAGAGACAGTGAATGTTTAAGGTTAAACAGGGATTTCAGGGATGTGATAATTTTGACCAATTATACTTCTAAGAATTGTATGTCCCAGTGTGTAACATTTAGTTGGGTTTATTGGCAAAAATTTAAGATAAATATGTTTGTACTAGTGTGTATAACTGCTTTAAATTGAAAACTGCATATGTACTTTGATTTACGGAGGCCACCATGTTGTTGAGTGTGCGTTTCGCTTTTTTCAACAGTGACATTGTTTCTGGTATATGGAGACCTACATAGTTCCCTGATGTGCTTGGGAAAAGGACGGGTTACATAAGCAGTCTCACCATTAGATGTCACTAATTCATACACACTGGACCTTAAACAAACTACAGTTTTCACAAACAAATCAGAAAGCAATCATGGTTTGTAGATTTGGATTCAGATGAACGAAATTCCATGCCTCACCTTATTGGGTCCTTTGAAGACACAAATAGTGGAGTTGATGGGACACCCTCCATTGTTCTCAGAGCAAGGGTTTTTGGGTATGCAGATCCTGCCATCACCCTTGTAATCAGGCTTACACACACAGTTGACCTTTGAACCCTGTGAGGAGCACTGGGCATTGATGTTACAATCCCTTGCAGAACAAATACCTGAAATGCATTATGACAATTACTAACAGAGTTAAAATGAGACTCAAAAATAATAAAACAAACGAAAAACAAACAAAAAACACCTACAACCACATTTGCTGCAATCCTCCCTTCTGTTCCTTAGCTATGGTGTTAAATTATGGCAACATAAGTGTTTTGTTTTGTATGATGTTATATTCACAGTAAAGCTGACTGTTGACATTTCTTTATTAAATTATTAACACTAGCTCATTTACCCATCACTGCAAAAACAAATTGTTGTTTCGATGTGTTTGTCATTTCAGTCACTGGTATGTGTTTTATCGACAAAACCACACTCAGCAGAAGTATTTCTTCCTTTCTTTTATAATGGAAACATGGAAGTCATAACCTCCATTTTTGGACATCTTGTGATTTAAATTACAAACTGAATTGGAAAAGGAAACTTTTAGGTTTTCAAAACCTGATACTTGGAATATTTTGCAGTTTGATCTTCAACTTTAAAACCGAGTAACCCTGAACAAATTCAAAGCTTTTAATGTTTTAAACGAGCACATTTTAATGTTGTTATCCTGTATTGTGAGTTTTACTGGAACTCTACTGCTGCTATCTTGGCCCTTGTAAATGTTTCTTGATCTCAGTTGAACAAATCATTTATTACTTATTTACGTCTAAATCCTTTGTGAAGTCACAATGAGCATGACCTTTGGCAAAATGAATATTTAAGTGAATGTTTATGTCTAATATGAGAGGATAATTTCTTATAAATTATATTCACAAGACGGCAATTGTCCAGATTTTTATCGGCTGCTTCTTACAGCTCAATAAACTACCCTCTGGAAAGGGCGACCAGAACAAGTATGGCGGACAACTCGAGTGTCTTTAAAAGGTTTTATTCTAAACACAATTCAATACACTACTTAATAGGTTGTAAACCGGCAAAGCATACAGGTTCTGATGATCAGTTACAGATGAAAACACACAAATAAGGGGTTGGTTATATATAAGAAGTGCCTTGGATGTTAAGGCTTTGATTGTGATTGCTTTGATGACAATCTCACTCTGATTCCGTACAGAATGCGCTGAATAACTGCTAGAAAGTTCTACACCTCCCACTTGGCTTCCTGGTTCTTGAACCCAAGTAAGCCACAACAACGGTTCAAACAGTTATAGAGATTATAGATTACAATTAATTCATCAATGATAATAATTAAGACTTAAGCAGATGTAACATTTACCTAAAGTACATAAAGTCACGTCCTTAAACAGGAACGCGCTACCTACATCAACGCATTACATTTTTCACACGATGTGCGTAATTAAAGGTTTGTTCCCTAAACAAAGTACATTGATTACATGTCAATCAGTCCAGAATGAATGTGTCCTCACGGTATCCTGGGGGGGGGGGGGGTCTTGATCCTTAACCGAAACACTCCACCAATTGGTGGAGGGGTAGGTCGGGTATTCTGCAGCGATGGTTTACTCCTGCTCCTCCACTGGTAGTAGGACTACCGGCGGCCTGACATCCCTGTGGAGGATGGCGAGGGGGCAACTTTCTATCCCCTGGCCTCTCTCGCAATGCCCGCCAGAGACTGGACAACTTCGGCAAGTTCTTACTTTCGAGTCTCGTACCACGCCTTTTGCATCGGGATAAACTTCTACGACTCGCTCTAGCCTGAATTGGTCCCTCAATGCATTTTGGTCGGCCAACCACACCAAGCCTCCAATTGCCATTTCTAGTAAGTGTATGCCACTTCCGCCGGACGAAAAGGCTCGGGTCCTCCAGTTGGCTCCACCGTTTCCAGAACTCATTGACTTCAATTTGAATTGCTCTCAGTCTCAAGACGGGGTAGGTTGGATATTTAGATCCTTGAGTGTCCCCGCTGGGAGTGATAACTCCTACCGACTCATCTCGTACCTGGGCCCTGGCACCGATAGGCCTCTTGTTGGGTAGACTGGCTGCTATGTAGGGAAGGGCTTGGAACTCTGGCGTTGTCAGGTTGCCCTCCTCACCAATGTTACTCAGTGCTCTTTTGAGCGCGCGGACTGCTGCTTCAGCTGCTTCGTTCCGGTGTAGAGAGTCTGCTGGGTGGGACACCCAAGTCCAATCGGTCCCTGTGGCTGCCGCCTTTGCCTGGATCTGGTCTTTATCGACATTATTTAGAAACCTATAAGGTTTCTTCAGCACTGGCCTGACGCCTACAAAATTCCCTTGATCTAACCAAAGCTTCCTTGGGTGGCCCCTGAGAGCTGCGAAGTGCTGGTACGTCTTCAAGGACCCTTCTGTTGACGAGTCTTCTACGATGTCAGCGTGAATTGCTTTTGATGCCGCACAGCTGAACACTACACCCAACACTTTCATCTTCTTCTTTCTTCGTCTAACAGTGTCTCTGATAGCGTAGGGCCCGAAGAGGTTAAGTGCCATTAACTCAAAGGGTGAGGCAACGCCCTCCTGGTTAATCGAGGCGTTGTTGGGGGCCAAGGGCACTCCGGGGGGCACGCCGGGCTCTCCCTGGCTGAAACTCTGGACTCTGCCGTAGCACCACAGCAATCCTGAGGCCTCGTCCTTGCTGACAACGAGCCAGTTAAGCGTTGTTACAGGGAATGGGACTCCCTGTTGAGTGGCCAGGCACAGGTCTAGGAATTCAGCTTTGAGTTCTTTCACTGTCAGTGTTGCCTCCCACTTTGCTGGAATAGGGGCTCTCAGTGTATGAGCCAACCACTTCTCTGCTAGTGGGGGTCCATCTGGAAACATCACGTGGTGGATGATTCTAACCCTGTGCCACCTGCCTCTATCCCAGGGGTTGTTCCGCCCGGCAATCTGGCTCAGTAGGACACAACGGGGTTTCCGGAGTCCTGGTGTCTCTATTTCCACTTCTTCTTCAGTGGGGTCAATTTCAGTTCCCCTCTTCTCCCCTCTCTTGGGGGAGTTAATAAGGGCCATCATTAAGGGAAACAATCCTCCTTGCACAAGGTTGTTGTTTTCTCCCCCTAGTTGATTGGATGGCACCAGAGTCTGGGTTTGTTTTGTTTCGTCCTTCCTCCCACTTTGACCTAACTGGACCCAGGGTTTAAGGTAAAAAACCCCTCCTTTCAGGGTCTTTTGCACTGCTTTCAGGATCTCATCTCGGTGCTGTAGGTTGTTGTGGGAGGCATTTTCCTCTATTACTCCTTTTTCCTCTTTGATGTCAGTGAACTGGGGTAACTTTGCGGTCTCGCTCATAGCTGCCTGTGCAATGTATGAAGTGGGCTTGTCTCCCATGTTCACTTTCACTGTAGTGTGGTCATCAATCTCATCAGGCGGCGAGTCTCGCCACAAGAATTGATGCATGTAGACTTCTTGTTCTTCCGGCCACATTGAATTGTGCATCTTGGAGATGTCACCCTCCCTGAATCTGAGGAGAACCACTCCAAAGGGGTTGAGGGCATCTGGGTATTTCTCAGCAGAGGCCACCATCTCGTCAGCGGCCTTCTCTACATCTGAACCTGGGTCCTTCTCAGTAGAGGCCATCATCTCGTCAGTGGCCTTCTCAGCATCTGAGCCTGGAGGCCTTACATGTCCCAGGGGATTATCATCATCGACGTCCAGGGTGGGTTTAGGCGATTCGGTCCCCATCTCTGGCCCGGAATTCTCATCCACCTCTGGCTTGGCGTCATCTTTAGTCTCTGCCTTGGCGTCATCTTCAGTCTCTGCCTTAACCTCTAGTTCAGGCTCTGTCTTGACCCCAGGCTCCGGTTCTGGTTCTACCTTGGCCTCTGGTTTTGGCTTTGGTTCAGGCCCTGCCCTAGGGTCAGTTGCAGTTTCACACGCTGGCTCAGTTTCGGCCTTTGCGGCTTTGCACGCTGGTTCAGTCTCAGCCTCGGCCTGAGCAAGGCTGTCCTTACTCGGTGCGGGCTCAGATTCTGCGCAAGCATCTGCGTCAGTTACATCTTCTGACTCGTGCCCTTCCACTGATGTCGTTGCTGCGGCTTCTGTCGCTGCCTTTGCTGTTGTTCGGACTTCTTCACTGCCTTTTTCTCTCGTCTTCCCTGTGGAGTTCGCCTGTGCTTCCATATTTGCCCATTCTTTCTTCCAACGCCAATAGTCTCTTCCTCTCCCGTTGAACTTTGGTAATGTTACCTGGGTGTATTTAACGTTGGATTGGGAACACATCGAGCTGGTTTCCCCCCTGGTGTTTGTACCGAAAAGTCCCCCACTACTGTGTTCCACACCAGGGTCTATAAAGGGTCTTGGTGGTCTTGGTGTGCTGGTGGGAATCGGAGGGTGGGTTGCACTTTGTGCTTGCTCTATGTCAAGGTCAAACGTGGTTAAGGGTTTGCTGTCGGTGTCTTGTCCTGCACTAAAGGCGGTTGGTAGGGCCCGTTGGTATATGGTGATTTCACTGTCGCGATCTTCGTCTTTGTTCCATTGATGTTCCCATCCTTTCATCAGGTCTTCCTTTTCGTCTTGTAATGATGAAAGGAGACTCCATTTCTTTGTTCCATGTGGTTGGTAGTCTTCCCAGGTACTCACGGCGTTTCTGATTTTATCGAGTTTTTGGTCAAGTTTGGTACTTTGGTACTCCTGCCATGCTCGCGGTATTGTTTTGTCTTTACTGAGTGCTTCAGTCTTGTCAAAAATTGATTTAAACTCCGTAATGAAAGCGTCTATTTTGGGTTCTGCTTGTGTAAACCATAGTGTTTCTACGGTAGTGTGGTACTCTCGTATGGTGGTATTTTTCTTTGCTAGGGCGTTGCCCTGTCGCCTCTTGAACTCATCCTCATCCATTGAGTCTTCCATCCTCTCTAGTGTCGTGGCATATTTAAAGCTTGCGCTAAGGAAGTTTTTGTAATCGGTGAGCAGCGTTTCTATGCTTCTTTCGATTGGTTCATTTCCTGGTAAACTGGCCGTGGCGATGAGAAGGTCCATGTTTGTTGCGAGGACGTCTCTCGCTCTGGACCACTCCTGTTCTCGGTCCTCCAATCCTAGTTCGTTGTTAGCCATCTTACTTTCCTCTTGGTTCGCGATCAGTTTAACTGAAAAGATCAAAGGCGGTTAGCAGTTGGGCCTCGGTAACAACGATAAACGATACGGTCGCCCTGCGACTTCGATTCTTCGATGTCGTGGTAGCAGTTGCGTTGAGTCTCAGCAGCGTTGGCTTGTCTCCTTTGACGGCCAAGCGTTGACTCTTTGGTGGTTAGTTCGGTAACTATTGGTTCCTTTACCAGTAGTTGACACGGCTCCACTTTACTTTGCTCAGTAACTATTGGTTCCTTTACCAGTAGTTGGCGCAGCTCCGCTTTACTTGCAGCTGCGGTACTTCTTTCGCCTTCAACGGCCTCGTTAGCTCGCCTTCGGTTGCTCCGTCGCGGTAGCTGCTTTAGCCCTTTGACGGCCCTGTTGGCTCTTAGCTTTTTGCTCGTTGTGGTGGCGTTTTTGTGGTCCCGACGATGTTCTTCAACGACGGGCGTTCCCCGCTCGGCACCGTGTTCTTCAACAACGATCCCTACCACGGTTTACAACTGTCCAGATTTTTATCGGCTGCTTCTTACAGCTCAATAAACTACCCTCTGGAAAGGGCGACCAGAACAAGTATGGCGGACAACTCGAGTGTCTTTAAAAGGTTTTATTCTAAACACAATTCAATACACTACTTAATAGGTTGTAAACCGGCAAAGCATACAGGTTCTGATGATCAGTTACAGATGAAAACACACAAATAAGGGGTTGGTTATATATAAGAAGTGCCTTGGATGTTAAGGCTTTGATTGTGATTGCTTTGATGACAATCTCACTCTGATTCCGTACAGAATGCGCTGAATAACTGCTAGAAAGTTCTACAGCAATGTTGATATCAAAGTAAAATATCAGACGTAGCTTGATAAACCATCCTCTGCTTTGAGCTACTGCTAACATTAGCATGCTAACACAAACTTAAACTAACGTACCAAAGAAACTAAAAGTAACTTAAATATTAAAGCAGTGTTTGAAATAAACATTTTAAAAAAATGAAGTTGGCGGTGGAGCTGTGTGTTTACTTGCGCATTTGCCCGGTGACGTCTTCCTGTGTCCGGGCAAACATTCGCAGGTTGCGCTGTCTCCTTCTCCTTTGCAGTAGGAGTAGGGCTGACAGTTACTGCACCTGCTGCTCGCTGTCAACAACATACACACACATCAGCTAGCTGACTGACTTCAGTGGCCTGAAGAAGGCCTGAAAACCAAAACATCATCACTTTCAGTTCAAAATAGGAAAACAATTGTTGTACCCAAGTTATTACTTGGTTGTTAGTGTAGAAACACGGTGTTAAAGTTTGAATAGTACAATTCTTTATAGTAAACTACATCTTATGGAAGCCCGTGTCCGCCACTTGGGGGGAAAAACTGTCAGATACCAAGTCATAATTATGAGAGAAATGATTATGCGATACAAAAAGTCGAAATTGTGAGATAGGAAGTCAAAATTATGAGATTAAAAGTTATAATTATGAGATAAAAAGTCGAAACTATGAGATAGGAAAGTCGAAATTATGAGATAAGAGTAGCTCATAATTATGACTTTTTATCTCCAAATTATGACTTTAAATCTCCAAATTACGACTTAATTTTTCATAATTATGACTTTCTAGCTCATAATTTTGACTTCGTATCTAGCACTTTTTTTCCCCCAAGTGGCGGAAACGGGCTTCCATAACATGTATATAGATAACATGACATTAAATTACTACCAGCTCTGTTTAGGAAACCATATGTTTCTGTTTAATTTGACTCATTAAAATCTCTCTTTTACGGAACTGTTAGTTTTGTGTCTAATTCAGGAGCTTAAACGTAATCTATTCTACAAAGTGCATCTCTGAATATATCAATATCTCATCACTAACACAATTCTCTCTCAATCATTCTGTGTCATTAACACAGCTTTCTATGTTATTCCAGCCTAGTCTTAAATGCCATTATTACTGCCATAAATAGTATTTGTATTATACTATTTGATATGTTCATAAAAACTCAGAAAACAGCATTCACATTGACAGATTTCAAATAATAACCTGGGCTACCAAGATTATATCATTTAATTTAACCTATGTATAGCGTAAAATATGCCTTATGTAATCTAATACATAATAATCCAACAATATGTCATGTTCTTACGTTGGTCGCAGTTCTTTCCACTGTACGGTGGCTGACAGAAACACTGTCCATCGCCCTCTGGTCCTTTATTACACACTCCATGCATACAATCACACTCTGGACAGACACAATGACAGAGAGTACATTAACAGGTTGTTAAACCAGTGAGGGATATGAATTTGTCTGTTTGTGTGAAAAAGTAAAGGGCAGACCTGGACACAAAAAAAAAACAGGGGATGTAGGTAATGGCTCAAGGAAGATATGGATTTTGTCTCAGGATTCAAAAACAAACATAAGAACCAATAGTTAACCTTGTTATGATCATACAGGTCAGAATTCCGAATGTTAGAGGACCAACCTTTATCACACTTGTCTCCAAAAGCATTTGGATTCTTGCACTCCTGACATAAAAAGCCAGAGAAGCCATCCTGAAAAGAGATGAAATCATATTTTTAAGACCTGGCATGTCTGTTGCAGAAAATCAACCTATGTTAATTCCCCGTGACCCCAAACACAAAAGAGACGCAAGAGAGGTAATAATCTGGAAATAATCCAGATCTCCTGTCAGTGAAACAGGCTGACTCTGACTATAGATTAAGACAAAAGTCTAAATCAGACAACGTCATATAAACAGCATTTTCTGATTACCTTGACACAGGTCACATTACGTAAGTTTACACCATAATGAGACAATAATGTCCTATTGGAGTTTTAAGTTCTGAATTAGGGACACTATTGTCTCCGAGGTAACCGTCAGAGACAACACCATTCTCTTAACTCGGGATGGACAGATAAGGGTACTAACGTCACAGATACAGGTCCCATTGCCACTGTCTCCACCCTGACAGGTTCCATGGGAGTTACAGATTTTTCCTGACCAGCTGGGACACGCTGCAGACAAGACAGACAGACCGGGTGAAAGATGAAAAGATGTGATCTGTGGATTCTTGTGATTAGTGAAAGAAAATGACAAGGGGATGATGATGTGTGTGTGTGTGTCTTACGGAGGCACAGTTGGCCCCAGTGCTGTGGGCAGCACACTGGCTCCATGAACATCTTCACACAGCTGCGCCGGCATCCACTCAACTCTATCTCCCTGCCGCCAAACTGCACCACGTAACTGCAGCACACAGGGGACATGAGGTGAGCAGGCTGCTCCTTCCACACCTTCTACACATATAATACAATAATAATAAATAAAACATTTTTTTTTTTCAAAAATCAAATTTTTTGGGGAAAAAAAGATCTCGAGTTTTGAGTCTCGACTTTTTTTTTTGGGGGGAAACTGATATAATGATGAAAAAAAAAACGTTTTCATATTTTTTTGGAAACTCGAGATTTAAAAAAAAAAAAATTGAAAATTAAAAAAAAAAAAAAAAAATTCTCATGTCACTTCGGGGGCTCCGTAGTACGACTGTAATTAAAATTGGTACCAGGAGCCGTTTCGGCCACTGCCATTCATGGTTCGGGCCCTAACAAGCTAATTTATATATGTAATTGAATTGTATATGATACATTTAATAATGGGATAATTATGACATGATAATTATTACTGTTATAAAAAACATTGCTAGCAAATATATATTATATTCTATCACCTCTCTGGCAGCTGTGCCTCAAGCTACACACTGTGTTTAAAAGACAGTGACAAGCACACTAAAACAAAAACATTTGGGCGTCACCGGTACATTTTTTTTGTGTTTTCCATTAAAAGTCCCACTTTTATTCATCGAAAGAGTTGCAAAATTAATAGAAAATATAGTCAAGACATTGAAAAATGAAAAAATTCAAAATAATACATTTTGCTCTTCAAACTTTGCTTTCATTAAAGAACCAGCAAAACTGGGGGTTTTCTAATCATCCAATAGTCTTCTAACACGATTAGCAAACACAATGTACCATTAGAACACTGGAGAGATGGTTGCTGGAAATGGGCCTCTATACACCTATGTACATATTCCATTAAAAACCAGATGTTTGCAGCTAGAATAGTCGTTTACCACATTAACAATGTATAGAGTGTATTTCTGATTCATCTAATTTTATATTAATTTTTTTAAAAGTGCTTTTCCTTCAAAAATAAGGACATTTCTAAGTGACCCCAAACTTTTGAACGGTAGTGTATAAAAAAAAGCTACACTAAACAAAAAGACTAAAAAAAAACTATTTCATCAATAGTGTAACATCAGCAGAATGTAAGCAAATGATAAAAGTTAAAGCTGCATGTCATGGTGACTGATATAGCATTAATAAGAGCATATCAGGTTAAATTTCATTAAAGCATCAATGTAGAACTAGTATTTTAGTCCAATTGTCTCAAACATACAGGGGTCACATATGAAAGAGGAAAGAAGCAAAAACTTTAAAATGTTCCATCTTTGAAATAAACAATGGGAGATAGAATAGATGATAACTTGTGTTCAGGATAATTATTTATTTTTATTAAAATAAAAAATATCATATTATTCTTAATTCTTAATAACTTATCAGGTTTTTATTATTACATTATATTGCATTAAAGGTCACTATCAACACAAACTGAATTATATTATAATCACCTGAAACTAATATGTTATCCACAGAAAGAGGACATAACATTTTGTTCAAAATTGAGTCAAATAATGTTTTGTATTGGCTGAGAAACTGCAATTTTAAAATTCCATTTTAATCGGAAATTGTGAAAAATATGTGAGGGTCATGACAGAGTTCAGTTGAGGAGAGAAGAGAAGTTGTTATGTTGAAATACGTGGAACCAGTAAGCAGTAAAACATGATTGTTTTACTATGTCTCCAAGACGATTTTAATGGTACATGAATGGCACTTCTGTCAAAGTCTGAGCAGGCCTGCATTGAAACTCCAGTATGTTCACCTGCAGTTGGTGGTGCCCACACTGCTGAAACCATGGGGGCAAGTGCTGGTGGTGACAGCGGCACAGGAGGTGCAGGAGGTGTAAACGTCCATCCTCTGTGAAATATCACAGCGGCCTGAAGGAGGAGTCTGCGGGAACAGAGATCTATGATTGCACAGCCACTCGCACAACTCTACTCTATACATTTCTTAACATAGGCGTACATAATGTAAACGATGAGTTCAGCCCTGTTTGAACAAGCGACAGCTCCCGCTCTGTCTTCCACTGACACTTCCACAAGTGTTTGAATATTGAATCAGCATTTAGCCCAGCCCTTTACTCAACATTTATATCCTTATGTTATGAATTACTTGCATTAAGTGGAGTGATCTCTTGGAAATGGCTGGTTAATCTGTTCAACGTAATATTAGCCGTTTCACAAATGATAGTTAAAGAGTCAGAGTTTTTGTATGATGCACAAATTTGCACTTTTCACAATGTGTATTGTGAACTAGGCTGTGAAAAATACAGATATTGGGTATCAGGGTATTTCTATCTTGGCAGCTTTGACGCCGACACCTTGGATGGATGGTAGAGTTGGTCCAGTATTTTGCTCCAGACTGAAATGGTATTGATGGATGGTCACAAAATATCATGTAAACTATATTAAGTATAGCTTAGGTGGATGGGTGACTGGTTATGATAAGGTTCCTGATTTGATTCCTGGTTCCTCCAGAGAGTTTGTCAAAGTGTCCCTGAGCAAGACACTTAAATGCTGCATCATCAATGTGCAAACAAGACATTTACCTTAGCTTATGTTTAGTGCTCACTAAGACACATTAAATTAGAGACTGAACAAGAAACTGAACATGGTACATATTACACCTATATACCTACACCAATAATAATCATTACACCATCATTAACATTTAAGTCAAGGCTAAAAGCCAATAATGTGACTTGTTGTTAAAGCAATTTTCTGAATTGTAATTGAATGTGCTTAAGGCAGCAGTAAATGTCATAAAATCATTAGAATTGTCAAAAGAAAAGAAAAAGTGTAAAAATTCATCTAAATTTAGGAAAATTCCAAATTCCAAGTCTTGTTTCATGATTTAATTATGTTTAGGTTTAGATAAGGCCTTTATCTTTACCCCTTAAATGTTCACTAAAAGCAAAAGCCTGAGGTCACATGACTCGTACGTTTTCATTCATTCAGTGAGCGAAAATAGGACTTTCTCACATTCAAACAAACACAAATCATTTGTGAGTTCAGGCTGTGGTGAGAAATAATAATTTTAAAAAATGCATTTATCAGAGTGGAGCAGTTCCTTTTAGAGTCCAGCAGAAAAACAGGTGACACATTAAATCAGGAGTTAGAAATGTTTGTGTGTTACCTGTTCTTGCAGAGATGTTTGCAGACAGAGCAGCAGCAGCAGGAGCAGCAGCATGGCTCAGAGTTTCACATCCAGGAGGAAAAAAAGAAATCCACTAACCCGGTGTCCACTTCAGTCAACAGGAAAATAAAACCCTCAAAAGTAGACAATGTGTCCAGCCAGTCAGGTTTTCTTTTTTTCTACCTAGTTTTCTTCTCACGTATGTAGTCTGAACTTTAAGCCCTATACCTACTGTACAAACTACAGGAAAAACAGACTGATAATAACATCCTGTCTGCGAGAATAACACAACGTTTAGTCGACAAAAGACGAAGAAGTGAATACAACCTGCCGTTCAGTAGAAAACCCAAGGCGAGAACTTAAAGTAAGAAACGATCAAAACTGCAGGGTGTATCTATGAAGGCACCCACCGTTCAACAGCAGCCTTCCTGATTCATTTGAATCCTGATTTCAACAATCCCTGTTTATATGATAAACAAACAACTAACTAATCTAACAAATTAACTCTGAGCTCAGGGTCCGGGTGAAGCAGAGAGCAGCCGGAGGCTCTAATGACTGCTGGCGTCATGTATTTTCCTCTCTGATCCAGGAAAGAAAGAAAAAAAAAAAAAACAGAAGCTGGCACCTCCTGGAACCTCCCAGCAGAGATCATCTCCTCCTACTACTCCCCTTGTAGTAACAGCAGCAGTACTGGTACTGGTAATAGAGTAGAATACATAATAAAATACCATTGCTCCAGAGATTTGTAGTCTCATAACTACTGAACATGAACTACAGTGAGTGTGGACCACTAATGTGGAGGACAGGACATCCTAAGATGGCACAAGGTAACTAGCAGGGAATAAAATTATGATTTCTATTCTAACTTGGCTTTAAAAGCCAATGAGATGGAATTATCAGGGAGAGGAATATCAAATGTGTACTGTTACCCATGTTTATCCTGTTTAATGCTCAGCAAAACCCTCTGAGAACTCACTACAACTGAACAATTGTGAGATAGCAGATAAACCGCTTTAGCCTTCAACGTTAAGGTCGTTCTGAGATGAGGGCGCAGCAGATTGTGAGAAATCCTCTT
Source organism: Microchirus variegatus (assembly GCF_963457635.1). NCBI lineage: Eukaryota > Metazoa > Chordata > Actinopteri > Pleuronectiformes > Soleidae > Microchirus > Microchirus variegatus. The sequence goes on along the minus strand of NC_139808.1, from coordinate 8,456,785 downwards.
TCTTCCTGACAGGAAGCTTTGAATGGAATTCACTCTCGGTCGTCCCAGTGGGACGGTGTGATTTGGACGGATTTCCACATCAGCTGACACAACTCCAGGTCTGCTTCACAGAACAACAAAGAATAAAGGCAAATACTGATTTTTTTTTTTCTCCCCCCCTCTCTGCTGTATTTTCTTAGCCCATTTTGACAAAGAAATGACAGAGTGATCGTGGTAAGTCTCACCACAGAGAGACTCAAAGGTCAAACTGCGAGCAGTCAGAACAATGGCAGGAAGCCTGCTGACGTACCAGAGGCTGACAGTAAAACACAACAGGGATTTACTGCCTTGCTCACTGGCTCTGCGGCAGTACAAACTGGTTGGCATGACAAAATGAAAAGTCCACAAAATGCTCCATCTGGGGAACCATGCATGTCTGCACGAGCCCTGTAAGAGATGGAGAATTATTTCAATTTGGATTAAAAAAAACTTTGTCCAAATTTGTGGCATCACCGATGTTTCTGTTCAGACAGTACAGAATGTCACTTCATGAAATAACCTTTTTTTTTTTTTTTTTTTAAAAAGGGTCAAAGATGTCAGATTAATATGAAGGCCGCGTCTAACACATTCATGACGGGAATACAGATGAACACAATGAGCCTGGCTGAAAACTCTTCAGGCAGGAGCGCTTTCTGGACGCCCAGACAAGTGCATTGTGTGACTCTTAACTTTATAAAGTGCCAGTTATGCAACATATTTCACACAATACTGTTTGAGCCCATCAGCCTCCGCACAACTCTCTTTCCCAACATTGCACCAGTAAAGCAAGATGGCTGCAAACAGGTTGGATTATCAATGAAAACCGTGCCCACGAAAACTATTACAAGTCTTATTCTATTGCTCCAAAAGACCAAAAGTAAAGAACTTTGACAGGATAAATGCTTCTTGTCCCCGCCCGTCCCTGCATTGCTATACAGAAATACTCCTCCGTCAGGTCTGATAGTATTTGCTTGACAGATGAGGGACACAGCACATAGATAAAGGTAATAATTACATCAACAATCAAGAACATTTAAAGTTACATAGCTTTAATTTGATTTGATTAGAGGTGCTCTTTGGGTGGGATGAGACCAAAGTTTTAGAGAGAGATTCATTCTAAAAAGACATTGTTCTTGGACCACACGCATGGATAACAAAAGGACAAAACAGTTTCTTCCAGACAAAGTGATATCACGTATCTTTACTTTGACTTATCTGCCCCCCCCCCCCCCCCATATAGTGCGTGACTGTGCATATACTTCAATCTGACTGCTGATGTGTCACATCTCTGTGTTGAGGCTTCCCGATCAAGTCCTCAACAACAACAAAATAAATCTGTGTGAACTCCAGCAAAAACACTCACAGTCCCTCACTGCTGACTGCTGAAAAAGTGAGAGAAACATTAAGAGAGAGAAAGACCTGAGCCAGAGGTCACTGGTGTCTCTTGGCCCACGTCCCTGTAACTGTCTCAACCTCAACATTTACCTCCAATCAGCATTTTTGAGCCGGAAAACAGACAAACAGACAAGACACACCACGATAAGAGGAAGTGAGAAAAGAATTACCATGTGCGAGTGTAACAACCATCTCCTTGTGTCTTTTTGAAAACTGTTAATGTAAGCGGAGGCAAATGGGAATTTAATGAAACCAAAGACATGCTCCAGAAACACAAGCAATGCTTTGCTTTCCCTGTGGTGATTTGGAATACATTCATTATCTTCCTAATTAAAACTAGCTGTTCAATTATGCACACAATAGTTAGTTAAAGGTGTTGAAACTGCAGTGAGTAACTTTTAAATGTAGCTCCACAAGACTGTATTTCTCAGTGTAGCAGGGTTTAAACCATCTGTCACCCACTGACAGTCCCGTGCTGCACACAGGAAGTGATGTGTTATGCAAAGACTGAACGAGGCGAAAGCACCACTGCACTAAAGCAAGGCAGCTGCAAACACAGAGGTGACCATGAAAAATATCAGAAGGTGTCCCCTCCCGCCCCTCTGCTGCAGGTGTATACACACAAGCACTCTCTCAGTCAGATGAAGGAGACATATAAACAATGTAGCATCATTTCTGTTCGAGACGACCAAACACACACAAAGCAATGTCATCGTCAACAACAAAATGCGAAACAGTTTTAGCTGCTAATCATCATCAGTAATCATGAACAAAGACGTTATACCTGTCAATCTAACAGAGCAGCTGAGATCCAAATGGTTCAACTTTAATATATAGCGTTTGCTGGTTTGTGCATCTGGTGGTCAATCTTACCCCAAATATTAACTGAAAAATCTGAGCACGATAAGTTTAGCTGCAAACAGACCAAAAAATAAACCTGAATTAATATTCGCTGCTAAACAGGACCATAAACTAACCACAGTTGAAGTTTTTTCAGCTCACTCCATAGGGATAGCAATTTAAGTTAAGGTTTTACACACTTTTAACTATCCTTTCCCGAAGAGTCATAGCACCAAGACAATGTTTCATATTGAACATTAGCTTTTTTTTTTTTTTCCAAATATCACTTAAAAATGAATTTAGTTCGCTGACTGGCTTTAATTAACATCCTGCTAATAAGTCACTTATAGTTCTCCAGGTTTTGTTGTTGAAAATGCATCGTCAGCGTCACAAACAAAACTCCTGTGTGATTCCAAACTTTCGATGAGATAAAATTCTGTAATCAGGTTGTTTTTCCCCCCCCATTATATCCGAATGCTTTCCTCAGTGGGCCCACTGGAACTCATGGATGCAGTTCAGATAGTAATTTTGCTGATCAGACATTTCCTGGTACAGTATCTCTGCGCTCAGCCTGTGTGAGTGTCTCGAAAAAGGAAATCAGTCAAACTTTACAAGCAACCCCAACAGACAGGAAATAAAGGAAGTCGAAAGAGTTGAAAGGTGGTAGAGCATTTTGTACCACTGAAGTGCCAAATCATCAAAATCTCACTAAGCAGCAAGAGCAATGAAGTGCTGATGTGAATTCCTCCTTTGTGTGTTGTTTGTGAAAAACATCTCAAACATACCAACAAATGGAGTCCAAAGATTGCTAATGTTATTATATTATGTTGTTTTAAAAACTCTATAAAAGCTCCAAACATTAAGATATAAATGCTGCTTCAGAGCCCTTGGAAATATTCCGTGAGAGGAAATAGAAAATATTTAAATTGTTGACCAACAGGTAGCGACACACAGTCAAAATGTAGGTATGTATGAATAATTCTCCTTTATTACAACTTTTCTATCAGAGATTACACACACATTTAAAATCCATCATCTGGAAAGTTCACGTGAAAATCAAGTGAAAATCAGATAATGAGACGGCATTTATCAGACTCTCAGATTAGATGGTATATTTCGTTGGTGTATTTTGCAGTTTGGTCATAGTGTTGGTTTGTCGCCTTTCCCCAGAAACCAATGAGTGACTATTACTGTTATTTTCTTCGTTATTTTTCCTGCTGCATCAGCCTAACAGTGGTTGTGGTTACATGATTTACTAAGTATTGCCAAATCAAACAAATTCCTGTAACATTAGGAGTGTTCATCTTCACTTTAATTCAGCGGATTTACCCTGTAACAAGGCCACATCATGTAAAACAAACAACAGTACAGAAGAGTGGGGGTCCAACAGTGGCTGGCTTCCCATTTGTCCCAAGAAAAATGTGACGCAACACAAAACACAAAAATAATAGTTGATGATAATACTAAATTTCCGATATTTCAGAGTTCATATTAGAAATATCAGGATCTTCACGATAAATACAAAACCTGCTTCAGGAGGGGAAAAGAAATGTCCCTCTGTCCCAAAGCAGCATTGTTATTCATATAATATTAGTGAAAACTTTCAGAAAGTAATTCAGGAATACTGCTTTAATTACAATGTGCAAAAAATAAAATGTTTAGAAAGCAGATTGTGCCAAGCAGTGTGTGTGTGTGTTATTAAACTGAAGTCTTACATCTAATCTAACATTTTGGTAAATCCTCTTGTCTCTTGTTTCAGACTAAACACATGCAAGATATAAACCCACAAATGTGATTTTTGGTTTTAAGATTAACTTAAATAACTTGTAAATTAAATAACTTTGGAATTGGTGAGGATGGACCTAGACTTACAGCGTCTCCCTGACTCCAGTATTTGTGCTAAACATCCTGGATCTCTCATTGTACTGGGTGCACAATGCTGGAGGAAAAAAAGCAGAACAAGAGGATTTACCAGGAACGATAAATGACGATAAATAAAATCCAGTTTTCCTGTGAGCTGTCTGCCGCTCCCCCTTCTGTGCAATTCCCATCAGTCTGTCTGTCTGTCAGTCATTCAGTCAAGTCACCCAGTGCATAAAGAAATCTGCTTGGTGTGAGACCATTTAAAGTTGAGGTTGTGGCACAATCTTACAGTTTCTTGCAGGCCTCCAAAACTTGCATTTCTGCTTCTGGTGAGATCAAGGGTCCCCTCTCATCCTTCGATCTGTATTGGCAGTCTGGTCCTGTTGGGTGCTTCTATCCCTCTTTTTTTTTCTGCGGCAGACACGAATCAGTACAAGGAGAATATCTTAAAATGTAAACCTCATTTGATCATTTGATTGACCCATGATGTAAACAAGTTCTATGCACTTTTTCATTTGAGTCACACTGTTATCTAAATGAAAAAATGTTCATCCAAGTCAAATTTTGGTTGTCAAATTACTACTATACCAATCTGACTTAGGTACTCTAGGTGTACTGTACATGCACCACAGTTCCCAGGCCCCTGGCTTTAAAAAAAAAAAGAAAAGAAAAGCCAGTCCAGCAGACAGTAAAGCATGCCTTATACTGACAAACGGAGGCATATAGCCACCGAGTGTAGCAGAGGTGTTTCTACACTGGGAAAACAAAGATAGTCTAATTATGCCGTTTTATTTTACTACACAACTTGTTCTGAGGCCTTGATGTTGGACTTTATAAAAAAAAAAAAGAAAAAGAAAAAAAAAGACTGAGGCATGAACCTGACTTTACCACACTGCGTAGAATTCCTTGTGCTTTTTAAAGCCTGGTCTCCACAGAAAGCTGTTCTCATCCTGTCTATATGTCGTGACTGGCCCCTGTGTGCTTCTGCCTTCTAGTGTCAGAGTTCGTTCAAACCACTTAATGAGAAACGTACTGAAGCTTTTTAACCAGTGAATCCACGCGTCAATGATCCGAGCCAACCGATGACTACACCTGCCAATCAGCTCCCACCAGACACCAAAGTGATAAACAGTCACCCATCTGTGTACCAATCAGCCAGTGAGCTCCACAGGAAGTTCCCGGCTGCAGAGCGCCTCCCACTGCCGAGCAAGTAGTGAGATCAGCCTCTCTCTGCTGTCGGCTCCTGGGACAAAGACACACCACTGGACCTCACCCTCTGCCCCTCCACTGGCTCCACCACATCTGGGCAGGGCTTCTTCTCCTCCAGCAGCAAAATGGTCCATGGTGAGGTGGCAGAGCAGGTCAGGGCCGGGCAGGTCATCGAACACCAGAGTCAGAGCCTGAGGGTACGTCTGATATCCCAGCAGGACCCGGTCCAGGTCCCGGATTCTCCGAGCCTCACGCAGCTGGTACCGCTCTCTGCAGGAGATCATGACAACAAAAAATAAATTTTCAACCATTTTCAGATGGACAACAAAAAAATTACAACTGTAGAATTAAATGTCAGAATAAATGATGAACATGTCACGGTAAACTAGTGCAATTTCCATAAAGACGGGTCAGTTAGAGGTAGGGTAAAATAGAAACAGCTAGTCAAACAAAATCCATTGAGAATACATCTCGCACATTAAGCCGTTATCATTTATTAGTGAGTTAACTAGACAATGACAAATATTTCATTTTAAGTCAGTGAAAGTGGTTTCAACTGCTCTGTGACTAAAGTGTCTACACATCACACTCAGTATGTTTCCTCCTGTTCCTCTTTCAGAACAGTTTTTTTGTTTTGTTTTTTCCTCTTTTACTTCCTTACAACACTGCTGCATTTAGGGGACACTACGATTTCACAGTTTAATGTGTTCACTGTTGTGGACATAGAACCAGTAAATGTATTCAAATCAAATCAATTATATTTGCATAGAGAAATATCGTCAGAAGAGAAAAATAACAGGAAGAAATATCCAGCCGAACCAGACTCAGAGATATGCACTCATCTGCCTCTTCCGGTTGGGGTAAAAGGGGGAGGCAGAGATATAAAGTGATGATATAATAATGGCGCATATGTGCTTACCTGGAGGGAGGTTCTTTGGCAAAGTCAGGCAGAGGGTAGCTGATGTAGTCCTCGTCCAATAGGAACACATCAGTGCTGGTCAGGATGAGTGTCCTGGGCTGAAGTACAGGAGACAAGGGTGAGTTTAAGGCAGAAGGGATTCCTGAAAGGGTGGATCCTTGGGGGGGGATCTGGACCTGGAGGGAAAAAGAACAGGCAGGAAGAGAGGAAGATAATTGTTTAATAGTTAAATAAATCTTATGCAACCCATTTTTAACCTGCAATATATTATTTATGCCATTTGGGGGCAGTTTTGCTCTACCTGAAAAACCAGCAGGTACAGCAGGACATTAAAGGAGCGTGATGATGAGGATGCTGTGGTGGCCAGAGTTTTCCTTTCTGCCACAATGAAGGTCAAGTCTCCCATCTCTTCCTCACTGGGGTAAATGAACTTCACCCTGCTACTGTGGACAAGCTCGTAGTTCTGCATTTTCCCTGTAGAAGGAGCCAAATTCACTTCACTTTCATCACAGTAATAATTATGTCTCACAGATTTTTAAATATTCTGTGCACTGAAATCATGGCTAAGACAATGAATCTACACAAGTATGTTTTTCATTTCAGAGGAAAATATCACATTGATCAAACAGTCGAGTATCCAAATAGAGCCAATAGTAGTTTTTTTGGTAATATTTATTTACTATTTTTTCTTTTGTATATTATACTTTTTAAAAACATTTCTTTCTACTTTATGCTGGTATTTTTGAGTGGACAGCAAAGTAAGAATTTCATTGTACAGGGAAACGTGTTTCTTTACTGTGCATATGACAATAAACACTTTGAATCTTGAATCTTGAATCTTAATAATAATAATAATAATGACTTACTACAGAGGAGGGCATCTGTTTAGCTGTTGATATTAACACTGTATTATTTTAATTATTACTATATTGTTAGTTTGTAACTTTCAACCCTTCCACGACAACCACTTCTTTCTACTTCACAACATCATAATGTCAAAAGCTGTGCTATTTGTTTAAGTGACTTCCCGTGTTTAAGTGTTTCCTTGCATTGTCCTGCATTATCCAATGCTTTTAAGGCAGTGACTTAAACTTTTAAACTTTTGTTGTTTTACTGCTATGTGCTTTTATAGTTGTGTGTATTGTTATGTGTTTATACACTTCACTTTACAAAAAGATCAGTAAAGCTAAACATTTCCCCTCCAGCTAGATAAATATGAAAACAGCTTGTTCCAAACTCTACATAAAGATTGTTTTGTGCAGTGAAGTAATAACAAGCAAAAGGCTACTTTGAGTAGAGGGGACATTAAAGGTAGGATGTGAAATGAATTAATTACATTACGAGCATGGTTACCTGTGTTTGTGTTGGTGAACTGGGAGTAGAAATCCTGATCTGATGGCTCTGGAGGAGGAAGTTGCTGTTGTAGACTGAGAACTGACATCAACTCCTGTAGAAAGACGCCAGTTCCATAACTGTCCCTACTGAGACAGCACACGATGTGATCGGCTGAATGTCCTATAGAGAGAGGAACCACAGAGAGATAAGTGAGTGATGAAAACTCACTATTTCAAACTTGTGTGACCTCTGAAAATAGTCGAGGCAAATTGTGTGAATCCACTGACCTACAACTCTGAAGTACTGGTCGAACAGACCCACATTGACTGACAGCAGCTCAGACAGTCTGATGGACAGACAGCAGCAGAGGCACACGTCTGGATCTCCACTTTCAGTAATGTCCAACACTAACGGACAGAAAGAGAGAGAACGATGGACATTGTTTATGGTGTTTATTTGGAAACACACCAGCTTAGTATTTCTCTTCCAATCTGAATCTGACCATTTAGTTTACCCACAGTTACCATTTGTGTCTGTGACACTTGTTAAACAGCATGTTCACATGCATACAGTTAATTTAAAGAGCTGCTAATATACAGTATTTCTTCACTCTGACTGCATCCATCGTGTCTGTTCAACCTACGTGAGTGATGTCCAAATGTAGAGGCAGAGTCTTCCAACAAGAAATAGATAGCATCAGTGGAGAGCAGCAGACAGCAGGTGAGCTCAGCCCCTGGAGATGTGTAGAGAACCACAGACAGCCACAGGACCTGTCTCATCTCCTCTGCCTCAGACTAACACAAAAAAGTGGAAATTAAAACAGCAGCACAAACAATTTCCCAGAGATGTTTCAAACAATTAATCAAGTACATCAACCTTGTTACAATTTAATCAATTATTATTATTATGAAGAAAACAAAAATCAGAAGGCAGAGTAACTCGAATATGTTTGTGTGTATGTGTGTGTCTCCTACCTGTGCTATATATCTGTGGAAGAAGGTCAAAAGCTCCTTTTCTCTGAGCCCAGCCAGTAACTTCAATCCTGGGGAGAGACCTGGAATGAGGTGGGGGGATGGCTGATTCTCTTCTAGCTGGAGAACAGAGGAGTCCCAGCTGAGGGGTGAGAGGAAAGAGAAGAGAAAACAGATGAGAGATCCTGATTGATATGGGCACATATAGTATAGTGTTATCAACTATATTTAGTTCTGTTACAAAACAAGATATATATTTGTCTTTTTAAGACATGGCGAGCAGGGCTATAACTTTAATTAGATCAAATCAGATATTAATAAGGCACAAGTATGAGTCCCCTGATAATGAGTGGATAATTAGTGTGAACTCAGGACTTAAATCAATGTACAGATATGACATTAGCTTGTTTGTTAAGAGAAAGCACTTTGGACATCTACCTGCAGGAGTTGTGTGATTTCTTGGTAGCAATACAACAGCAGTGGTCTCTGAATCTGTAACAGTCTGAAAACACAATAAAAAAAAATGTCACAAGAGAAGAAACGGTCCAACATATGACACAATTAACTACACACAGTCACTTCCTGATAGTCAATAAGCCAGCCTAACCATTTGTTAGAAGGTACCAAGAGTATTTAGTATTACAGAATTTAGTGGATACAGCAGTACTCTTGTCGTTAAAAGCCTTTTTCATTTGAGGCCCTCCAGGCTAACTACTAAAAACCACAACTAAACAACAATTTAAATGTTTTTGATTGATAATGGAAGTTTAACCTAGTGTCACCTTAAGAAGTCAAAGCTTCCCCTTAGCAACAACTTACTGGAAATTGACTGGAAACCTTTTGAGGTGAGGTTGTTAGTGCTGCTCGGTGCATACAGTCAATTACATTAGATAAGATAAGATTTTTAGTGTATATGCAAGTTGTTGGTCTTCACCTTGTGTATGTTCTCCATGGTGTGGACAAGTCCTGCAGGTTCGGGGCAGGGCCAACATCTTCAGGCCCTCCAGGGACACTCTTCGCTGACTCAGCTCATTCAAGAAAGAGCTTCTGTCTTGGGACAGAGGGAAGAGCAGCAGGAGCCTCTGATTTCCAAGCAGTAGCTCCACAGTGTGAGTCCTCCTGGACACAACATCATGATCAGACTACAAATAAAAACAGGGAAACTGAAGTACAGAACAAGACATACAAGAAGATAAAAACTATATTCATGTTTCTTTTGTGTGCCAACAGAATGATTTGACTTAATGTGTTAAATTTGAATCAGTCAACAAAAGAGTCAACTCAAATCTATCAAATATATGGGCCACCTAACAGGTACTGAACTTGTTAGTATTAGTATTAAGTACTTGGAAAATGAAAATATTAAGCAGAAGATAAAACAATATTACCTACATTATCAGGATTGATTCCATACACTACATTTTATTTTGTTTATTATTTATCCTTTATTTAGCCAGGAAGGTCCATTTGAGATACAAGATCTCTTCTTCCAGGGAGTCCTGGTCAAGATAGCAGCATATATAGTACAAGAGATGAGATATTTTCAGATGTAACACAACCTCTACCTCTTTTGGTGTTGTGAGTCTGGACAGGATGTGTTGCTGGTTTTGTCCACAATATGAGGGATTCTCTCACTGGGATCAGGTACCACAGAGCTGAGGGGCACATGAATTAATCTGCACCAGGAAGAAGAATGATGGACATCAGCATTGCCCTTCTGTCTTTCTGCCAGCTCTCTGAAGTCAATTTTAAGCAACCAAAGCTGTCGTTGGGTGAGGAAGAGGAGAGCTGGAAGGTTGGGTTCTTCTTCCTGGGGTAAGATGTCCCACATGTGGGAATGAGAATCTGGGACAGGGGAGGAGGAGGAGGAGGGTAGGAGGTGGACAGGGTAGCCTCCCTGAGCTCCCTGACTCTCCTCTAACTCCCAGGAGTTTATGAGCGAACGGGGGAGGAGCTGAGGAGTAGTCGAGTGGTCGGGGTCAGTGTGAGACTCTGCAGCCTGGAAAAACAGAGAAGGGTGAAAAGGTTTTTATTTTTGAGCTGGTCACACACAACATGCAATTATTTACTGTAGAATGTGTTTCTAAATCATAGATTTGGATCTCATGCAGCTCTCTCACCTGAATCAGTTCCATCAGTTCCATCCTCATCTGCCGAAGCTCCTCTGCCTCAGAAAAGATGTACCAGCAGGTTGAACCAGACTGGAGCCCAAAGGCAAGGCAGCAGTCAGGAAGCTCACCACGAGAGAACAGCAGGAGCTGGGAGTATGGGATCAGGAAGTTCATCTGTAGACCTGAGAGCAACTCCTTTACAGGCAGATTCTGCTCCTGGTCTGAACAGAACAGAACACATAATTAAATGTGGTAAATATATTGGTTTTTGTTTTTTGTTTCACTATAAAATGTCAATGGTCAATGTCAATCTTCACATTCTTCTTCACACACTCATTTTGTTTCATCACATTTAAAAGGAAAACATTAATATGTTAAAATCTCTGGTTAACTTTAGACTTTTCCCCGAGTCATATTACATCAATTAATTCAAAAGAGAAATTTATCCAGCTAGAATAATACTTAATTGATTTTTATTAATTAATAAAATTCAAGATGGAGAGCAAAATACAGGGGCAATCACATTCAAATTGATTGTACTTGCCCGTATCCTGAAAGGTCTGTGTATCACAATAAGATGAGTGCAGTAGACCCAGCAGTCGGTCTGTCAGGATGAGACACGCCTCCTTCTGCTCCACATCTTTCTCGACCTGAAGGCAGTAGCACCACAGAACCCTGCTAATGTGCACCTCCTCCTCGTCATCAATGGATAAATCTTCGACAGGAGGAGGAGCAAAAGACGTAGAGGAGTTGCAGACAGAGTCATCCAGACCCATCTCAAAGTACCCATCCCCAGAGGCTGGACTGGAATAATGAGAACAGTGGATAAATCATAATTATACACTTTTGAGAGTAAAAGTACATAAATTGTATGAAACGAGGACAAAAAGAGGTGAGATTTCTGGTGGCGTTACCTGGGACTGCCCACCTCTGTGCCCTCCACATGTGACTGAACCTCTCTGGATTCAGACACCCTCTCATCTTTCCTCTCCTCCTGCTCCTTCTTCTTCTCCTCCTCCTTCAGGGTGGAATTGAGATACTGGTGGAGATGAGCAATGACGTCCTTGTCGGAGGAGAGTGAGAGCAGGTGAGAAGGAAGTAGAGGACACCAGGTGGCACTGCATGCTGAACAAGTAGTTTCAATTGGTCGGGAGGTAGAAGAGGAGCAGACGCAACTGGAGGTCAGAGACAGAAACCAGGTTAAGTTACACTTTCCTGTACTGCCACACAGAGGAAACTGTTCTCTAGGGAAGGATATCAGTGGCCAACATATCAATCGATCCCAACATGTCCTGTATAAATGTTTCACATTATGTATAAATGTTTCAATGACAGATCAATCAAAATCAATTGAATTTGGAGTAGTTTGCTTACTGACCAGACAGTAGTAGCGATAGTAGCAGCAGTGCAAGTTGTAGTGATACTGGAGGCAACTCCACAGTGTGTGTGTTCAGACAGACAGACAGCAGGTTGCTGTCTCTGGAGACAAACACATTGAGCAACATTAGAATCCAGCTGACCTCAAACAAACAAACATCAAAAAACATAATCATCACCCATTAAAGGTTCAATGTGTAACTTTTAGGATTTATAATATACTACTCGAAAGTATGTGTGTATCTGTGTATAATAGCTCAAAAATAATTTGGCTATTGCAGACTTAAAATAAGCCTGTACTTAAGGCAAGGCTACAGAGGCGGCCATTTTTCATAACGTTTCTTCAGCAGAAAGAAAAGACAAAACCAGCCAGAGCATGTGTTTCTCAATTTGAATTAGAAGCTTACTACACAATCGAATAAAAAATGACAGAAGAACTCAGAGTGGGAGGCAATCGGCCTCAACTGGTGTCTCTAACTGACATCCTATCCTTATCCTATATCCCCTCCCCAGTGTGTCAGGTGTGCTTCTGATGACCTGGTCATGTTCAGTCGGCAGGTGTGTGCTGGATTTTAAGCTTTCTGGGGGAGGTGCAGCTTCCACAGGAAGGAGAATAGTGGGGGAAACTGCGGCTTCTTCTCTGCTCGTCACTTCTGAAACAGGAAACCATAAGCATCAATAACAGTGACAAGAGCAAAGGCAATCACATTATTTTCCAAACAATCTCATTCTTGTCAGGTTAAAGAGGCCAACATGATATTAAAAAAGAAGCTCTGAAAGATATTACAATACACATGATTTAAAAACAATAAAAATAAAAATGTTATTATGCAGTTTGATTGAATCTGATACACATTTAAACTGAAATCAATTTGTTTAGATTTGGACACGATATTGAGAGTTAGTTGTTTATTGAAATGAGGTTAGTGAACATTAGCTGATTGCCACATGGCCTATTGTCAAATATTAGTGAATATCAATGATCAATAATTTGCTGTGCCGTTAGTCTCTAGCAGCAGTTTTTAAAATCATTACATAGTCTGTGTGTAATCTATCAGCTCAGAAACAAACTTGTCAATGCTCACTGAAGGACAAACTACATGACGGAGACACGGTTCTTAATTATTTTTTTGTCTTTACTCATGTGATGCATTTTTTCTTTTATCGGCTGACATGCAACTTCTCTATGATAATGGACTTGCAGATGCACCCCCATCCCTCAGCCATGCACAGCCTGATACATACATGATTACCTTGGCTGGGGCAGGTAGCCTGCTGGGCCGCACAGGAAGAAGAGGAGGAAGAGGAGAGGGAGGTGACAGCGAGAGAGGAGACAGCAGGAGGAGCGAAAGCAGAGGAGCAGCAGGAGGAAGTAGGAGGAAAGGAGGAGGAAAGATGAGGAGGTGCAGCAGCAGACAGCTTGGTCTCCTCACTGATCTGACAAGAGGACAAAGAGGAGGAAGCCTTCAGAGAGTTGCCGTCACTGACGCCACATCATCAACCAGACCATGTCCTGAAATTTGCAACCAGCGGCTCAACACAGCAAAAAGCTATGCTTTATTAAGACTTATCAATTGGGATGGCTCTCCACCAGTTTTTTTTATATCTGATACCAATAATTCAGGCTTTATTATCCAATCGCCAAACCACTGATTTTGACCAGTATTGGATCGATACCAATACTGAATATTATATCGGCTCATCCTGACTGAAAAAGAGAGAACTGCTCTTTTTCGTGAAAACAAAAATAATTTGCATTTGGGTGCGCAGTCCTCAAAAAGAAAATGCACCTGTGATTAAAACTTCAACCAAAATGTGGTTTCGTGTGTAGAGGAGTAAAAGTATATACTCGTATGCATATAAACCACACTCTGCAATTATCCTTTGTTGACATGTTTTTTTTTTTACCAAAGTAAGAATAATCATGCCTGAATATGAATAAGATTTTGTGTGTTTGAAAACACACAATATGAGTTGAATGAATGTCACAGGTCAGTGCACATTAGTTCGTGGGCATGTTTTTATTTTTTTTCATACTTTTTTTACTTTTTGGCTGTGTTTTCATTACATATTAACTGCTGCTGATGACAACAGTCTCTCTAATCTCAAGAGGTGGAATCAATGCTCTGGCCCCAACAAACACCCATGTAGTTTTCCTAGAAAGCTGATAAAACGGGCGGATGTGGTGACTGTTGTGTCTCGCTGACAGCTGATAAAAATTCAGATTGCAATTGCACTGACAGACATGTTAGTCATTAACTTGACATTAGGATCACTGTTAGTCACGGTTTACTGGAGGATTTTGTCTTGTGGCGAAGATCTATGATTGATCTACAATCAGGTTAGAATCAAAACACCACAACAGACACAACAGATTAAAGGATTTCTGAAAGCTAGAATATATAAGTGTCACATCTACCAGTGGTTTAAGTTTCAAGATTGTGAAGTGCTCATGAAAGTCAAAGGTCAAAGTCGTTAGTAGTAAAACCAGTACACATCATGAGTTTATGTCCTTCTGAAAGTTAAAATAACATATTCACTGCCATAAAATCCTCTAAATTCTGCTGTGTCATAGGCTATGTGGAGGTATAAATGAAGAAGCTATCACTTAAAATGTTTAAGCTATTAAATGTTTAATGAGCAATCTGTATGTCAATATAACAACATAAGTACTGACCATATAAACTGATATTAGATCTACTTTTTTATTTTCTTTCATCACTAATATACCAGGTAAAACATGGCTAACAGTGCACCAACTACTTGTCAAATGCAAACTTAATTTAAATCTACAACATAAGACAAACATAAAAATATACAAATAAATGAAGTCAGTCTACTTTGTGACCACGTGTACCTTCTTTTCGCTGCTGCTCATTCTGTCTTTGACTTCTTTGGCTTTCTGAATGGCTTTCAGCACTTCCACTGTGTCTAGCTCCTTTTCTGTTGTCACATTGCTGTCGAGACAGACCTGATACAAAGATAAAACACATATACATCTTTCTACACTTACAGAGAATAACATTAACAAAATGCATTTCCGAACTATTTACCATCTCAACTAATCCCAAACCCCAATGCCATAGTTTTGACATTAGTATAATCTAAACATAACTCAAATCCTAAACATAAAAACCATCAAAAAGCTATTAAGGTTATTAAGTCCAACCAAACTGTCCTTACAATGATGGATAGAGCCTAAATTTAGCCTCACAACCACAGAAAGACAAGCATAAGCATGAGAATGTGGTGGTACCTCTGCTGCACGCTCTCCAAACTGGGCAAGGACTTTGGTTCTGTAGTCTGGGATGATGCACATGGGATTATTAGACAGGTTAAGCTTCTCCAGACAGGGCAGGGAGCCGATGTTCTTGATCTCCTCCAACTGAAACACACATATCATGACGCCACAAAACATTTAAAAAAAAGTTTTACAATATAATAAATCAACCTTAAATTAGTCCAGGACTTTTTTTTTAACAACAGCTTTGGTTTGATATTTCACAATAGTCATGAACAATTATTTAATAAATGCATCTATGATATGAGTCGACAGTAGTGCAATAGCAGAGAATGAGCGATTCGTATATCAAATAAATGTTAATAAAGTTTTCTTCTGCAAGTGAGAATTTCTAGCAAACAGACATGTCTACATGTTTGTGGTTGTAGTATGCGTGTGCATACTTTATGCAGCAAATGTATTTGTGCATGTATTTCACGTATTTACTAGGAAATAAGGAAATGCTCAGTGTGCTTTACCTGTGCCAACTGGTTGTGGCTGAGGTCCAGGTTGACCAGAGAATAAAGCTTGGTGAGGCCAGTCAGTTGGTTCAGCTGGTTTCCAGCCAGGTTTAAGGTTTTTATGTTGCCCAGACGGGTGTGAGCAGACTCAAGGACCCGCAGGCTGTTGTAGGACAGATCCACATGGACCAGGTTGTACAGGTGCTGCAGCCATAAAGCAAATCATTGTAAACGGTTAGGGTGTAATGGCAAGCATATGCTTAATAGTGAATTTTTTAAATTGTAGATATTTCTCACAATATTCTGACATTTAACAGACAAAAACGGAAAATGTTTCTGAAATGAATCAACAATTTAAATCTTTTTTTTTGCAGCCTCTGCAGCCAATGTGTTCTTCATTATGCTGCAACATACCTGGAGGTTTTCCACTGAGGACAGCTGGTTATGACTCAGATCCAGGAACTCAACTTCACGAATTAGTTTCTGCAGAGAAAAATTCAGTGTCAGCACAAGAAAAAAGATTGATGATGACGTTTATGTTTATGATGACACATTTTACCAGTCTTGCAGTGCGGAGATGCAATTCATTAAAATAAATAAAACAGTTTTTCCTCTTTTTTTAATCGACAGATATTGCATGAGGTTAAGTCAGACAGTTTTCTGTTAAGAAAGAAATGAGTACTTGTGCTGCACCTAAAAACTATTTACACTTTGATTCACTGTGATGTTCGTCTTTACTTTGGTTTGATGGGCATGTGTCTCACCACTGAGCTGTCGATGGTGCTGATGCAGTTGTGACTCATGTCCAGTGTGGTCAGGTTTTTCCACATAGGGATAATAGCAGTGACGGGACAGCCAGGATCTGCCCCCTCAGGCTCCCACTGCGAGAACTCACTCGCCTCTGGGACCAGGATTGACTGCAGAATGTTAATAGATAAATCAGGACACAACGCAGAATATATAACATTTATATTTGACTATTTAATCTCAACTTTACCATCATAGTTTCTGTGGACCGGTGGATATTCATCGTTGCCAGACTCGACCTCAGAGATGGCAAACCTTGAATCTGCTGAGAGCAGCATTCACTGATCTGAAATCAGAGATGAGCAGAGATTATATTTTGTCCACATTAAGTCCTTTACCAGGTCTGAGCAGAGTCATTGGTGAATATGAGTTCACCAAGATCAGGTGCTTATACCCTACACAACCATACTTTCATTTTCTAGATTCAAATACTGCCAAAACAGGTGTAATGTACAAAGCATTAACCTTGGACAATATGCTGGAAAGCAAGGATAAAAAGCAGGGAGAACTGATGTTCATTAGCCCACACACCTAACAAGACTGGTTAAATTGTGTTTATTGAGGAGAATGTTGAGGACAAACAGTTACCTCTATTTGCAGCAGTGATTTGAAAACAGACAGGTCAAAGGGGAGACTGCTCTCTTGGATGTTACTGGTTCCCACAGGATCCCTAGCACCAGAGATCTGACCAACAGAGACAAGAGAATTGACCACCTCTGCTGCTAAAAGGAAGTCAGTAGAGACACATCATGTAATCTTAATGATGAGGATTTGAATTAAATAAACAGATGTGTGACCTTCAAGTATCGCAGCCTGCAAGTGAAGTCAAGAATGTGCCCGAGGTCAGTTTTGGCATCTCCATTACAGCAGGTTGGTTTGGCCAGACGAAGCTGCTGGGAGACGGAGTAAAGCTGCAGAGGACTCAGAGAAAACACCTCACCAGCCTGCAGCAACTGCTCACCTACACCAAAACAAACACACAAACAAATTACAAGTGTGAATTTTTTTTAGGTTTTTGTATGGCACATAAATACACATTTCAAGCAAACAAGGATAAATTACACTTTAACAATTACTTTGAGGAAATCCAGATGCTACATATAATAAGTTATTAGACCTTACATATTTGAGTATAATATAATTAAACATTAAACTTACTCAATTTCACTGCTGTTTCTACAGACTGTTGATCCAAATACATTAAAAAAGACAAAACTATGTCTTCCACATATACACCCAATTTATATCTATTACTACTATTTATACATCTGAAGAATAAATAAATGAAGTATGGTAGACTCATTCTGTATTGTAACAACATCAGTAAGAGCTGCCGACTGACTCTGTACACAGATAAGACTCATAAACTGTCAACAGTTCTCTAAACACTAGACATGATAAAACGGGTCAAAGGAAGATAACCTTTATGGAATAACTCCTCAGCCAGTGCTGCTGTTATGCCATTGATTTCCTGGAAGAAACAAACAGTCTGTTAAAACCTGGTTTCACTTTAAAATGCACAGTTATCGCCACTTGATTTTTTTTTTGTCAGCTGTTTACAGGATTATGAGGACTTTGAAAACAGTGATCTATTGTTCTGTCCTCATCATATGATCATGGTCACTAACATCACATTGCCTGAATCTACTACTAAAACTGAAATGACTGCCATGTATTCTGTCCCAACTTAAACCACATCTAATTGGGATGAATGCAAAGCACCGGCTGTAAGCCAGAACATAACATCAGTCATTAGTGTTGGACCCTATTAATGTTCTTGTGTCTATATGGGAGACAAGTCCTGGCAACCAGGTTCAAAACCTCCAAGTGTTCACATACAGTACTTTTGTTTATAGTATCATAAAGTGCACACTCAAAAATATTCCAAACTGAGCACAAATGTAAGATTAAGGGTCTTGGCATGTGGCTGTAGTACATATTCCTAGGTTGAAGGCACTAATAACCTCCGCTGTACTCACATAAAGGTGAAAGTGAAGGAAGCAGGCAAGTGGAGTGGGCGTGGCCTGTGGAAACTGCTGCAGCAATGTCTGCAGGTAGAGCTCCAGCTCCTTCTGCCGCCGCTCCACCAGACTCTTTGAGTTCTTTCCCAAAATCTTTTTGGGAGGAAGAAGGTGTCGGTCAACCTTCTTTTCTGCTGTCAGCTTGAAGGAAACATAAGAAATTAATCATTACATTAATATGTGCTAAACTGTTGATCAGAGGGGTTGGGAAATTGTGATGGGTATTTATATTGGAAAGATTAACTTATAAATAATGACT
Source organism: Microchirus variegatus (assembly GCF_963457635.1). Classification (NCBI taxonomy): domain Eukaryota; kingdom Metazoa; phylum Chordata; class Actinopteri; order Pleuronectiformes; family Soleidae; genus Microchirus; species Microchirus variegatus. The sequence goes on along the minus strand of NC_139808.1, from coordinate 8,437,919 downwards.
GTTCTTAAAAAAGCCATGATTGTGTAATGTTTAAAGTTCAGATGTACAGTGTATAATATATCATGGCTATGTAAGAAATGTAATTATAGATATTATCTTTTAGACGTTTTTGAAACTGCTAAAGATGCAATTATTGAAGATAAACACTAATGTTCTAACACTGAATATTGTTGAATGTGCTCACTGAATTATATATCAGTACCAAGCGGAATTCTGAATGTTGTGATGAAAATGCTCAAGCTCAGGTCTCAAACCTTCTCATGGAGTTCATGAAAATCACTGTAGCGGTGCTTCACAGTCCATCTGTGGTCTCCAACCATCAACTCGATGATGTAGACCTGAAACACAGCAAGGTATTCAGTAATTACCTGAAGAAAACCTGAAGAAAAAATTCAAAACAGCCATGATTCAACTCCTTTCTGAAACTACAATGGATGTTCTCACCAGTTGATTTTAGCCCGTATAAAGTGAATAACATAAAATATGATATATTCTAGAGAAAGCGCTCAGAGAATAACATGTTTTGATGCTCTTTCATATTGTGGTGATTAAAGATTTCAGGGAGAGCATTAGTTGACAGGCCAATATCCCCTATGAAATAATGCTCCCATTACATAATTACTTTGCATTAGACCCCTAACACCCCATGGGCACTGTGAGAACGAAGGGAGCATGTTTTGATACTCTATTATAACATCTTTCAGGGATATTATCGCTTGATAAAACAATATCCCATTTCAAATATTACTCCCAGAACATAATCCCTTTGTAACACGCCACTACTCACTATGAGAAGATAGGGAGCGTGTTTTGATTCTCTATTATAATGGATTACAGTTATGCGCAGAACTGCTCAGTAGCACATATCGATAGGTAGCAAGAGTTTTCAGAACACCGGAAGTCTATAGAACTGTCAATGTAGCACAGAGCGTTTCACCATTAAACAAAAAAAAATCCCCGACTGACACAACAAAAACTGCCAAATGAGCTAGAGTACGTGGACTTCACGGGAAACGATCTCAACACTGAAACTGTGACTTAGCAAGACAGCTAGCTATTAGCTCGCTATGACTGTCACATCATATGTACACGATTAAAACGAGAGTGTCATTAAACGAAACTGAGAAAGCAACGTGTGCCTTGACCAACAGAGCAACGTCTTCGATATCAACTCGCCGTCGCGACTTTGACAGTACATAGGCTGGTTTAGCCAAATGCTAAGCTAACTGACATTTAGCTGGACGTAGCTTACAGTGTAGTTTTCCACCAGTTCCGACCCGACAACGGACACTTTCCTCTCCGACACCTCCTCTGGAAATATAGCCGACTCCATCCCGACAACTGGGCGAGGAAATGTGACCTGTTATTGAGAGAATATGTATATAAAAACACGTCTGACTAAAACAGTTTTAGAGGATATTTTGCGTTTTCCCTCCCGACGCCATGTTTGTTGTGATGCGGAACGGAGCAGCTGACTGACACCGGGAAAAAAAACTTTATTTACACTGACAATCACTGAACTGCGTTTTTCATTGAACTGCGTTTTTCATTTTATAAAAATGTGTGAAATGTCAGATTGATTAACTATTCAAGACAACAGAAAACGACTGACACTCGATCATCTTTCAAATATTTATTTATTTATTTACAGCACGACTGTTCCATCGGTCACAGTCGAAAACAACGATATAATATGACCAGTGTGTTGCTGTATATGTACTCTACAGAAAAGAAGATCAAAGCACATTGTGTTCTTCCTGTTAATGGAGGACTGAAATCAAAGGCTTCAAAAGAGGTAGTCTTTGAGTAAAACAGATTAAGGAAGTTTCCTCGAAGAACAGACTCGATATCGATACGCGTCTGTTGATTAGAAAACGCAGTGATTCTTTGTTTACTTTACGTTTACATTTATAGCAGTCAACTTTTGTCTCGATTACTTTGACGTCATGAATACGACTTAAAAATAAGACGTATGTAAGGGCAGTTCCACCCAGAAGGCAACAGTGTATTCATTAATTGTTATGTTGTGTGTCATTTTATTAAATAAAGTGAAGGAAAATACCTGATATTAAGCGTTGTGATGCTTTGAAAAACGAGTGCTCAAATGTAAACAGCACCAGTTGGACAATTTACATGTGTGGCCTGCGGATGGCGCTAGATGCTAAGACCGTGAGTGAATATAATGTATGCTGACGGCACCAGGGGTATGGCACATATTTGGTTCCATACTAAGGTTGTTGTGGAAGCACGTTTCAGGATAATTCACTGAGGCGTCATAGGTATTTTTGCACAGCTGTTTGCAGTCACAAATGCCAGTTTAAAAAAAAAGTAGTTTAATTCAAATATTTCTTGGGATACTTCAGTGTTGAGGTGGTGCGTAACTGCACATAAAATGGAGAGTTTGGGACTGACACGTTAAGATGTTACATTTAGACAGACTGGGTACGCGTGTGTGTGTGTGTGTGTGACAAAATAAATGTAACTGCTGTAGTTATAATACAGTTGACCAACTCAGCTGCTACTTGTTGTTTCTGTACAGTGTGTCTGTTGTCAGAGGAGGGAGGTGGAGTGGGAGTGGGGGGGCGGTAACAGCAGCAGCTGTGGATCACATTTCAGCTGCTTTAAACTCAGGCGGAGTGAACCATCCTACTGCGGAGAACATCTTTCTGCTTTGAACCACACCTGCGGCGCCTGCGAGCTACACTTATTACACATTTGAATTTGTATTGTATGTGACAATAGCGCAAACTAACATGTTGATGTAACACGTCATAAAAATGCGTGACGGTGTTGTTATTATTATTAGGCACACACATCACCCCCCCTCCTCCTGGAAACCCCTGCGAATGGTACAGCCCACCTCTTTATGAGGCTCTGAGGAAGAAGAAGTCTCACAGTCGTCGTTGCCTGTCAAACAGAAGTACACTACACCTGTAGGCCTACAACTGAGAAGACAAAAAAAAAAAATTAGCCTTTGTGTGTTTTAGATACTTCTTGTCACCCCTCATCAGCTTACCTCAGTTCACCCATCAGAGCTGTAAGGAGCTGAATTTACTTTGAGTGGTGAAAAAGAGAGATTAGAGAAACAGAGGAGGGCGTGACAGTGAGCCAGCGAGCAGTCAAGCTGCTACTGCAAGGAGAGGAAGAGCAGGCTATGCACCAGCCAAAGCCAGAGGTCAAGAAAAAAAGAGACAGAATAGTGAAAAGGTAGACTTTGAGTGAGAAGGAGGTCATTTGTGATCTTTGACAGGAGAAAAAAAACCACAACAAGACACCAGCCTCTCTTTGTTGTTGCGTGGGCCACCGCGTGAGGAGGATGTGAGGGAGTAAGCAAGGGAGGCAACTGCAAGAAAGAAAGACAAGAACATGCTCTCAGAGATGATGTGCAGGAGGCGATGCCAGCAGCAGCATCAGGACGGACAAGAGGCTCTGCAGAGAGACGCTGCCAGCCGCAGGAAGCACGGCTGGTCCAAGAGCTGCAAGGGACGGAGGACAGTGGGGGGAGCGTGGTCAGGAGGGGGCAATCATCATCACCCCCACCACCACCCGCAACATAATCATCACCATCATCCCCTACACCGTCAGAGGCCAGTGATGTCACTCCGGCCTGTCAACATCAAGGGGAACAGGGTGAGGGGGATGCGGGCCCCGAAGAACACCAACCAGTTTCTGATGCACGAGAAGTATCAGATGCTGCACATGCGCTCAGACTCAGTGGGGAGCGACAGTGGCAGCAGCTCCGACAGCGACACAGAGCTCACCGACATGGACTCGTACCTGGGGGTCCTGGAGAATGCCAGAGGAGCTCTCCTAGACAGTCCCAACACACGCGGCTCAACAGCGCCACCGGGGCAGATCCTGGTACTGCACGAGGACAGTCTACACCTACATGAGGACAATCGGCATTTGCAGGAGGACAGTCCATGTCTGCCCGAGGACAGCATGCAGTATTTCCCCTCTGAGGACGACCTGATGCAGAGCCAGAACTTCATGCAGAGGGACTTTGTCGAGTTCTGTGACATCCTGAAGGGAAACTTTCAGGGAGCCATTTTGTTCCCTGCAGTGTGAGACTCTAACGTGAAGGGTGCCAGGTTTGTCCAACTCCATGCAAGTTGATGAATTTCCATCATGTTCAGTCAATTTAGCCTTAAAAGTTGAAGTATGTGTCTACAGACGGAGATCACTGTATTCAGCAGGAACTAATGGTAAAACTCTCTCTGTGTGTTCCTGCACTTACATGTATTACTGTGTCTTTTCAGACACTGGCACTGATGTCCCATTGAAAGTGCACAGAAAGTGGACTTATCTCACCATGTTGTCATTTTTTAAGAAATAACTTAAACGATGCAAGATTGACATGATGACATTATTATTATGTTTTTTTTTTTTTTTTCTTTTACATGTCGTGTTCAGATCATGTTTGTTGATATAAAAAGTGTCAAGGTGCTCATGGGTGCTTTCCATTGCTGTTGTTGTTGTTGCACACAAAGGAATATGGGCTGGTTGGTGGGAGTGAGCCCTAACAGCCAATTGAAATTGAGCTGCCTGGATTAAACTGCAGAATATTGGCCGATACAGACTGTCATTAACAAAATGAACCGTTTTTATTGTATTGAATAAATATATATATATTAAAAAAAAAAAAAAAAACGAAAAACAAATAAATATCTGTTTGATGTTACACTGGATTAGTGGTTGTCTTTGTGGCTATAAGTGAGTGTGAGCTTCTTTTTCTCTTGAGTGTCGGGTTAACAGGGGCAGTGTGTCAACGAGTCACAAGTCAGACTGTGTCAAAAATAAAACTCTGTGATCCTCTCATGCATTGACATCACAGGTTTCAAAAAAAGATCACATTACTTGATCTTACTTGGTACAATAGTGAATAATTAGTTTATGTTTAGTTTATTTTTTATATATCATCAAACATACTTGTAGCATATGTTCCCAGAACAGGAAATAAAAAGAAATGATGAAACGGATGAATAAATAAAGATAGAAAATCAACCTATTAACAAGCATAACACAATGTATGTGCTTTAGATAAAATAGAAGATGGTATATTGCATAAAAGTACTTATGTGTGGACATAAATCTATTCTCTGAAGTGTGTGTGTGTGTGTGTGTGTGTGTGTGTGTGTGTGTGTGTGTGTGTGTGTGTGTGTGTGTGTGTGTGTCCTAACATGGGTATTAAGGAACACATCATGAAACAAATCTGCCTGTAGTGGATCAGCTCTAAGTCTCAGCTCTGGCTGAAAGCATTCAGATCTGCATTTTGACAGGTTTCTTTGTCACTGTGCGCTGAACTGAGCTTGTGCTGCATGCTCCCATAAATAGTGTATGAGCAGTTACTGCAAGCATTAATAGTAATGCAGCTACTTAGCCCTATTTAACAATTTAATCTTTTACACTTAAAATACGATTTGTATTGTATTCGAAAAGTCTTCCATTTTGTACTAGCAATACAAACTATTATTATTATGAATTATATGTAGAAATCATATGCAAAGTTAAATCGTATAGTTTGTATTGTATTTTTATTTGTCTACTTAGAGATGTCAGAAGGAAATAGAAGCAGGAAAGAGGAAGAATTGTCTATCCTGCATGTAGAACTGTTTTTATTTAATTAATTATCCAGGCTTATTTCTGCCTCACTTGTACAATTAATTGAATAACCCAGAATATCAGCAACAATAGCCACAAAACCCAAATCAAAATGTTTAAAAAAAGCAACAAACATAACAACAACGCAACACAATAACACTTCATTCATGAGCTTCAGGCTTTCCTGAAGCTCATCTCTGAACTCATTCCATAGTTTGACTCCCAACACTGACACACACAGTTTACATGTATTTTGGACTGGAAGACCTCTTATCACAACTCTAAATAATATTTCTAACATTTTCCAATACATACAACATTTAAAGGAGAGGACCTAATAAAACATACGTATTTGTAGGTTTAACAAATCACTTGTTTTGTACAGAATAGATATATATTTGGACATGGTTCAATACATGTGGATTCCATCAAAGTTTCATGGACTCTATTAAATATAATTTTATTTCACAATTTGGTCTCATGCTACTAAACACCATAAACTCCGTTTTATTTCCATTTAATGATAACTTATTTTCCATGAAACCATTTTTCCTTTGACTTTGTCAATTCACTGTTTATATGAAGTGAAGTGAGCAGGTCACGCCCAGTCAGGACGACCAGGCCTCTTTGTGCTTGTGTGTGTCATAAACTAATAATGGAAACAGGTCAAAGCGAGGAACTGGCAGGTTTCAGCTTGATTACTTTTCTGCCTTATGTAACAATATGGGATAACGAAGCACATTTCAGAGATGCTTTGCTGCACGCTAACACCGTACAGTCACTTTACTCTTCTGTTAACTATAATATCTTGCTTTGGTAGTTGCTGTTTTAAAGCCTTGGTAGAGGTCTGCACTCTCTGAGTGTCTCTTGTTGTCTCCCGTTTACCAGAGGCTAGATTTGGCGATGGTAGTGGTTTAGTAATTTAGTTTTTAATTTTGGTCTGGAATAACTGCAAATCACACATATACAGTAGATCCTTAAATAATCCAATGAGAGTTCAGGGGTAGTGGGGGCTTATTTGTATTACCTCTTTGCCCCAGAGCTGTAATAGAATATTAATTTCCTTGGAAAAGCACAGACTAACCTGCTCCTTAGAGCCTCACTTGGCTGTCCACTCCAACCAATTGTCCACTGCTGTGTGAGAGGGAGAGGAAAAGTGGTACATTTAGTGATACATCTGTTCAATTTCTACCGACATCTATTGCATTCTTAATCCAAGCAACGTCAAAGTCAGCACTGCACACACTGATGCTTTTAGTAAATCAACTGCCAAGTTTGAATTCTGTCAAATGACCTGTTGGACAGAACAGTCTGACAGACCTTCCTCGTGAATTATATAAAGAGGTCCATGTCTGGTATTGTTAGGTCCAGTTGCCTCTCTTTGATGCAGACTTTGAAGACTTTCCTTCCGATCTGATCCACTGAGACTTAAGAAGTGGAGTGGTCAGGATACTGTTGTTAGCTGTAAGGGAGGCTGTGTTGCGGGGGATGGGCGGCTAAATCTTCTTCTAAGACGTGTGCTGAACTCTGGAGTTTGTGCAGTGGGGATGGACCGTATGTGCGAATGCAAATGTCCACAGACGTCACTCTGGAGTTTTTCCACAATTATGTGAATGGCCAGCTGCCTCTTCTTCATCTGGTTCCTCTGGAGAGTCTCCATCTGTTGTGTATGAAGTTCACCCAGACAATGTTCTGCTGTATTTGTCAGATGTGAAAGGACAAATTCTGGAGAATATCTTGACCCAAATCTCCAGACATCACCTGGAGTTTATGTCTGAAAACAGCATTAAGTGAAAGCGGTGATTGTGGGTCTAACGTATTCACTGTGCGTTGTTGAAACTCACTGGCCCTGTCTATAATGCTTCCAGAAATGTTGCTGTGAAATTAACATAATACGTCCACTCTGACACGTTTCATTTCCGACTGTACAGAGAGGCAAACAGGAAGCAAGGTATGAGAACTGGACTGTATGAAAGCAGATGTAGTCTTCTGGTTTGAAAAGTGAAGCTCAGAATGTAGGACAATAATAGCAGTTAGCCACCAGGGGGCGACTCCACTGGTTGTGGCCCATCAACCCATACATAATGAATGTATCATTAAAAAGCCAATAAAACCGTAGCTTCGTAGCCAATTTCTGGCACTTTGTGACACTTTGCGTCCCTTTTTGGCAAATACAGCCGTAATTGTAGGTAGCCTATGCATGTACCAGAATATTTAGAATATTTTTGCACTATGAGCCAACTTTAGCAGTTGTACCTGAATATTATCGGTACTGTTACTTATATTTCTGCAAAAATAGCCTTTTGTGGCCATTGCACCTTAATGTTGTTGATATTGTTACCTCTAATTTTGTAAGAGCAAATTGTGACTGTTATACCCAAATGTTGGTGGTACTGTAACTGTAACCTTTTTGCACTATAAGCAAATATTAGTATAATAGTAATAATAGTATTGTACCTGAATGTTGGTGGTTTTGTTACTTACCTTTTTTGCACAAAACTAGCATCCATTTCAATAAATAAGTGCTAAATAATTTATAACATTTTGTATCTATTTGTATCCGGTATGACATGTAGCAAAGGTCCATGACCAAGATGATCAAACACCAGAGACTGCAGTTCTATGGTGTACCTTTGACATTATTCAAGAATTGTGGCAGATTTCGATATTTTCATTAACATCCCAGCCTGGAGCTTTCAGGGTGTTCACAGTTTCAAGACTCTGGTGCACTTACTCTCTTTATCTGGTTATCTCATAGTGGATTAATTAAAACATTTGCATCATTACTATAACTCACAAAAAATGTATGGATATAAATAAAATGTATGTATATAAATGACCAGCCGTCACCAAGGCAGACCTATGACGTCAGAAAACACATAAGATAAGAGGTGACATTATGCACACACACACGCAGTCACACTGACCGACAGTATGTTTGCACTGGTTCTTAATGTCACTCCTAGGGTCAGATCTAGTTTGTTTGTGAGGTCTCTAGTGTATTGTATCTGCTGTTGCTCCAGTTTCTACCGTCTTCTGTCCCTGTCAGTCAGCAGTTTCTGCTTTGAGGAGTTGTGCAATGCTGCTGCTGACTCTGACTGGTCAGCTGGTACTGGCAAACAGGAAGGCAGCGTGAGCTGACACGCCACACACACACATAACACACACATATATACGTACACAGCCACACACACATATACAGCATACAGAAGATTAGGGAAAGAAGATCGGAAGCCTCAAGGTTCTTCCTCTGCTCGCCACACTAATGCTAATCTGCTGACACACACACAAGCACTTAATGTGGGTCTTAACTCAATAAAGAACTCTCACTGACATATTCTACGTCCTAACCTAATCTAATTCATTATCAATTCTGACCAAACGTCGAGTGTATATCCCGAGCAGTCTTTGTAGAAGAGAGTTATGTGAAAGCACACACACGCACACGTCTGTAAAGGGGCAGCCATTGAATAACAAGTACAGACAGATTTACAGTTTGAACGGCTGTTAGAGATATTGCCGACACACCCACGTACGGACTGTTCTGCCGCTGTGAGAAATCATGTTGTGACCTACAAATATTGCAGATGTGAGTGATTATATTGCGTCTTCATAATCACTGTTTAGGTTGAGAATATGACATCAGAACCTGAGCCAGCGCAGCCAATCAAAGGATTCAGTTGATCTGCAGCTGAACTGAGATTGGGTGAATGGTTAAACCTTTAAGACTTCAGAATGGAACATAACCTTGCTCAACAGTATGGGATGTGGTTCAATCCCTGTGTTTCGGTACGAGGGGCTACTTTTTAATCACTACATCTAGATTTGACACGGTTTTTATATTTTTTAAACTATATAGTGGGGCTTTTATTGCTTAACGTAGATAGGACTGGCAAGCATGAAAGAGGTGGAGAGGCTAGGCAAACAGTCATTTACCACAGGTCAGAAATGAACCCAGTTTCCTGCGGAAGGAATCTGGGCCAGCAGCTCTTCCAGGTGAGCTACTCTTAGTCCACATTTACCAAGCATAATGCTGTCACTGAGTTAAGTCAAGGCTCACCAACAAAAAGGTGGTTAACGATCCATATTTATCTTAGAATAATTAACATGCTCCTTATTTTCTGAAAGAAGAAGGTGAAAGAAATGTTGAATCACAGATTAACAGAAGCTCTCCTCTTGTTTCATACGAACAGATTGCCAGTAAAACTCATGTGATGATTGATAGACAATATGAAGTTCCTTAGAGGCACGTTTCCTCACAGGAAGCAACATGACATGACAGATTTCTAGACTTAATACAAAACCAAAAGTTGTAAACATTGTCACAATTCAGAACCAGAGAATAATAAGTTGACCTGTTTTCCTGTCTTTTAACCACTAAAGATTAATGTAGACTAAAAGCTGTGGATGAAACCTCCATAACCACAGTGTGTGCATGTGTATTACGTGGTGGGGGTTGTTATGAGTGGATGAGGTGAAGGAGGAGGAGACGGAGCAGAAGCAGTGGAGGGAGTTGGGTAGCTTTGGAATGGAAAAGTACAGCAGTCTGCTTTGGAGGTGGAGATTCCACTGTTGAGTACACAAGCCGACCAATCAAAACAGAGAAAAACACAGCAGTTCTCAGCAGCATGACAAACTCTCAACTCTGTATCTGTATAAACTCCAGGCAAATAAGTTCCTCAACTGAAAGAAGTTCCTATTCTGAAGTTGTCAAGATTGAGAACTAGTAAAAAGAAAAATTAAAGGTCAAGGTTGCACATGACAAATGAATAATAGCCCTCAAATGCCTCTTTCTAGAGTAAAAGTGCTACTTAAGAAATCTAAAAGAACTGAACATTGATGGTAATTTAAAAACAAAACTATATATATATATATATATATATATATATATATGTATATACTTTTATGTGAATCCACACTGAGGTCTACTTTCTGGAGTTTTCTCTCCGTCCATGCAACAACAAACAAGCCCAGGCTGCATCACGCTGCTTCCAGATTCAATGCTAAGCTAGGCTAACCACATCCTAACTCCAGCTATGCACTGAACACACAGACATGAGTAGGTATAGAAAAAATAAAATAAAAACTCCCACAGATACAAATAAACCCTGATTTAAATGTTCAGATTGTGACGGTAACTTGCTCAGTCTGCAAGATAGACACACACACACACACACACACACACACACACACACACACACACACAGGAGCCTATTTCAGGGGTGGTTGAGGGGGGGGGGGGTTACTCTGGAGTTACTTTGGCAGCATGAGCTCAATTTATCTCTCTCTCCCTCTAATGTTTCACATGATTGACCACACACACACACACACACACACACACACACACACACACACACACACACACACACACACACGCGCTTTCTCGCTGATCTGATGTGTGTGAATGGCTCAGGCAGATAAAGCAGGATACCTGGAAAGATAGTGACTTGACTGTTTGATTTTGTGTCATTTCATTTCATCCATTTTCTGAACATTGGTATGTGAATATTCCAGGAGGTTTCAGCTCCTCCTCCAGGTCAGAGCTTCACATCTGCTTCTTTAAAAAAACAAAACTCTTTATTTAAAACATAGGACAATGTAGTAAATATCTCCAAATGATATTTACCATCTTACCATCTATGTTTAAAACAAACAAACTAATAAAGAGGATAAGTAGCTATGTTATGATATTATCCTGAAAAAACAGAATGGTGCTCAAGAATAAGAGCAACGGTCTCTTTACAATAATACCTGTCCTTTTACCTGTTTTTACCTCTATGTTGATGAAGCAACAATATTTGTGTTTATTTAGGACTTCCAACATACTTTGTGGACTTCATCTTGTCTATTAGTTACCGCACATTTATTTAGAAAAGATGATTTGCTTTGTACGGTGGCCCTGAAGTGCAAATCACCACCACAAAGAGGAAAACACAACGACATTAACTATAAACACAACAACATTAACTATAAACACAACACTTACTATAAACACAACAACATTAACTTAATACACAACAACACGTACTAAAAACACAACGACAAAAGCCTTGGCCTTAGCTAGTGCTGACATAACATTCCAAAGTTAAAAAAAATTAATACATATTTTGTTTAAAAAATATATATATATATATATATTTAATTCAAAAATGATTACTATGAAAGTAATTTATTTTAAAAAACACAATATGACAGTTATATGCAAACCATTTTTTTGTTTGTTTTATTTTTGCTTACCACTACATCACTTTGAGAATCACTGCAATATGACATATTACGATCTAAGCACTACATACACTTGTCATACATAAGTGTTTATACTACAGTAGTGTATATTTAGTAGCTGCCTGATGTTTGTATAAAGGCTTTTGTGTCTATTTGTGCGTTTTGTAGCTGTTTATTTTGACTCTGAATGTGTGCCACCAGAATGTTTATCGTGGTGTCATGTCTGTGGTGAATAATGACGTTGCTATAGGACGTGAGTGGGCTGTTACTGCAGCAAAACATGAGCTCCTTTCCTTTCTTTACGACAGTCTGATGCCTTGTTTGTATATTTGACTCTAGAAGGACACAGTACGGTAACATAGTGCTGCTGCTGCTGCTGCTGCTACAGAAGACGAGTGTGATGTTCACACAACATAAACAACGCAGCCGTTGCTGTGTGGGTCACGTCTGGCACGTAGAGCGAGCGTACGTGTATGTGCGCGTGCACGCGGAACCTACTCTGAGCGGAGCGGGGGGAAAGCTCGGCTTCTGATTGGCTGCTTCAAAGAGCTGGTGAATTTCACAACAGCAAAGCTCCGCCTTCAACTCAAGTGGACGAAGCGAGGAGGACCAGTCTCAACATGTCCTCTGAGGAGAAGCTCCTCCTCCTGATTATATCAGATCATATTATATAAAAAAAAACTGATGATATGATGAGAAGTGTAATGTCATCAATAGTAATTAGAATTGTTTTCATGCCATCTATCCGTTATAAATTAAACAGAAGTAAGTCAACCGAATGGCTTTTAAACAATAGATGCAATGCATTCTGCCAATGTAAAGCCAATAGCACAAATATATTATAATAATAATAATACTTATTTAACACCTTTAAAAATGGACTTTACCAAGCGTGCTTTGACAGACGAAGCAGTTGCAGGATGCAAAAGAAACAACAGAAAAAGAATATTGAAAGACAAGAATACAAAAGTACACAGTGTACCACAATGACACTGTGTAAAGAAATCTAAGTACAAATAGAAAGAAGATGACACTCAGCGTGCAAAAAAACAACAACACAAACTAATTCAATTACAACAGGGTGCCTTCCATTTTGTGTGCGGGACAATAAAATAAAAAAAACACAACAACTATAATAGCATGTTGTACACAAACACACACACACAAACATGTTGTTATAGCTTAGTGAGGACACATAGACAGTACATTCCCAAGTCCATAACCTTATCACAACTAAGTGTCCCACTCTAAATCTTACACTAAGACTAAACCAAAACCAGGTAATAACCCTTAAAAAAGTTTAAAGTTGTGGGGGCCAGACAAAAATGTCCACACAAAGACGTTTTTGGACACACATATCGCACTAATAGTGCATTTTCCCAAAAATACACAAAATACACAGACTAGATGTGACCTTGCTGCGGTGGAAAAACTCACAAAGACACTGATAAAGAAAGACACACCTGTGCAGCAGACACACACGCAAAAGCACACCATTTTATATCTTTACCTGTGATATGTTTTCCACCTGATTTGACATTGCAGAAAGTACTGTGTATTACAACTGCAAACCTCTGCTCTCAGTCACACTATTACTTTCCAAAACAGTGTCATCACTCTCTAATTTCAAACATGTCCTCACCAAATGACCTGCAGGTTTACAATTAGAAGTTTACTTTTTAAACTGACATAACGTTTTAATAAACCTGATTCAATAACTAAAGTTCATACATTTTAAACTATTTTTAACCTCACTTATCAAATGTTCTGAAATGTCTTTAGTGTAAAAGGCATTCACTTTATACACAATTTGTAAATTACATTCCTAATTTAAACTCGATATAGTGAGTCTGGTGAAGTGTTAATGTTCACTGCAGATTCGCTCATGAACGGTATTTTTATATTGATTTTCAATCTGATATGCAGTGGAGAACCAAAGGACCAGACGCCCCCTTCTGGACAATCGGTGAAATCCAAGAAAAAGTACTTACTGTTGTGTTCCTGTTGTTTGGGGGAAACCTGATGAGAAATCAGCATTTTTAACTTCCGTCAGTCATCGTCTGCAATAAAGGAGAACAGAAAATGAAAATATTGTTTTCATTAAGTTAAAAAATGTAATGTTACTCATTTGTAAGTGAAATTAATAAAATATTTCCATATTGCTATCGAGAGCTTTTGCAACAGACTTAGTCAATTACTGAATTATTGACTGGTTAATACCTTTTCTGCAACAGACATCATATTGTTTTTGCTCCCCAATATGCTTACGATATAGCCAAAAAAAAATGCTAATAGGTGAAACATGTATTCTGGGGCAAACACATTAGTAAATTTGCAAATGGACAAATAAAAACAGTCTCATCAATAAACACAATACCAATTCTTCACACAAAAGCGTATTTTTGTTTACATTTGTGTTGTCAAAGGAGGAAAACAACTCAAGAACATCATCAGACATGAGTCGTCTCAATGGTTTTTTAATTAAGGCTTTTTTCATCTCTTTTCATTCTCTGTGGCTGGGACGTCAAACACGATAAAACGGTGTCTCTTTGTGTAAATGTCCTGTCATGAGTGATTAAAGCTGTAAATGTCCATAACCATGTCTCTCTTATAATGTAAATAATCAGCACCATACTGTATTCATATACGTAATTCATTTTAATATGTGGAACGTGTCCTATGCCCACTTTTGTGGAGGCCCCTCACTGTAAGCGTGTCTCCTGTCCATAGGAGAGGTAAGTGACTTCCCCACCCTTCCTGTTGTTAATTTTCTAGGATATCTTGACACGTTACTATATCTATATTACTTAGTTTGATCATTCACATGAGGTTTTGTGTTACTTCTTTTGCCATGGGTGAGGGGCTCCACATACTGTATGATCATTCACCAGACGATGTGTATTTTTCAGGTTTTGTCAGATTAAACACAGTCGCAGCATCCAAAGTTGTTCGTCTCCTCCTCCAAGCGAAAAAATGCTACACAGTCAGTCCGCTCTCCTGTTCTCTGTCTGTCAGATTTGCATCATTGTTCTTCTTTTTCTGCTCTTCCTCCTCCTGTTTCTTTTGCTCTTCCTCCAGCTCCTGTTCTTCTTTGATGTTAGCCGCCTTCAGTTTATCCTCCACATCTTCAGGAATCTCCACCTCCAATAGGTTCTCCATGCCCTCCTCTGGCTCGTCACCGATCAGCACCTGGACAAAGAGGAAAGTCTTGTTTATTTCACTCAGCTAAAATGGAGGCAGTAAATATTCACCTTCACAATAAAAGCGCAATTACTGAAAATTTAAGTGATGATCAATTGTGTCAACAGTTATCTTTGTTGAGCTTGTTCTTGGTGACTCAGTCCTTCCTACCTGAACCACTTTTTCACAGGCTGCTGAGACTTTGACGTCCTTCTCCCACTTGTCAAACTCCCTCATGATCGTGTAAACATTCTTGTCTTTAAGTGTTTTCCGGCCGCCTTTGGTCGCTGTAAGCTACACAAGAGAAACGAACCGTGATGACATGAAACGTGAAAACAAGAATCTATACAGTACATGTATGTAGATGGGGGTTTGTACAAGGAGGAGTGTTTCCAGCAGCATCTTTCTGATGTCAGGGTCTTCCTCTCTTTTCTTGTCCTCTGGGAGGTACTGCAGGTCCACAGGCAGACCTGAGCATCACATACAGTCACACATGGGAAATGTGGAAATTAGTTCAGTTGGGCCTAGATAAATACAACAAATAACAACAAAATTATCCTTATGTCTTCAGTAGAAAGTCAATTTGTAACAGCACAAAACACATAAGGAGTAACTCATGAGAGACTAAAAAAACCCTCTTTCAATCTATCAGTTGATTAATGTGTTAAATTAACCAAAGTAGTTAGAAACAGATTCTGACCTTCATTGTCTTCTTCTGACAGCTCCTCTGGACCAGCCAGTGGCAGCAGGAGAAAGGGCAGGATGTCCACAGCATCACTCAGCAACCACTCATGATGGACTGGGCAGAAAGAGGAAAGATCAGATGAATGGATGTAGTGTTGCTGCTCTCATATATCTTACATTACTTTTTCTTTCATTATGTTTTTTTTGTACACTGCAGGTCTCATGCTCAAATTTGTAATATCACACTGGTGTGGGGGTCTCTAACGAGTAGCATGCGAGCTTCCAGTGGCTCTTCGTCCCTTTCCAAGTAGCTTGCCAAAGGTTTCAATATTCATTAACCTGCTTACGTTTGTATTGAGTCAAAATCAGACGTGTCCAGTGTTCTCACACTAAATTAGCTAGCTCTCAGAAGAAAAAAGATTGAAGACCCCTGCACTAGGGATATAGTTTTCTGAGTTGGTAAAGGTGTTTTAGTGAACAAAATATGAAGGTTGTTGAAAAAGGCCATCACTGAGCACATCTAGTGAAGCTGTTTCCACTTGCAACAGTACCCGTCTCAGCTCTTACTCTGCACATTAGTGCATGAAACAATACAATAGTGTCAATACAGATGGCGCCATCGTCCCTCATACCCCAAAACAATGAGAACGTGAGCATGGGCCCACGTTTGTATAATATATCTATAGTTCTATGTCAATAAGTATTATCTAATGCTGATATGCTGAACTATAAATTAAATCTACATACAATGTAGGAATCTGCGGGATGACTTCATCTCATGTGATAATGAGGTGTGTGTGTGTGCGTCTCACCATGGTCAAAACAACAGTTGTGCAGAGTGCCTATGACACCTCCCCTCCTTGTCACTGATGTCTGGTACTGAGTGAAGGGCAACAACCTCTGGACTACACACCTGCAAAAAACACAAACACACAAAGATAGTGAAGTCATAATCAATTGTTTAGAGGGCTTAGAGAGGATGCAGCTTCTGTTCAAATTAGATTTCAGTGATGTTACTGCTATGAAGATTTTCTGTAAGCCACTTTATTAAGGTGTGTCGAATCCACTTATCCTTCAAAAGCACAGAATAAATCCTAAAGTTCTATTCAGAAACCATGTTACAAACCAACCGTTTCACATCAATTTCAGAAATTAATTATCTCAGTTAAACTTCAATTCATATTACGTCAATAAAATTAACCCATTCTTAATACTTTTGGTATTTCTATCATGATAATATGTAATTTATGCAACATTTAGAAGGCTAAACTGATTAGAAATCCACATGTGACATGATGAAAATGTGAAAACAGATCTGATATCAGAAAGAATATTTGTTCTATCTTCAGAACCTTATCCAGAATTAGTTAGTAGTTACTCACTTCATTCAACTTCATTCACACAATCACAGGCAGTCTTTCAACTTAAACACCTGAACAAATTTGGCCAATGGGTACAAATGATGATTTGTTACATTTAACAGATTACAAAAACTTGGATGATGATACAGCCTCCCCCCTCTCTCTCTCTCTCTCCGTCTGACCCCGCGTTACCTGTCCTTGTCCATAATGAAGTTTCTGGCCTCAGGCAGCTGTGTCAGGTTGGACAGTAGAGGACCAAGGTAGTGGAGCTTTGCGTTCTTGTTGTAACCTTCTGTACAAAACATATCGACCAGCTTAGCCAGACCAACATCCTCCTCCTGCAGGACCTGAAACAGCAAAGAAACAACTTGTGAGTATTATGCAGGCTCAAGCCCTTACACAGATGTGTGGCTCACTGATATGCGGTGGATTCAAGCAGTGTCATAATAAATGGAGTGAAGAGACCACTGATTGATATTGGATCACAATGGAGAACTGTTTTTTTCTGTAGTTTATTTGCTGAAGCAGGAATCCATGGTTTACAACAAAGCAGGGTAATATGGCCAAGAAAGTAATCATGATAACTCCCCGGTGAATGTTTAAGAAACCAGACAGTTGCGGACTTAAACTTCTCTGTGGGCAGAACATGGCAAATAACAATTGTTTATCAGAAAATGATTTTAAAAATCAGATGTAAAACATTCAAAACAGCAAAGCAGATATGAGTTTCACACACATACATATTTCCAACAATCAGCGACCCACCTTGAAGACAGTCTTACAGGTTCTCTTATGGCGGGTTAGGTTAGATAAGATGGTAGAGATTTGATCAGAGTGTGGAAACTCTGGATCCACAAAGTTCTTCAATAATAATGGAAGTACTTTAACATCTTCCACCAAAACCTGAAAGACACAATCAAGAAGATGCTGCTGATATATGTTCGTCTTCAAAGAGGAAATTATCACTAACAACTGTTTCACGTGTACAAATTCACAAGAGACACTCACAGATCAGTCAATAACGATCAATGGTGTATAACAAATAATCAGGTTAAACCTCACCTTGTGCAAAGTCTCATCAGCTGACAGGTTGATGATGATGTGGTAACAATTCTTCACTATCTCAATAGAGGGGTCAGATATCAACGCATACAAGGCAACAAGTAAGTCAGGTTTAGAGCGGAGGAAGTGGCAGCCATCCCTGAAAACAAACAAAGACAGCACAGGGAAGGTTAGTGTTCATCAATCCAAAATACTTCTGCTAACATCAGTGAGGAGGACCAAACATGTGAGAAACACCACAATGGTTTATTTTGATTTTTGATTATAATCTCCTCTTCCTTGGGTCAGTACTCAAATAAAACACATATAATAAACAAACAAACTACTTTGCCTCCACAGTAGAGGCACAACATCACAGCCTTAGATCGAGCTCAGTTAACAGTCCCCGCCAGTTTCACTCACTGGATGTCGCTACTTGCTGGCTCCTCTGTATCCAGCAACATGTTTCGTAGAACTTGTTTATGTGTGTATGTACGTATGAGTGTGCGTTCATGTGCCTGCATTTGTGTGTGCGTATGTGCTGTGGTGGGGGTCTGGGTGGTGCGGGATGGGCTGTTTTTTTAACTTGTAAAGCACTTTGTGCTACATCGTTTAATGCATGAAAAGTGCTTTATAAATAAAGTTATTATTATAACTTCACGTCTCCTCACGACGGCGCTGCTCAAATGAATGAGGGGAAACCTGTGCTGAAGTTGCCTGGCTGAAGAAGTGGGAGTTTACAGTGGGATGATGGTGGAGAAAGCTATGTTAAAAGATACCCCATCCACATTCATTAAACTGACTCTATGTTGTCTTACAATCTATCAATCACAGAATCAGTGCAACGTGGATGGCGAATCATATCGTGAGGTACCCAATGATTCCCACGCCTATATATATATATATATATATATATATATATATATATATATATATATATATATAATAAAAGCAAAGTAAGTATTATTAATAGCCTTATTCCCCTCCTCATCATCCTCCTACCTGTTTCCAGACAGCCCCAGGATGTATTCAATGGCATGACTTTTGACATCAGGACGTGTACTGGGGGTCAGGAAGGAGAGCAGCTCGGCAGTCTCAGAGTCGCTCAACATCTTCTGACAGGTGCAAATAAAACAATACACCAGTTAACAACATACAAAACATAACTGTATATTTTATGGCATACATATATGAATGCATACAGGTTAATACAGTATGTATAGCAATTGTATATACTGTACTTTATTGCTTTTGAGGTGTCAAATATCTTGTGTATGTTGCACTTGTTGCCCTGATTTAATAGACTGCACATTTCAATACACTGGCTCTGCTCTCAATATATAGACAAAAACTTCACTAAATATATTATTTTATGTACTACTGAACAATAAATATCCCCAACTCTAAATCATAAGTACAGACACCACGCGGTAAAGAATGTTTATGATTAGTAAAGGCTATACATCCATGGCTATTGTTTACATAATAGCTTAAAGACACTTTTCAGTAGTATACAAAATAAAACGCGCGGTTTCAAACACTTTTTACAGACTAAAGCCAAAACAATCATAAAATAGTTTTCAGCACATTATATGTAAGTATTTATAAACTAATAATGTGTCAGTTTATCAAACCTGAGTTAGCTAAACTTTCACATGCTAAATCACAAACTGTTCGACGGTTGTTTTTTGTTTAGTTTTTTCATATGAGCTATAAAACAATCTTACCGTTCATGGACTAAAAGGCGTTTCCACGCTTTATCTCACTGTTAAAACCTCTAATAGTTCAATACATCATTATACATCATTAAAAACCTCTGCACGAGAACGGTCACGTCACACATGTGGACACAGCTTCCGGGTTAGACGGTGCTTCTTCTTCTTCTACTACGTTCACTCACTTACTTCGGTAGTTCATACAGTCCTGGTCGGGTATTACTGCCCTCCTGTGTTCATGCGATACAAGCTCAAAACCACACAAGGGACATCATTTACGGTCCAGCCACTGGTTTATCTGGTGTCACATAAAAGGAGTCAGTGAATATGAGGTTGAATCAGCATCAGGATGTTTGAGTGTGCAATATTTCATTAACTTTATGCAAATATACTTAATTCAAAACCTCAGAAACACTACTGTGGCATGAGAAGACAAGTCTGGAGAGCACCATCCATCTTCTGCTGCTTTATCCTCCACATGAGGGAGGCAATGGTGCCAATCCCAGCTGACATAGGGCAAAAGACAGCGTGCACCCGGGACAGGGGATCCAAACAACCATCCACACTCACACATATGGTCAATTTACCTAATCCCCAAAATCTGTGTATTTTGAAACTGGAGAACATGGAGAACCTGTGTGAGAACCACAAAATTAGACAGCAATCCATCTAACAGTTCTATAGTGTCAACTGACACATTGCAGATATGTGAAGTAATAAAAATATCCTTTGGAAAAACCCAACTCACCTTTTGAAAACCTCTGAAATTTATAAAGACGTATAAACTGAGACAGCAGGAAAGACTCCAGTTAGTTTGTTCCATATATTTAACTTCCAAACTACTTTTATTGATATATTGAAAAAAAAAAACAGAACACATACAAGACATTCACATAGTTAAATCCATTCCAAATGTGGCACTGAAATGCTGATATTGCATATAATTGTTCACAAATGATACCTGCACAACAGTACATTGATCACCTTCTAGTTCATAGGTGCAGTTCGACCTTTACTGTCTGACTCCATTTGGCTTTTTTGATCCAACATTTGGCTTTTTACCCTCACACAACCGTCAATGATTGAAACGCTGCTGAATGCCATCTTCTTCTTAAATCTTACACTAACAGAACTTGTTCAGGTCTGATGTAGCATTTTTTTTTTTTTTTTTTTACTATTACAGAGACACAAAGACAATTTCAGCAATAGTGTAACTGTGGAACAGCCCTGAGCCCAGTGTTGATGTTCATGTGATTGTGCCTACAGTCTTCAGACATGCTGGGCTTTTCAAAGGGATACAGGTCAAACAGTGAAGGATGTGGACGACTCTTCACTTCCAATAAACAAATATTTCACTTTTCACAACACAGTATTTTTTTCCGCAGAGATTTCAATATTACGTCAATACCATTGCAAAGAAAAAAAAGAACAGAAAAAAAAGACTAAAAATCAGCATCTTAATTCAGAAAACATTTCAACAAATGTATGTAGACTGCAAAGAGTGAAGGAAATAAGAGTGAAAAGCAACAGTCTGGTTTGTAAACAGATAAAAATATTCAACAGCATCAAGAAGTTCACCACATGCTGAAGGTGATCCCAGTCCATGTTATCTTCCTGGAGACAGATACTCAGTTCCAGCCATACAAACCACACTCCCGGGTTGGGAGAGGATTGTATGAAGCATTTCTGTGACTCAGCATTTCAAGCTGGTAATTATAGGTGTGTTATGGTAAAGTAGTACAACGGAACTATTAGGCTTGATTGTGATGATTGTAGTATTACCATCAAAGTCTAGGACTCTATAGAGACAGAACTATGATGTTCAAGGCCAAAAATGGCATCAGAAGGCACTGTGAAAGTTTGGTTGGCTGCCAGATATCTGGTGGCAGCCTTTGTCTGTTGGCTCAGGCCGGGGCAAAGACCATCATCAATTATCCTCCTCCTCCAACTCCCCTTCACCTTCACTCAGCCTTGTCTTTCCTCTTGGCAGTGAACGGGACTTTACTGGCTACCGTCGAACCCACCGTGGAGACACCACCAGCCACGGCGGACACGCCACCCTTCACCAGTCCCACGCCCATCGAAGGCACGGTGGTCACAGCCGTTTTGGTTATCTCCAGGCTCTTGCCTCCCACCCAGGCCACTCCACCCACTGCTGCGCCAACAACGCCCTTGGTGACATTGAAAAGACCACCAGTCACCCGCCACATCATGCTAGGGGGCGCCACCTCATGGTCCTTGCCAGAGTCTGTAAACAAAACAAACACAAGACTGAAGCATCAATATTAACGCAGGTTTTCCACTATCATACATGCAATTACAAATAATTTATTGATCACTGACTTGTCATCTAGACATCTGACATCTAGAACAGCAGCAAATACTGATATTTAGGGTTCGGTCAGGTGCTCCAGAAATACTAAAAACCTATTGTGCTTGCTCCAGTAACAACTGTGATACTGACTTGAGAGAAAGTGCGGTTTTAAGTGTCACTGTTGTGACACAAATAGCAGGTTTGAGCCACAGCCATGCTTACACAAACAAACATATTCTCCTGACAATCCAACTGTTTCTAAAACGGTAGCAGGCAACACACAAACACAGATTGCATTATATCCCCTACTGATGTTTCAGCTTTTAATCGCAACCCAGGGACGGCTGGCTGCTTACCCTCTGTAGGCTGGCTGTGGGTGGGTTCAGCTTCGTCTGAGGCCATGCTGGTCCCAGGGTGGGGCTCCACGTTAACGTTGTTCACATTCTGGAAAACACAGGAAAACCCCAACGTTTCTTTATATTGAATAAATCAAATTTCTTAGCTTATACGGCTGAATTTCAAAACTAAGGGTTAGTAAATGTATGTACAGTCACTGTATATTATATATCCTATATATTTGAGAATTAATAGCATTTCATGGAGAAACAAGTGTATTCATTTCAAAACATATAAAATATCAAATTGAATTGTATCATGATCAAGCTACAGACAAACCAGGGCATTTGACATTGTAAAAAATAAACTTGATCAAATGGAATCAACAATGATGTTGGCTAATGCTCATATTCAATTACTGATCCTTAATTTATTTCTTCAGGTTTGTATTTGCAAAATTGTATTTATCTTTATGTACATTTGTGCTCATGCATATTTCACCTTATATTTCTTCCTTTTTGTTGCCACTAATTATGGCATGCAAACACAAAGAGGCCTAATGCTCATGTATTAATTTATGAGAGCCAATCTCCTTCATTGAAAGGCACATCACCACCCTCCACGTTCAGCTCTTTCACCGACCAGTGCCGGTCACACACGTAGCAATCCTGCTCTGCTCTGGTTTGATTGCTCAACACCCTCACACAGCCCCCCAGCTGAGTGCAAGGCTCAGGGAGCAGAACACGGTGCAGGACAATATGTACTTCTCTGTCTCCACAGGTCACTTCACTTCACCTCTCTCACCGAGAGTGAGATATGAGGTCTAGCACGACCCCCATTCCCAACAAAATGTTCTAAATCGCATCTCCCACTATTGTTTAACGCTCAGGTAACATCCCAGAAAACTCATCATGAGTTGAGTTACCTCAGCTTATTTAAGTCCTTACACAAAGGGTGATTATTTAAGGTCCTTGGATTCCTCTAACCAGAATATCCCTGTGATACAAATCAGCCTTAGAAGCTAAAAATGGCTCTACACTCAGTGGTAGACACTGTCAGGACGAGACAGAAACAGCTCAGTCTTCACTTCTTATCTTATTGTTTAAAAAAGAGCAGCCTTTGATACAGTGAACCTTCGAATCCTGCTTACATGTACTGATATTGACATCTTGGGCAAAGTGCTTTATTGGTTTGAAACCCTTTCTAATCAGGTGTACTTTTAAGAGAAGACGACATGTCCCTGTCCTATCTACACCCCCACGACGCTGCCTTAAAGCTAGGTGCTGGTGCCTCTTCACACACATCTGAACATTAAAATTAGGGCTTAACGATTTTGAATAAATATCTTATTGCGATTATTTTGACAGGAAATGCGATTGCGATATAATTATTTGAATTTTCAATCAAAAAACATTAAAATGGATTAATGCGTGATATGTGTACAGCTCTGCGAGAAACAAAGATGTCCTCTTCACTCTGTAGAATAAGATGTGTATAGATCAAGACAATAAATCATCTGAAATTATATTTGGACACATTTTGGCTTGAGCAAATATTGCGCCTCCCTGTAACCTGTATTGTGATTTTGATCAAATTTAGATTAATTGTTCAGCCCTAATTAAAATTGCCTTATGATTATCAATCCTATTATGACTGTATTGAGGTAATGAGCATGATATACAGCACAAAAAGCCTTACCTGACTCTGTTTACTATGTCAGCAAAACTCTTGGTACTCTGCTAATTTCTTGCCCAAACAACTGCAGTGCCCTGCTGGCTAGCCTTCCATCCTGCACAACATGGAACTTACAAATTGAGCGGAATGCAGAGGCTCGTCTGGACTCGATCATCAGGGTCTACACTCAACAACATGAAAAACATCATATGAACTTATGGTCCTTTTTAGCCACTGCATTTCTCCAGGGAATGCTGTCTGACATCGTCATCCCTTGCCATCAACAGTCCCAGTCCAGACCATTGATTGCTTATGATTTCCCAATGGAGGAACGAGACTCAAAATACTATCAGAGCAGGAGTGTCTCCCTTTATCTTCAAAAACGTGTTTTTCTCTACTCAGATGCTTCTCCTCACTGCAAGTTTGGTCCACGTCTTGACCCGATGCCATACATTTTTATTGAACAGATTTATCTCTTGAAACTCCACGTCAAGGTCTCCTGCTGCTGTACCGAAGCTTTGGTGGCGTGTTGTCCCTCAGAGATTAGTCACACAGGGGACTGTGTTGTCAGACCGCAACTAAACCATGACTTGGCTTCAACAGATCATATGCACACGTCACATAATTCAAGCAAAAACAGACTTACTTTAATAGGAATGACCTCAACCTCTTTCACTATCATCACTCCATTCCCAAAATGGCTGCAACAATTATTTTGATGATTGGTTTGAGTGTCCATATTTCAGATTTATTTGATGCATATAAGAAAGATATCATTAAATGTAATAATTTAGGTTTGTAAGGGAAATGTGCAGAATTGAGAAACACTGATCAACACTTCCATATTTTAAAGAGCAAACGAGTAAACGACAGATTAACCAATTATGAATACAGTCTTTGTAGCAGCTCTTAATTCCCTGTGTTTTTTCTCATGACCCACAAAAAATGGGCTCAATCTCGAGGTCAAAAGCTACTACTGTGGATTATCGTCATCTCTGGTAATCTGCTAGCACTCCAGGATGTGAAAAGACAAACCTAATGATGTAAGAATGCTTTTTTTTTACCATGAGGTTTAAGCACTGCTGAGTGTGTGTAAAACAGAACATGTATGGACCAACTAAGAGGCCAAATCTTCGTTCAAACTAACCTGTTGGTATATTTGAGTTCCACATCATCACTCATAAAAACGACTGTTACAGAGCTACGCTCGTAGCTTTATAGCATTTAAGTCGCTGTAGCTTAAACATCCACACAAACATGAAGCACGCTTTCACACCTTTAACGTTCACAATGTTCTGGCAGTTGGACCTTACCTTCACCATTGTTCCCCGGGTTTCTTCTCCTCACACCTGGTTATATCAAACTGGAGCCTGGAGCAGCTTCTGTTTGAGCCTCCGAGCCAAACTCTGCGCCGAGTTTGTTGAACTAATGTGTTTCTCGGTGAAAAGCTGCAGCTTCTCAGTGTTGAAGGCCGTTTCTGCTCGGTTTTAACGCATGTACTGACAGCTTTTGTAACTTCTCTTCACGAACTGTAACAGTGAGGGAGACATACGCAGCTCTCTTTTCTCTCACTCTGTGCTCTGCCGACGTGGCGCCTTCAGCTTGTACGCACACACACACACACACGGAGAGAGAGAGACAGACACGCACACCCACACTACACTTCCGCTCATATCCTTCAAGATAAAAGTCTCATATGTGGCGAGGTGGTGGTTATCGAATATATCTGATGTGCTGGACATTCTGCTCACACAATAAAGATGAAATACGTTGCTAGACGCTGTTCTAATGTGTTGTCATGACCTTGGATATTCTCTTTTAGCAGGTGCATGTCCACAGATAATGGTTTGGCACGAGCCACAGGTGGGGCCTTAAACCTCAGTAGATCTCCACTGGTCCCCGGGCCCCCATTTGAGAAGCACTATTGTAAATTATCATTTAAGTGCAAATGCATGATAAAACCAAGGAATATATGTGGTCTCCACAGTAATAATAAAAAAGGTTTTGATATATCATGGACAACACCTCTCACTCCCATTAAGTATTTATATATCCCAGTCAGATCAAATTATGTGCAATAACTCTGCCTTCCTTTTGTTTTTTACTTATATTAAAAGGATTACATTGTTTATATATATATATATATATATATATATACACACACATATATGTATATACATACATATATATATACACACACATATATGTATATACATACATATATACATATGCGTGCATTTTTAAATATTTCTATATTAATATTTCTAAAAACTCTTGCATTGTTTTATCAAATCCAAACTGATCTAATTCACAAATTAAAGCTCAACTTTTGGTTATTTTTGTTGTTCAAGATGTCACTATTTGGGCTCCGTTTGGTCCTTATGAACAGAAATGTATTGTTCCTGTCAAGCAATACTATCAGATCTGATGTCTTCAGGAAACACAACATCTAAATAGTGTTACAAAGGAAGAGTTGTGTGAGCTGATAAGTTTAATCAGCATAGCATGAACACGTTCGACAGTGGTTTGCATGTAAATGACATTAGTTTATGTTCAAACATTACTCACTACAGCTTTAAACTGCTAGTTGTCATCTCAGTGGCTGTCACAAATATTTTATCATTTGGCAGACAGTTTCTTTTAATCCAGATAAGTCAACTCATGGACATTGCAGTTAAGTGGTGTTTTTTACCAGGGCTCCTCAGCGGTAAATGTTTTCAAATAGTTCTTGAGTTTCTCCGCTCTTCAATGTTTATTATCTTCACAATCACATTGGCAATGCTGCTCAACTCAATGTATTTAGGGGGTATTTTATTATGAAAACCGGAAGTCAAATTGTGGGGGGGCTGCAGCAGCTCCAGCTCCACATCCATGCCCGGATTCCTGCATCATCACCAGCAGCAACAACAGCCAACTGTTACACTTTTGGGAACTTAGTGTTCTGCTTCTCTACACGATCGTCCATGTTGATTTAAAAGGAAATGCATGTAAGGCGAGATGTGGTGCGTCTATATGGATTAACATGCAGTGAAATAGTGTGTAGATGAGTCACTGATAGCATTAAATGTCAACAGTGGACACACACACACACGGAAAAGTAGTATGCCTCGCGGAGACCATTTAAAATTATTAATCCAAGCCAAATCTCATGGGTCTTCAATAAACCATTTCACTATATCAGTCCCTCAAAATCATGAGCAAAGGGAATCACACATTTTTGCATTCCATTCAAAACAGAGCTGCCAGTGTGCGAAGCAGGAGAGGAAATAGAAAAGTGGACAGCACGTGACAAGTTTAACTGCACACATATAGAATTTGAACATACTATAAATGAGCATTCAGCTGTGTTTTGCTATCATTGCTCGTTTATCAGAAAATAGCATGTATTTGTTAACTGCATGAATCATGAAGTGTAGTGAGGGAGGGACACTGAGGAATGAATTATTAAGGCCAAAAAGTAGCAGGCAGAAGATTCTGAGTCAAGTTTCAAAGATAATAGGAATCGACAGGATCGACATCCATAAGTAAGGATTTAGGATTGCAGGATTTATAATGAAAGCTGCTGTCAAACTATGGAGAAAGAAAAATGACAATATAATGACTATAGATAAATACATAAATAAAAGAATGAATAAAGGAATAACTATAGAAATAAGTAAATTAATTAATAAATACAGAAACCACCTTCCCCTTCCCTGGCCACAGAATTACCAGTATCATGAATTTCAGTCACAGTTTGAAAACTCATGTTGTTACAGCTTTCCCTCATGTGACCGATCACTAAACTGAACACAGATCCACATCAAATGTCGCCCAAGGAAACATGAAGGACATTGTCCATTAAACATAAAAAAAATCAAACCGAGGGGTAACTCTTTAAATTGCAAATATAATGATTTCAGTGATAAGCTAATTTACAAAATCAAATATGAACAACAACAAAAGGTATTTTCCCTATTATTATTTTTATTTTTTGGATACCTCTGTTTTGTTGTATAAAAACCCCTAGTTTACAGTATAAAACATAAAATAAACAGAGGTTGTATCGCCATCACAATACTGAGTGTTCATCTTTTCATAAGTTTCCATTTTAGGCTGTCGCTCACTTGGCGTCACACGTCTCCATTTTTGCATCGGTAAATCTCTGATCAACCTCAGGGTCTACTTCAAAAAGCCCTGAATGAGCAATTACGAGTTGTGACTTTCGTGCAGCAGACAAAGCCAGAATGAATGTCGTAACATAAGTTACGGGCCGCTTTCTAGGATATTCTAGATTTCTTAATTCCAATTTCGGGATGTTTTCAGCAAGGCATAAGTAGTCGAACTGAATCATTACACGACGCCTCGCCTGTAACCAATCCTGCTTTAGCCTGAGCCCCACACCCTCCTACTTATCACTCGACACATAAATAAACACAATTATTCCTCAGTAAATTCAATAATGAATTCATGTATTTATTTGTAGATTTGCAAATGTTCGTCCTCTATATCAAACCACATAGAAGCGGAAGAAATACTGTCGTAGTCTTTTGGCTCAGGCATATTCTTCGTCGCATTGTTTGGGGTCCTTACACTAAAGGCTCGGCGCCAGTCCCCCGGCTGCTGTCGTAGCTAAAGCAGTAACGTGTAAAAATCAGCGTATTTTTAATTAAAATCTAACTTTTTGGGAACTTCGGGTCCTTCGTCGTCCAACAATGAATCTAGAACTGCTCGGTAAATAACACAAATACATACGTTTCGTGTATCGTTCCTATTTCGTGGCGTGCTTGTTATGGTTAGCTTTGTTAGCATAGAGGGATAATAGCAGACGATACAAGTTACATTTAAATCGCATTTACAGTAGAACCACAATGTCAAACATATGTGGACTTTTTGCCATTTAGACATGTCTGAATCTACATGTAAACGTTTGTTTTTTAATGGAAGCAGCCAAAGTGTAAATTAGCATAGCATAACATTGGCCGCGTTACGCTGTCTCAATGTACTGTATGTTATCAAAATGTTACTTTGTAATTGATTTATCTTCTTTTCACTGTGAAATGAAAACAACAGACATCGGGTCCACATAATTAGTCTTACAATTATCATTTAATTGTATTATTATTATCATTATTAATTAATAGTATTATTTCTGCCTATTTTGTGCAGATTACATATTTTGCATAGTTTCCAAAGGAATTCCTTAATTTTAATATCTTTTCCCCCACTAGTAGGATGTTTCAATTATTATTATTATTGATTGTTAAGACGTGGGTAATGTAATGTAACAGTCAGTTAGACTATTTACTGATTAATTGTTGAATTCTTCACATGTTGAATGTTGTATGTATGTATATATGTTACTTTGTGGCGTGAAAAGCATTCTCAACACTAACTTGGTTATTCCTCTCCTAGAATCGTTTGGGCAGAACTATCCAGAGGTAAGCCTTCAGCGCGTTAGAAATCCCAGTTATTATATGTACAGTAGAAATGCACATGCAGATGGAGTTAGACTTTTTTATTTTAGGCAGCATGATAAGCTTTTCCAGGACAGCGTCAGTTGTGATACAAATGTTGTTTTATTTGGGTTTTTTGTGTTGTTAGGAGGCAGATGGCACCCTGGACTGTATCAGTATGGCCCTCACCTGCACCTTCAACCGCTGGGGCACCCTGCTGGCTGTGGGCTGCAACGATGGCCGCATTGTCATTTGGGACTTTCTCACAAGAGGCATTGCAAAAATCATCAGCGCACACATCCATCCAGTGTGCTCTTTATGGTAATACAAATCATTCAAGCTGTCAAGTGCATTTTCCATTTCATACACCAATAGCACTCAGATGTATCTATTTTTTTACCTGTTTGACTTGCTTGGAAATCACAGAGATATGACAGAATATACTAATTACTTATACATTACTGATGCACTACTGAATGCCTTATTTTTGTGTGTGTTTGTGGTGCAGCTGGAGTCGAGATGGCCACAAGCTGGTGAGTGCCTCCACAGACAATATCGTCTCACAGTGGGATGTCCTGACTGGAGACTGTGACCAGAGATTCCGTTTTCCCTCACCCATCCTGAAACTGCAGTGCCACCCAAGAGACATGTAAGTGTTGTGAGAGCATCTTTAAGTGTTGGCAGATTCATGTTGCACACCGGTGACATCCCTTAAAGGTTTTTTGCCAGTTCACTCTGTTTTGATCAGTGAT
The DNA here is from genome assembly GCF_963457635.1 of Microchirus variegatus. Classification (NCBI taxonomy): domain Eukaryota; kingdom Metazoa; phylum Chordata; class Actinopteri; order Pleuronectiformes; family Soleidae; genus Microchirus; species Microchirus variegatus. The sequence goes on along the minus strand of NC_139808.1, from coordinate 8,407,601 downwards.
AAGCGAGTGTACTTTGCTATTTTATAAGAGTAAATTATGTCTATGTTATTGCTTTTAGGGACAAGGTGCTGGTATGTCCCATGAAATCAGCACCAGTCCTCCTGACTTTGTCAGACTCCAAACATGTTGTCCTGCCTGTGGACGATGACTCAGATCTGAATGTGGTGGCAGCCTTTGACAGACGGGGCGAATACATCTACACAGGCAACGCCAAAGGAAAGGTCAGCCTCATTCATCCTCATTCAGCCAAACTGAAATATTCTCATCGCTGCATTTAAAGGTCACACAAGTAAATACGAATTTGACTAAAGAAAAGATCAAGTTTCTGTTAAGATTTAAAATGTTTCTTAAAAAAATCTTTAAAAAGCCTTGTGCTAGATATCGTTGCATACAACTCTAAATCAAAGATTGTTCAATTTCTGTCTCAATTCCATCAAAGAATGACAGATTCTCATCAGAGGACACAACATTTATATATTTTCCGCTAACATTTTGTATTTAAAGTGTTAACATTTTAATGAGGGTCTTTTTTTTCTCCTTTTTACTACCATCATATCTTTCTCTTTGTTACAGATTCTGGTGTTAAACACAAACACTCAGGACCTGGTGGCATCATTCAGAGTGACCACTGGTACCAGTAACACCACTGCCATCAAATCCATTGAATTTGCACGCAAGGGCAGGTAAAAATGAACAGGAGGTCTCTCTATAACGCTTAGTGTTTTCATTTTTACTCATTCTAAGTTGATTGTGAATTACAATATAAATACAGGGTCACAGAACACAAAGAAACCTACTTGAAAGAACCGCGCTATGAAATAAATTATTCTTGTGTATTTACTTGACCTTTTTCCACTTGTCCTGCTTTTTGTGCAGTTGCTTTCTCATAAACACAGCAGACCGCATCATCAGAGTGTACGACGGCAGGGAGATACTGACATGTGGCCGTGATGGTGAGCCTGAACCCATGCAGAAACTACAGGATTTGGTCAACAGGTATGAAAGTTGTGAGTTTTGTAGAAACTGTAGTCATAGAAATGGCATTTTCCTCAATTTTGAAGTGTTGTATTAAACCTTGCTCAGAAATAAATTGTAAGGTCTTATTATTATAGAATTTCGGAGCTTGAGTAAATGCTAACTCACTTTTGATAGCGGTGCATCTCTCTTCCACTGATCCTTCACTCTTCTTCTACTTGTTCAGGACTCCATGGAAGCGCTGCTGTTTCTCTGGTGATGGCGAGTACATTGTGGCAGGTTCGGCCAAGCAGCACGCCCTCTACATCTGGGAGAAGAGCATTGGCAACTTGGTAAAGATACTTCATGGCACCAGAGGAGAGCTACTGCTGGATGTTGCTGTAAGCATTTTAGGACTCAACTTCTTTTCCAGTACAACATGGAGACATAACCATCAACACGACACTTATGTTGAAGTAATTAACCTATTTATCTTTAAACCGTTCTTCAGTGGCATCCTGTCCGTCCAATTATCGCCTCCATCTCTAGTGGAGTGGTGTCTATCTGGGCTCAGAACCAAGTGGTAAGTAGACAGTAATAACGTTAACGTTATTTCAATGTTAATTGTTTGATGTTTTGAATAGACCATATCAAAATTGGATAATGTACAATAAAAAAGGGGCTGTTATTAAAACATAACGAATAGCTGTGTTGATGTGAATTTTTGTCTTGCAGGAAAACTGGAGCGCCTTTGCCCCAGACTTCAAAGAACTAGACGAGAATGTGGAGTACGAGGAGCGAGAGTCCGAATTCGACATCGAGGACGAAGATAAGAGTGAACCTGAGCAGACAGGTAATACACACCAAGTTATTTTCCTTTTCCATAGTGACTGTGGATGTTCCTAAATTGAATTAGTCATGAGACAAACTACTGACTTTAGGTGCTGTTGTTGAATAATCGCCTAACTTTATTTTTAATGTGCTCATGTTGCAGGTGCGGATGCTGCAGAGGATGAAGAGGTGGATGTGACCACCGTTGACCCCATAGTTGCTTTTTGCAGCAGGTGAGAGAGAACAAGACAAAACTACTACATCACTGTTCCCTCACTGATCTAAGATTTACTTTTGTTGAGTTTCCATGTCCAATGTTCAAAACTTTAATTTCTAAGAATAACAACGGAAAAAAACAGCTTGCTAATGGTTCAGCATACAGGTCTTCACAAATGCTGTATTACAATCAATCCAGCAGCATTAGATCCTGATTCTGTCCATACTTTTAAATCTAGTTAATATCATAAGATTTTATCAACATTCACTAAGCAATGCAGATGACAATTATGAATAATCTAAGGAAATATTTACCAAGATAACTGAGAGTCTTGACTGTGTCCTGTAGCGATGAGGAGCTGGAAGACTATAAGGCATTATTGTACCTGCCCATTGCCCCCGAAGTTGAGGATCCAGAGGAAAACCCCTATGGCCCTCCACCAGACTCCGCAGTCCAGGCTTCTGCCACAGAGGAGGCGTTAGCTGGTGGTGACAAGAAGCAGCGACAACCTTCATCTGAAGGAGGTCCAGCCAAAAAGAAAGCCCGCACCACCACCATCGAACTGCAGGGGGTGCCCAGTGATGGTAAGATTCTACATTGCTGTACGTTACATCTCTTTCTGACTTCATGGTGAAGTCAGTGAAGTGGTGTTCTGTAGACATGACACTGAGTCTGCCCTTTCTCTCCTCAGAGGTACATCCCCTATTGGGTGTGAAAGGGGATGGCAAGTCTAAGAAGAAGACAGCAGGTCGGCCCAAAGGTTCCAAAGGTAAAGACAAAGACTTCCCCTTCAGGCCCAAGCCTTACAGAGGCGAACGGCCCTCCTTCCCCATGGAAGCCTTGGGCAACTCTGGCCCGGGAGTTGGAGGAGGAGGAGGAGGAGGAGGAGGAGGAGGAGGATTAGGGATGAAGGGCAGGGCAGAGGGGGGCCTGGCCACAGGTAAGCATGCCACTGCCCCTGCTGCTGTGTCTGGGAGCTCTGCTAGTTCTGCTTCCCTGCTACTCTGACACCTCACCAGCCCAGCCTGTATCCAAAGCATACCCCCACCCTACCCCCTTTCTGTACCGCTTCCACCGTCCTAAGCACACCGCTCATTGACAAAACCAATAGAGACGTATTAAAGCCACAGTCTGTAGGTCAGAACACAGTGACAGAAATTCCTCTGAAAAGACAAACACGGTTTGAGCAGTTATCAAGTAGTTGTGCTTATTTGAATATAGAATGTGACATTTCTTCTTTAAGATATTTAAAAATGACAAGACTTGGGTTTCTTCCTTTGAGTGTCCTGAAGAGCACAATAGAAATTTGGTGTATTTTTTATTATTATTAGGTTATTTATTTTGTTGAGTTACATTAGCCAAAATGTTTCCAGCACTCCATATAAATCAGTATTTCTATTTAAGATAAGGGACAGTTTCATTTTGGTTGCCTCTTACATCTGCCATAACTCCCAGGGGGCAAAACCCTTATATTAAATATTCCATACTACTAGTTTTTCAGTGCATTGTCTTTTGTTTTTTCATTTTATTGTGTGTATTTGTGGATCATTGCTTGTTTGCTGTGCCTCCTGCTGTCAAAGCTCTCCCCATAAAGCACAAATTGGCTAATCATTATTTTACACTAAGTGAACAGTGCAGTGCAACATATGCAGAATAGGAACAATAATCTTAAGACTTGACAACTAGTGCCATAATCAGATGTGCACATCTCCATCTCAGAAAGCAGACAGATCTTCAGCAGGTGTAAAAACTGTATTAAGTATCAAATGAAAGCGCCTCAGAAAATAAAACATGTCACTGCTGCTGCTTCATGATTAACCAGACACTTCCATGGGAGTTGCTAGACAAATTTAAATTTTTAGAGGAAATACCCCTGTGTTTTTTCACTTTCATGATCGTCTCCATTAAAGATTTGTCCAATTACATCATTGTATTATTACACATTTGAGTCTGTTTTAACTTAACACTCACAACAGAAGCAAAACAACCCCCAACAAATTACCATTTGATCTTTTTTTTTAACTAAATAAACTACCAGACTCATTTGTCACTCTAAAATATCTGCTTAGAAACAATGCGCTTCTCCTTACAGTCAGAGGAGGTATCACAGTCACTGGGTGTATGACGACTCCTCTCTTACCCACGTTATGTCTCAGACTGTGGCTTTATGACTGTATGGTCTCTGCTAACCTCAGCTGCAGTCTCTGGGTAATTTGCTGTCATTTAAACATTGGGTAAATTCGACTGTGGTTGGCAAACGGGTGTTGATGTGGATAACAGACCGGTGGTTCAGCTTGTTTCCTCAGAGGCTAGCTGGCTAGTCTACATCTACTTCCTGCTTGGCCTTTGACCCTCCTGCTCCTACTCCCACCTCACTCCTTGGGCTTGTCATGTGTCATACATGTTTTGTCTGCAGCAGTGTTGTCAGGTCCTGACTTTTCTCTTTCTGTATGTGAGATGTGAGTTGATGGCGAAAAGGCTGTATACACTCATGTCTGAACTTGTCTTACTTTCAGCCTTTAATACAAACCGATGTGCAGTAAAATATTTCCCAAAATGCAAGATGTTACACTTAAAACTATTTAGTGATGTGTCAGTCTGACTGTATGTTGTTTTTCTGTAGGGAGTCTCATCTCACAGTCATACAAACAGCATGACATTGGAGGAATGGACTGATTACTGCTCATGGAGGAGCACCAACAAGCTCAGACAAAAAGACATTATTCCTGATGTCATGTACAGACTGAGAGACAGGTGTTTGGTGTACAGACTATTTCCTCTCACAACCAGAACACTGGGTCGCGGGGAAACTCCCCTGCCTGGATCACACACAGAGCGTGAAGCAGCTGAATCATCACAGTAGATATCACATGTCCTCTGTCTCAGTAGAAATGATCATGTATAGTATGCTTGTGTCCTGATAGTGTGTATGGGTGTGTGTGTTGCTTTTCATTTTGTTTTTATACATATTAAAACATTGTGGTTTATAAATAATCTGCTTTGTGATCTCTTTTTTTTTTTTTTAATCTGGAGGCCCAGGTTGATTATTGAAAGCGGGAAAAAAATGGAACAGCTTTACATTAAAAATTAAAAGATAATGTAGGAGACATGGAAGAGGAGTCCGACACATTTGGGCCACCCTTTAAATTTCTTATCAGTTATTACTTTTATCATAATTTAAGAACAAATACATTTACACACACACTATACCTCACATAATTAGATAATAAAAACAAGATTAAAAGCATCAGCCCAGTTTCACACACATCATATGTTACAGTGCCATTATATAGTAAAATTACTCATGAAATGCCAAGCAGTATGATGGCACCTAAGGTTCCCAGACTTTAATAAAAAAGGTTCCGTATTCGAATGCAGCACACGTTTATGGCACTCGAGGTCAGTACAACAGTACTCTGCCAGCGTTTCAGAGTTGGTACATGCATTATAAAAGCCAGAATCCGATGGAATGCGTTTTGAAACTTTTTTGTTTACGTTACCTACTTACTTTTTTGCTCGAAAGTTCAACTCCGTCATCTCAACATTTAGTTACTGTCGATGGTAGTGTCTATTTCTCTGGGCTTTTATTTTCTTAAATGTATAACCAGAAGTATTATTGTGAAAGATGGCTTGCTCATCCGGGTCCGGGCAGCCAGCAGAGGTACTCGGTCCTCAAGTACCTCTGAATTACTGCTAGCTCGAACAGTTGGAGTACTTCTGTGCCGCTGAGCTGTTGAGAGCGACTGTCTTGTCATTGAACGAGAGCTCGGTTGTCATCGTCGGCGTGATGGAAGTGGACAAAATGGACGAAGACGACTGGAAGTATCATGGTGAAGGAAACAAGAGCCTGGTCGTGTCACACGTACAGGTGAGCCGGCTATGCTAACTCCAAGCTGGTCTAATTTTATGTAGATAACCGCGGTCCTGACGCCTGTTTGGCGTTATGACAAACTTCAGCTTGGTGCTTCTGTCGTTTGAAACGGTGACATGTAGCCTTTAGGAAATGTGACTGAAGAGTATAATGTCAGTCACAAGGATTTTGTTTACTAGCTGTGCCGTTATTAGCTTGTGTTTTTGCTGCCTTAGCCGACGTGCTAGCTATAGCTAGCAGAGTTCAAACTGGCCCATCCGAAGAGATGATCTCCATATATAATGGCAACAACGACTGTCTAGAAAACCTCCGTTTAATTTTAAATAACATGCCGATTAAGTTTAGTCAGAATCGCAGACTGGCTGAGTTGTCATTAAACTGAAATTCAGAATGAGTGAACTGTAATCTTATGTAGCTCTTAGCAGATTTTCAATTGTTTCCCTATTCAGTGAGGAAACTGAGTTAACATTTTCCCAGGTTGTGTCCATGCGGGTTAATGTGTTCGCGCTGGCAGAGGTTGGCCCGGTGTCAGGCAGGGTGGTGCGTTCACTGACCCCACTCCCTAAAAACTATGTCCGTCTGTGGGAAACTCTTACTCACGGGACCTGTCTAATCATGTCATTATTGCGCAATCAATTACCCAACAGGGTATGGCGTCACACTAGCCCCGTTGTTGTAACCAACTCAAACATTGTCGGGATTTCTTAGCATGTTGATTGTTTAGATGTTGTACTTCTATTGCTCAGAGCGGCAACTATCGGTGGGACAAAATGAATTGGTAACACTTTTGTGAATAACTGTGAATATAAAATTGTCATTATATATATCATATGCACATTGTTTATGTTATGAAATAGAGGCTGAAAACGTGATAAAGGGTCAAACTGTGGAGTAAAGAAGCATGAAGTAAAGAGAAACTTTTCCTCTCCTTTCTTCTGTTCAGGATTTCTCAGGCGTGTTTAAAAATATTGCTCCATGATGCACTGAAGCTATAGCATGCCTCCTTAAACACTGGAGCTATCTAAAACCATCAGTGTTTACCAGTCACTCATGAGTAACTGCACCTGCCCTTGGCTGGCTAAATAGCTGAGATGTCATTCAGTCATCTACTGCTTTACCCTCAACATGAGGGTCAGAGAGGGCTGGAGCCTGAAAGGGCAGTTCACCAGTCCATCACAGGCACATCATACAGAGACAAACAACTATTCACTCTCACGGTCAATTTAGAGTGACCAATTAACCTCGGCATGTTTTTGGACTGGGGGAGGAAACCAGAGAACCTGGAGAAAACACACGCACATACCGGCAACCTTCTTGCTGGGAGGCAGCAACAGTACTATGCACTTCTCTCCTGTGTGGTCCTAGCTGAGACATTTCTTACTCGAAGCAGAAATGCTTTGTCACTTTATGTAACATTCCTAAAGATGATGAAATTAAATGAAGAAGACATAAGAGTAGACTCTGTGGCCTGTGACTAAAACAGTAGAAGTGTTGCATTATCTACATGTTTGATAACACTTGTTTATCAAATGTGCAGAGAAGCAACATTTTCACTATTTTGGTTGAAGTTTAATGACATTACTATATACTGGACACATCTGTTACGAGACACACCTAAAAAAAATCCTGAACAGAACACTGGGAACTGTCCAGTCTTTACTCCGAAGCAGAAACTCTGCATTTGCTTTATGCAGAGTCAAATAATTGAATCAATGTGTTTAATTCAGTCCCATTACCACAGGTGTGTTAAATCAAAAATAAAACCAGAATAATTTCCTGTAAATACAAAATAAATTTAGTAAGTGAAGTTTTAATCTCCACATAGTTATCAGGTAATTTGCATGTGAACATTTCGTATGGTTTCCTGTTACGCAGGCATATTGATGATGCTAAAATACTGTGGCCGTTCTGCACGTCTATAGTATAACTTTACGCAATCCCGCTCCAGTGCAGACAGAAGTTATCATGGTTTTGATTTAAACTGTATATTTTGTGATTGTGTTTGACTGTTCTTTAGATAGAGACGTATGTTTTAACTTTCTGTGTAAAGGAATATTGGGAGGTCAACAATGTTTCTGTCAAATTTTCTCTGCATTGCTCCTGATTTTGTAGAATTTACTGTTCCAAATGCAATATGGAAAAACTCTTGAGTATTTTCTTACCTTTTAACTGGGCTTCCCTTTTGTGCTTGCAGCTTTCTAGAGTTCTGCGTCTTCTCAAGTACCCAGCTGAGGATTCTGAAAACCCACCACAGGTAAATATGAGTGTGAATAATGTCAAAGCCTGAGCCATATTACTGCTCAGAAAACCCCCAAAACATTTTGTCACCAACACATGGTGCGTGCATAGTGTTTAATTGTGTGCTTGTTTAAAACCAAAAAAAAAGGTCAATACGTTTTTTAAAGTTTGGCATATTTGTACTCGTTACTCAAATTGGGACCATGACTTTCCAAGCGTGTAAGAATTAGTGACATCTAATGGTGAGGCTGCAGATAGCAAACAAACAGAGGTCTCCTCTGTTCTTCCATCGCTTTCCAAAGCATGTGAAGGAACTACAGTTGCCTTTGAACACCAGAAAGAATGTAAACACTCTCACAACTCTTTCCACTTTCACTGCCGTTTTCTCCCTCTTCTTGTTTGGTTTGCGCCAGGTTTATTTGGGTGGCACTGTTCTACTTAGTTTGCATAGTATGCTTGCACTCCAAAACATTAGCTCTGGCTGGTTTGTCCATTTAGACTGCTGTGGAAGCATGGCAACATTTACAAAATACATATAAAAGGCTTATTCTAAGGGTACAAAAAACAAACCATATTAGTTTATTAGTATATTAGTAACAATTTTATACAAACACACTAATTGGGTATGAATGGCAAACTTGTAGCTACGAGTGGTTATTTAGACTCATGTAGCATCATGGTGTGCTGGGAAAAAACATTTTGGGGTTTTTCTGTCGACATCACTCGAATATACCCTTTGGGCTCTCATCTGACTTAGGATGCCACATGACTCTTAGTATAGTCCATTGTTATCTATGCTTCATGAACTGCAGAGCCTCACATGCCTGAACAACCATAACAAATGAAGTCACTTAAGCTGATACTAAATGCAAATTGAGTAAATACACCCTTGTCAAATCATCAAACACTGGCAGCTATTTGTTTTAGCACTGTATACATCCAAATAAAACATTTGACTAAAACAGTCATGTGGCAACACAGGATGTTCCCATACTGCACTTCTATGCACACATAGAAGGCCGTGTTAAACCCAGCTGTCAACACAGACCTGTGTTATGTAAGAACCCATGTACAAAAAAACAAAAAGTCACTTATACAAATGATGTGTACCTAAAATTTAGGATCAGGTTCATACTTGTTACCAGTGGAACAAGTAGCACAAACATAACAAATGTACTTAAAACAACAGTTGTTCAAAGCAGCTAATAATCTTGCTCTCCAACAGTTGGGTTTGATGTCATAAAGTATGTGGGATTAGATAAAGGCTGAGCTCTTGAAGATTTCCTTTCCCTAAAATGTGCGACTCCTGTGACAACAGGCTACAGTTTTGTACTGTTTATTGTTAACGATGCTCAGCGGTCTTTCTGCAGAATATAATCATTCGTTTATGTGTCTGACTGTGTTTCTTTCTGTTTGTCCTGTAGACACCAGAGCAAGCTTTCAGGCAGCTTCAGAACATTGTGGACTTCAGCTCCAATGTGATGAGCAGTCTGCTGGGAGAGAAGTTTATCCACAGTGGGGTAAGGCAATATTTGATGCATTTAATTATTTAAACTGCTAAATATATCTCCATATTAAAAAACAAATACACACATATAGGCATTAACACCTGTGGCCTTTTGATGTGGGACAACTCATCACTTCTAATCAGTCCCATGTGACTCTGTGAGAATTCCCTAGAAAAGCAGATATTTCATCAGTGGTTATGATGCTCTTTGGTGGCCATGGATTCTGTAATGAAGGCTGCTACAAGAGTAGTAATGAAGTTAAATAAAGTTAAAAAAAAAAAAAGGTGTTGCAGTGCCAGACCTTATGGTTTTCTGGTGTTAAAATGGTGTACATGTACATATCTGTGAACAGGCAGATAAATCAGCTTTGTAGCGTGTTGAGGCCTTGGAGGGATTTTAGCACATGAACAACATTCTCCCAGTCAGATGGTGTCTAAATTTAGTTTTAGTTTTCTTTGGCTCGAATGTGTAGTTAACAGCTGAATTTGTCCATGTGTCACAAGCGAGAGCACAAAACAAATCATGGTTCTGTATATGTCTGCTGTATGCAGACAGGTGTCATGGTTATCATCCGTGCAATAGGCGCAATGATGGGTTTATCAGGAATTTTAGTGAAGCGATAGTGAAAATTCTGCTGATCACAGTGCTTTACATACAGGAGATGTCGCAAACAAAGACAGATGTTCACACACGCCGTGACTCACTGATCTCATTTCTTTACAGGAAGTGGTCAAACTGCCACTAGAGTTTGTACGACAGCTGTCAATCAAAGTTCAGCATCATAGACCAGGTAAGAAACATTTCATATTTAAATATGTTAACTCATCAGTTAGTTTTTGTTAAAATAATATAAATATAAATGGTGTCGTGTTTTACATAAAAGCGCCAAGTGGGCTGCGTATGTAGATATTTGTACTTTTTTGTAGTCACTTCTGGCGTCACTGTCCAGTAAGTTGATTATCAAAGACTGGCTTTTTAAAGTTTGCATGGAGAATAAGTAGTGAACTGGTTTATGGCTCATATATATGTTCAGAAATCAGGTGAGTGTCCTGCAGTTACATTTTAATACGCTTTCACGCAAAAACACCAAAAATTGGTGGTTAAAAGATATAATATATTACATTTCGGGTAATCGCAAAAATTTTACTGAATATAGTGAAAGTGAAAATAGCTGTCAGTTTCACTTTTGCTGTCCCTGTTTAAATGACAATTTCTGGTGAGCATTCTAAAGTGCAAATACACACCAAACACCAATGTCTCACAGCAAGAAGGTCGCCTGCTCAAATCCCAGCTCGACCGAGGGCCTCTCTGCGTGGAGTTTGCTTGTTTACGTGGCTCCAAGTTAACTCCTGCAGTCCAAAAAAACAGTGCAGAGATTTGGACAGTCTAGCATTTTAACAAATATTTTAAACTAGTACTTTAAAATGCTGCCATGTTGGCAATTGTTTTATTGGTTTACCTTACTATGCTGCTAAGTTGGTTATTGTCACCAAACAGAATTGAATTGTTGGAATATGCAATGCCAATAAAATAGCTACCGAGGTGTGACTGTGAGAGCGAATGGTTGTTTTTCGCATGTTGGTACATATTTAAAGTATCCAAAACTAAAATGACAAAGGAAAGATGTTGAAATATAATTAGATAAAATAATTAATGACGGTCACGTCTACAACAAGTCCACCAATATCTTTTTTAAAAATCGTCAGCAAATATATTGAAAATGTTCTTGTGTCAGCGTGGCGCTGTGACAAGGTGATGGATATCTACAGTGGCTGTGCTCTCTGTCTGCCCAACCTGACATCTCCTGTTCTACACCAGCCAACACACACTGCTCCACTGTGCATCGAGATCAAGGTACACATTAAAAAAGAAAGAAAAGAAGTCTAAAAGGACCATTTCCAAGTGAAATGTTTCTTTGTTATTCAGCTGCTGTAATATGTGTGTGTTGTGTTTTCAGCCTAAGTGTGGGTTCCTACCATCCTCCAAACATGTCAGCAAAGACATCAAGACCAAAGTGTGTCGCTTTTGCATGCACCAACACTACAAGGTAACTACAACCACTCTGTTCTATGCAACTACGCGACAACTCAAAATAAGAAAATCATCTAACAACTATACCCAATTATGTCCAGAGCTAATCAGCTTAGAGGTGGTGACTGACTCCTGCAGTGTATTCATTCAACATTTCTTTTAATATCTTTGTGATAAAGTGCAGAAGGACAGACTAAATGTGAACCAGAAATAGGTTTGTAACAAATAGCCACAAGCTATGTTAATATCCCAAAAACTGGTTGACGGATAATATCAGCCGTCTGATTTTAATTCTGTTTGTCAGGGATGTATGCCCTCCAGGAATGGGTGTGTGCGTGCAAGGGAGGAAGGTTGCGTCACGCTGGAATAATCATAAGATGTGTTGGATACATATTTAATCAGGAGCCAAGTAAATATAGTAATTCAGGTTTAGGATTGGGATCTGGGCCAAAAAAACTTAACCCCACAACAACCAATGTAACAGTATTTTTATAAATGTTTTACCTTATTTTCCTTTGCATTCCCTCTCTCTCTTGCTGCAGGTGGCCAGTGGAAAATGGAAGAGACGTAGCCTGTACTGTCCTCTGGACCTGTTCTCAGGGTGAGATTTCAGCAGTGATTATTGTTACCATAAACACTGGTGCATTAAGACGAGTGAATGCACATGTGCAGTAACTGTAACATCAAGACAAATGACGTAAAAGGGGGGGAAAAAAAACGAATTATGAAAATGACTTTAAAGATGTTTCTAAAATATTTTTCTCCTGCTGTTTGTTAATTTTCTCTCATGTAAACCTGCATATCGGATTTAATTACTCCCTTGGAAACACCGTTGAGTATAATCCAGCACAGCTGATTACACCACAGTGTAGGGTCAGCAGGTGATGAAATTACATCACTGCTTGGCTGCTGACGAAATGTTCTCTTAACTGTTTATCAGGAACAGACAGAGAATGTACTTTGCCGTCAGACACCTCATAGAAGAACCCCAGAACAACCTCAAAATTTTTAAGGTAAGACACAATCTCTACAACTACTGCTTTAAAGGTTTAAAGGGAAGGTTCATATTTTCAGTCAAGAGGCAGCTCATTGGAATGCTCAAGGAAATAATCTTCAATACAGACGGAACAAACATTTGATTTTCATTCATAAGGTCCCGGATTGATTAAACATGGATTTTGCATGGTTATGAAAGATATTTTCACAGAACTAATGCTGCAAATTGTATAAAACATGTCTTTAACCTAGAGCATCATTACACGTATTAATGTTGACATAAAGTATCCTAAAGTACTTTTATTAATGCACTTTTTATTTAATATGACCACACAGTGCAACTCTACAGTAGTAGTATTTAAACCTAAACCTGTTCAAATACTCATCCAATAATTGCCACCAGACATTTCCAAGTAATTAACAAGTTGGCCAGCAGAGGGAGCTGTAAGCACAGTCGGCCTGCATCCATGCCCTCTTGAAAGAGGAAAGTGGAAGACTTTTGGGACCAAAACAGTCAAGATGTCCTGATGACACGATGATAATTACAGATTTTTGCCATAGTGCGGCTCTAGGAAATATGTCTGTTTTCTCTACGTGATCTTCACTCCTCTGTCTCTGTTTGATCTCTCAAATTCAGCTTTTAAATGTTTGTAATGCATGAAAACCCACAGCCAAATACATCAAATTGGCGCAACGTGACGCTGACACTGTGCAGCCATATTAAAAGCTGTCTGTGTGTGTTTTTAGGGCGGTCAGTGTATTTACAGTAGCAAGGAAGGCAGTGACGACTCACCGGACCTGAATTCCCTCCTGCATCATCTCAGACCGTACTTCATATATGGAAACAACAGAATCAACAGTCACATGTCTGGCAAGGCTGTACTGAACGACTTTATCCAGGTAAATCCACACAGCACGCAAACTAATAATACACTTTAAACAGGGAGGTTGTGACAAATGTTCTTTCACTGAGTACAAAAGCACAGTCGTATGGAATGTGATCAAGCTTCTTTCCTTGTTTGTAGGTCCTGGTGAATGCCCTGCTGAGAGGTGGAGGAGGAGACAGCGGGGTAGTGACGGATAGACGCGGAGAAGGACGTAGCTTCTGTGAAGCCAGTTTTTTCAACAAAGAGAGGATTCGCCACGGTCAGAAACTGCCTCTCTGTCAGTCTGTGTTATTCTTGTGCGCCTAAGATGCAGCGATTCATGCTGTGAGATACTCAAATTAACTAGATGTGTGAGTTTTATGTGAATAATCTGATATTAAAAATGATGGATTAGCCCCAGAAGGCATTGACAGCTACTGGTGAAAGAGCTCTGCACTCAGAAACTTGAAAACCTACAGGGATCAGACTCTGATGGCTGACCAGTTACAGCGCAAGCTACAGAAATGCAGTGTCCATGATATCGTCTGCTGTATGTTCACTGCATGTCCTACCACTCCTTCCCTCATTTCCTGTCTAATTATTTTCAGTTTACTTTCTAAAAATATTGTTCATATATGTTCAAAAAAATAATAATAATAAAAAAAAAAAAGCTAAGCTAAATACCTAAAATGGCTGTAAATGTACATAACCCAACTATTTGTGTCCTCATTAGAACAGCAACAATTAATTTGCTGACCAACAACTATATTTACAATATTTACTTGGCTGCTGTTTTCCATCTGTGATTTAGCTGCTTTTAAAGAGTGACGTTGTGTAAATGTGTGTCTGTAGGCTCTCAGGGTTTACCCAGCAGCAGTGTCTTGTCCAGGATCCTTCAGACTCAGATGTTGGACACGTTGGACATTGAAGGACTTCATCCTTTGTACCGTAGAGTGGAGCAACATCTGCAGGATTTCCCTAAGGAGAGGTAATACTGGGTTAATAAGAAGCAGAGGAAAAACAGTGTAGACTGATTCCATTAGTCATCTGGTCTGACATACTTCCCGTTTGTGGCAGAACTCGTCTTCAGATGGATGGGCCGTACAACGAGGCCTTCCTGGAGAAGTTACAGAAATGTCCGACCGAGGACGACGGCTCCGTGGAGTACGCTGTTGCCAAGGTTAGAATGAATTCAAATTTTCCAAATATTCCAGTCAGTTTGAGTCACACAGAGCTGGAAACTGTTTGTGGTTCAGGTCTGCGGCTGTAACATTTTCTCTGACAGAGTCAGCTGACTGTCTGTTAGTGGATTTTCCTGCAAGTTAAATCATCGGTACAAATCACATTCACGGTTTCCTTTTTTTCCATTTGTGTATATATTAAAAAAAAGTTGTAAGTGGGAAATTTATCAGCACAAAATGCAACAGTTTAATAGAAAGAGACTGAAATTGATTTATGTGACATGTCATAATATGAAAACAAACGTATGCCATAAGCAGCTGAACACTTTCTCACATTGAGCATTTCTTACAAAGGTCCAGGATCTTAATGACATGTTCTGACTTTAGGTCCATCAGTATTGTGTTGCCATGACAGCCAAGGACTGCTCCATCATGGTGGCTCTGGTGCCCAGCACTGCGGAAGAGGAGGACGATGAAAGGTGAGGTTTAGAATGAAAATTACTTAACGGATCCAGTGTCTGCAAACATTAAAATGTTTTTGAAAGATGCTGATGTTGGACTCAGCTGGTGAAAACAGTGTGAAATAACTGATGAAATTCAGCAGATGGAGCCAGACATCCATTCCAAAACTCTTCACACACTGAACAAGCCTTTTTTCTTCTTCTTTTCCTTCAGTGTCTCCAGTCAGAGATGGCTCAGAGATTTCCTCTCCAGACCTCCTGCTTTCTCCTCTTTGGTCTCCATTCTGGATCTGGATCCAAAGCCGTTTGACAGCATCCCCCGCCAGTTGCGGCTGGACCAGAACATTGTCTCCTGCTACTTGAGGACTGGTGGTGCTGTGCCAAAGGGCTCTCTGCCTCCAGTGCCGGCCATCTTCATGGCTGCTGAGAGAGAAGACTGCACACTTCTCTTCCACCCTGTGTGAAGGCACAAGCTAACTGTCACCACGCTGATGCCTCAACGAGAGAGAGGAGGGATGCCATGTTGTTTCCAGGAGGTCTGGAATAACTTCAGACCAGGGCTGTTTCTTCACTGCAGCACTTTCTCCTCCCCAATCATCTCATGTTGACAGGTATCATCCTCTGCTGCTCAGCAAAAAGTTAAAAAGAAAATAAACTCTCCAGGAAGTCGCATATAAATCACCAGACATTTAAACGACTTCCACATTATTTTGTTACTAGTTTCTACAGTATGACATTGAGAGTTGTGGCCCAACATCTCACTTCTATCTGGATTTGAATCACAACATTACCGCTCTGATCGGTCACATTTCATTAACATTGGCAAACAACTTGCAGGAAGAATATTTATTTTATTTGGTGAAGGGGTGATTGAAGAGAGGGCTCACAATCAAATCTGTTTCAAAGAAGTAGTCATAGCAACAAGTTTTTTTCCTCGTAATCGCTTCACATCATTAAGAAATTCCTACATAATGCACTTTTAATGCATGTAAGTGATATGGGAAGAAATACATCTGTGGAAAAACATTCCACAATTTATCTGAAGTTGAACGAAGCTTCCGATATTCTCAGTTACACAAACAAAGCTTAAACCATGTCTTTTGGCACAAAATTCAGCTCTTGATAGATCCATTCTGACACTGCAAGACTTAAACAGTAAATTTAGAAATGAAAAATGTTGGCAGACACCAGGTCTCATGACAAATCATAGGAGTTAAACATACACACATTGTACATTGTTTACTGAAACAGGTTTTTTTTTTTTCCTTCATAAATGTCCACCTTTTCGTTACTGAAAGCCTGAAGTGTGGTGGGGTGATAGTAACACAGAGGGAATTTTGTTCAAAAAAGGGCAAACATAACAATATCCACGTGGTTAGTCTGGACGCACACCGCTGAAGTGTCAAACTAGATACAGTACACAGTTAAGGCAAGCAAAACAACGTGTTGATGTCCATATATGGACAACTGAGGATTGTGAACCTTTCCTTTAAGCAGTCTCTGACTCCCCATTCCCCGCAGCAGTTAAAAAAAAACATGGAGAGAAATTTAGGATGTTCAACTGTCAAGTACATATGATGTCATTTCCTGAATGTTGGCGGGTGGGCCAGATTTTGTCCACTTCAGCATCAGTAAGTTAACAGAAGCACTAGTTACCATGGCGACAGTCACAGAGGAGTGAAGCAAACATGGTGGATCATATTGCCAAATAGCCTCAGCTGATTTATGGGTTTGTCAGACTCATAATTCTTTGCTTTCATTTGATGTCATGGGTTTTCAGTTCAACCCCCTCACAGCTGATCAGTGAGACCGTGGCTGTTGTCCACGGCTGTTCTCCTGCTCTTCATTTGTTGTCAGATAATTGAATGGAACGGTTTTGGATAATTGTTCAGACGAGAAATTGTGAACTTTGTTTTAAAGTATTTCATACACTAAAGAGAATTAATTTTGTTAACCAAGGAAATAATCTGATTTATTGATAATTAAACTAATCATTAGTTGCAGCCCTAAATAAGATGAGGTGATGCAGCAACCAGTGGCCACTGGTTTAAGAGTTTTCTTGTCATATGCTTGTGTTAAAGGTCAATGGAGGAAAATTAAGTGTTGTGAAAGTGTCAGTTTAACGTGCATTTAGTCTTGTCAATTAAGTTTGGTTACATTTTATCTTCACCTGGAGAGATGAGGCCCAGGCCATTTAATCATTGGCACAGTTTTAGTCAATACAACAGCTGTGTATTCGTCACAGAAACACCACTCAGTAAAATGCAGTACAGCTGAAAGTGTCTCCCAACTGTTCAAATTAGGGCTGACTTCTCAGCTAATCTTTTGCTACGAGCTAACCAAACCCATCTAACACACAAAAAAACTATCACTAAAAGCAGGAAAAATGTGGAGGAAAATATATTTACAGTTGTGAACCACAGACATTTTGTGCAGTGGGTGTGAGAACATGATGTAAAGCACTGTATTGCAATAATTGTGGCAGCCCTAGTTAAAATGTTTTAAGTCATTTGAGCAAACTGGGGCCTCTGAAATCTCACCATCCTGGTAAAGAAAGTTCAGTATTCTAACTTACTGTGTGTCAAGGCCAACTGCATCACCTTCATCTATAGACTGATTTCTCTGCCCAGTAACGTTAACAGTGCAACCTTTTTTCTTTTTTTTTTCCAAAAAAAGGGTTAATATCAGGGCGACTTTATTCTTATTATTTTTGAACTGAATACTAATGTGACTGTACACTTGTAGAGCAGAGTGAAGCAGAGGAATAACATGACATGAGCGAGGGTTGCTGGGAATCGTAGAGCTGTCGTCGTCAGCTTCATGTTGCTGCTGCTGCTCTGCTGCTGGTGTTGTGCCATAAGTGGCTTGTTGTGTGTTTGTTGTGTTTGTCAACGTGCCTAAATGTTCTGGTAGGACTGGAGGACAGAGGATGGTGTTTGTGTGTTGGTGAAACTCACTCCGTTACAGGCTGCGTTCACAGTTGAGATCTGAGACGATCTGCGAGGGATGACATCACAGCAGATTTGGGTTTGCTGTAGGCGCAGCCTTGAACTCTCAGTACCTTGAATTCCTGATGATCTGAACAGAAGCTCAAAGATTTGCTTTTTCAGGAGTGCTTATTGGCTTTCTGAGGACGGTGATGTCACTGAAACACAGTAGTTTGTCTTCATCAGCCAATGATTGTTGATTGTTTTGTTTTTTTTGTGGATTTTATCTTCTCAGATTTTCTTCTTGTTGTCTGGTAGGAACGTTGTGACCTGTGACCTCATCGTCCTCTTTAGCCTGATGCGCTCATGAAGGCTTCATATGAACTGGTAACACTTGACTTAAAGTTCCCGTGTTCACATTGTCCACTCTCCAGCCTCCATGACCTCCATCAGCCAATCAAATGTATGAAAACAATACTGACGCTACAAGACTATGCATTGGACGTAGAAAAGATAACAAAAATTGAGTTTAAAATAAAGACCTTTGTCACACTTTGACATTGACTGACTGACATGTAACCACCACATTTCAGGGTTTGAGGAGTGAAAGGCTGGAAAGTGAACAGTTGTGAACTGAACCAACCACTGATCGTTCCAACGGTTAAAACTGAAGATGCGACAGGCAGCATGAGGAGGCAGCAGAGTTGAAGGGGCTCTCTGAGTGAGACACTCGAGGTCTGGACACATTTAAAACGGCAGCTGTTTGATGTTAACATGACTTTGTTTTGGTTGATTTTTGAAACTTCAGTTGGATCAAACAAGGCCCATGTGATGCAAAGCCACGTTTATTTCATGTGGGATGAATTCCCATGTTTATGATTTGAGAGGGTTCACTGTGGAGCGTTAATTATACTGTGCTTTAACAATAAAACACTAATCAAAAAAGCTTTTATTTATCTTTAAGGACAGGACTTGGCCTCTGGGCCTACGTATTTATGTGAAGTTGGCTCTACCATCGTTTTTTTTTGTATATCTGAGGTTCTATCTTTATAAACTGTTCTATAGTGTAGGTAGAAAACTAGTGCTGCGTTACAATCTGCATAATATCTCTAAATTGAAGACATTAAAATGATGCACGATCTTTTGGGCAAATACCAATAATTAATATTACAATAATCAGAGCTTTACAAGAAGCTTCTGTGTCAATGATCCACAAGTGATGAACATATTAATCACTGACAATCTTTTAAAAACCCTGCTTGTGTGAGTTAAGTTGTTGTGGAATAATTTTCCAACATGAAAAATATTATAAACAAAAGAAACTAAACTTTTTTTAGTCCCTTTTCATAATCCATAAAGACAGCTGAACATGAATGGAAATATTAAGTATTGGAAAATAACATTGAGCTTGTGTTGATTCATTTTCAACTCAAAGTCAAACTAAACGAACAGTAAACAAGACGTTCGTGTGTGCGTGGACTTTAGTTGAAGGTTGTTTGGTCATCACCAGACATAAAGGGCCTCTAAAAACAACCCCAAGGGGATTAAAATGATTGTCAGTGATTTAAAGGGATGATGATACTAAAACACAAATAGCAACCTTTCATAATATTTATAAAAACTTTGTCCAGACCTCTGTCCACGCAGAGACGCGAAGCTGCGACAGGTGAGCTGATTGGCCGGGTGCCTCTGCCTCCACCTGCTGCCTGACCGTCTACCTGCAGAAACATCACATCACTGTGATCATACCTACAAACTCCTGATAACTGCGCGCAAGTGTGTGTGTGTAAATAGCTGAGAGAAGAGAACTATTTGAGAATACAAAGGCAACACTGCTGTTTGGCATTTTGTATTTAAATTATTTATTTTTGTAGATTTTGACCAATGAGCTCTGCTGTTACAGCCGTCGCAGTCGTGCTCTTTCTATTGAATAAAGATTTCTAAGAGACTAAACCAACGCTGTGTGTTTCCTTGTCATTCTCTGTGTCTGTGTTTACCTTATTTACACATATTCAAAGTAGAACATAAAACATAGAACCCACAGAGTTGTGATGAGTTGCAGATAGAAACATCCAGGACGTAATGATGGATCCCTTCACTGACACGTCTGATGTGAGCTATGGGTCCTGTGAAGGGCTGATTGCTCTGATGACAGACTCCACGGCAGCTTCAGGTCCCAGAATTCTTAGCAGGCTTTGGAACAACTTAGCAGCGTCGCCTATAGTCTGAGAGGGAAACAACTGCAGTGCTGCAGAGATGTGGAGGAAAAAAAATAGGCTGTTTTTCTACGGTTTGAGCTACGATGTCATAAAAGCTCAAGGGCAACTATTGATTATCGATATTTTCACTTATTAGTTTGTAAATCTACCAGTAAACCTGCATTAATCAATCAATACTTTGGCTGATTATTTAATAAATAAACAAATAAGTGAAAACAATCATAAGTTTCTACTAAGTTACCAAGTCTAAAGCTGAATTTATAAATGATAATAATAAAAAGATCAGATGACTAGAGAAACTAACAGAGAATTCTTAGTCTTTTCACAAATTTGCTAAATGTCTTTTCTAGACAAACCCCTGACTTCACTGTGTGTAAAAACAAACCTGCAGTGCTGCAAGTTTTACACTTCATCAAAGGTAAGAAACATCTCAAAGATGATATTTCCGTTTTTCTTTTTCGATAAAAATAATCATTATGAGTTATTGGTTGACGAGGATGTGATTTTGACGTGAAAGTGAAATGGTCTGAACTGGATCAGTCTGCAGTGTTTCCATGTAGCTGAGAATCTCACCTCTCTCTGGGATTTTTGTCAGCAGGTTGATTTTCTGAGCGACTAGACCTTCACTGGAAACATCCACTGACCAATGAACGAACAGGACGCAGCTATGAAGGAAAACAGACAGTAAAACATTAAAGTAAGAGATGTAAAATGTTTTGACTTCATTAATACAAAACCCCTCGTGTCATGAGAGGTTTTTACAGTCTAATGATATCATCAACAACTCCATTCAGACACCAGGAGAAAACAGCTTTTTTAGACCAGTGCAGAAGCTACAGAGCAGCAAACTGAAGTCAATGAAAAGCATCCACACACTCAATCTGTGCGGAAATCTGCCTTTAGTTTTAACTGAAAAACAGACTAATAAAACTGTCAATATATCACATCCAACAACAGTCACTTATCAACACAGTAACACAATATCATTAATAATGTTTCCCACACATAATTTATTGTTTAATTTGGTAAATGAAAAGCTCAGATATTGTTACACATCCTCTCTTTTACACTGCATTTGTTACAAGATTCTATTCATTGGGATTTAATCATTAGAGTTACCAGCGCTTGGAAAATAAAGTATATATACTGTATAAATGAAATAAGGCACATGTACACATATGCTGATTATATTTACCCAGGAAGCTGCGGGTGATTCAGGGTCATGATCTCTGACCTGCAGCCTCCAGGAAGAGAGACGATAGACGGATACTTGTCCTGTAAAAAACACAGATTTAATCACACAATGAAAGTTTGAAGATGCTCCCTCGCTCTGGATCAACAAGTCAACTGGATTATTAAAGCTAAAATTATATGACAAGAGTTTTTTTAGACACAAGATGTTTCCACTTCACTGCATTTAGACTAGAGGATGAGTAAATAAGTACATATAGATTTTATATCAGCAAAAATGCAGGGAAAAATAAATTATTTTTTAAATAAACAAACAAACAGCTGGCATTTGATTTAGAATAGTTTCCCCAGTAGTTATTGTTTCTTTCATCCTGAAAAAGCTGCATCTTGGCTCGATTAGGAAACAGCACTGTTTTTGACCACAGCATACCACAGCAGCTTTGAAAGCAACATGCTGAGAATCATTTTAGTATAAAATATTGACAGATTTTTGAGGGACAACGTCTCCCTTTTTTAAAAGCTATTTTCACTTTAGTTCTTGTGTAATTACATGGCATGTAGCTCAACACTGCTGAGAAACGCTCACCACAGCTGTTTTCCATTGTTTAGACTGCAGGTGGCGCTACAGCATCTCTTTAAACCCTGAGCCCTGGACCTCATTCACGAAAACACACCAGCGTGTATAAACAGAGACACATTAAACTGTGATGATACGAGTCACGAGGGGAAACGGAGGAGTGTGAGGTTGTTCAGCAGGTTTTATAGCTGAGAAGTTGCTGAATGAAAACGTCCTGTTAAAAGTCTCATCATGAAAAGTAAAGGGAACGTTTGTGGATTTTATGACCCACAGCAACAGACAGAAGGAAACAGCATTGAATATCTTCAGGGGCTTTTGTTGTAATTAATTCACAAACAAGAACCTGCTGAGTCTGGAGTGAGATTTGATCAGTGTGTGATGAATTTGATTTATTGACAGAGATCACACACCAGGGTGTTTCCAGGACTCTTCAGTCATTACAGGTGTGTTCAGGAAGTCAGTGGAGTCTAGGTGACTCATCGCAGAGGCATGTTTTTTGTTTTGTTTTGTCAATCAGAACCAGGTACCTGTAAGTGTCAAAGCCCTGGGCAGCAGTCACTCTCTCTTCACTGAGGTTAAAAAGTTAATTGAAGTCTTTAAAGCTGTTGTGCGTAACTTGTTCATTAGTTTCAAACCATTTTCAAATGAGCTCACTCATTCTTGATTAAGTGTATCAGCTCCACATGACTCTCAGTATTACCTTGTTCTCACATGTTTTACTGTATGTCAGGACAGATGCAGGGAACAGTACAGGAAATCAGTGATTTTACATCACAGCACACAGGAGCTGTCGAGTCACTGCTGCCTTGTGACTTTGGTGTTTGAAATCCTTTGTTTGGATTCACCAAAAACTTTTCCATGATACAGTTCCCGCACTACTCAGATCTACTTGATTAAAGGTCTACTCAGTTTGGGCACGTTGTTTTCCATTACTTCATAGTACATTCTCAATACTACTTCTGCAGGACCTGCAGAGTGCAGTCTATCCCTCTTTAAATACTGTTTTCTCTGTAGCTTACCCTCTGTAGGGAGCTGTTAAGTCTCTGACCTTTGACCTCGTAATTTGTTCTGAGACATTCCTGTTACTTTCACCACCTAACTGCATAAACCTTCACATTTCTGCATAAACCTTCACATTTCTTTCAGACGCTGGTTTCTCCTCTTTGCTACATTTGGATATTTCACTTTGTCAGCATATTGGCAGTGTCCTCCCTGAGACAGGAAGACATATGTCAGACCTTTCTCTCTCTCTACATCTCTCTGTCTGTTTATTACTCGCTCTCTCTCCCACACTCCTTTTTGTCTCAGCTGCAGTTCAAATGCTGGCTTTCCTTCACAGCACTATTAGCCTGCTCTGCTCTACACAACTGCTCCACTCTCTGGGACACGCTGACACTGACAGTATCATCACGCAGTGACACACACACACACTCTCATAAACACACACACACACACACACACGACTCCTGGAGCTCCTGCAGAACCAAAGGAGGAGAAAAGAAGGTGGAAAAATTTGGCCTGAAGTCCTGAAGCCGCCCTCAAACTGCTGGTAATGTAGAGTTAATGTCTTTCTCCGTCTGTCCTTAGCTCCTCCCCTCTCTCTGTCTCTCTTTCTGTCTTTTGTGATTTGTTTACAGCCGTTTCAATAGCTGCAGACAAAACAGATGTTTCAACTGTTCCTTCACAGGTTCAAAACAAAAAAAAAAACAAAAGAAAATGCTTCTATTACAGTATTTAGTCTGTCTTTAAGATGACCTGACTTAAACTTACTGCTGCTGCCAGACAGGAAGCTGACTAAAGACCCGATGCTTTACATAACAGAAAGACCCAGTTTGGGGAAACAGAGCTCTACAGAAGCATGGAAAGACTGGGTTGATTCACTGGTTTGGTTTTTTGGATAAGGACCACAGACTAGTTGTTTCTGTCAAAGGTGCAGATTGTATAGTTAGTTTATCCAGGCTGTTTCTTATAGAGTCAGATATGCATCTGAAAACAGGGAACAGGAGGTGTGGTCAGTCTTGTCAGGATCATCTAGTACTGTCTTGTTCTCAGCTTTGTTCAGAAATCTGTTCCTGGAACTAGACTTCAGGGGGTTGATAACTGATTCACACACACCATATTAACAAAAAGCAAATACTGGGAAACCAAAAACAACAATATACACAACAGTAACCAGCATCTATAGCTCCTGCCTGTGTATGTAGCAGATCAAGCACTCCTTTAAAAACTCTTGATGGACAAACCAACATGTACAAGCGTAGGACACTCACAGTGAGCTGGCACAACACACAGCGTGTGTGAGTATGTGTGTGTGTGTGTGTGCATGGGTTTGCTCTGGATATTCTGACCTCCTCCCACAGTCAATCCCAGTTGCAATGGCCCTGTCAACTGGGATTGGCTCCATCACTTCTTGCTAAAAATATGTGGTCAGAAAAAACTGACATTTGAAGATGTCACAGTGAGCAGAGAATATTGATTAACTGGTCAAACTGATTTTAAAATATGTTACAAATCCTCAGTCCTCAGTCTTAGACATTGTCACATTAATAACAATGTCAACATCGTTTTTCATTTGTAAATGTTTTAGAGCCTTTTGTTAAAACATGTATTTTCAGTCATTTTACATGAACACAATGGTGTTAGAAATAAAAAGGTAATTATTTAGTATGTTTTCACTGAAGAGCATAAACAGTAGGATGGAGAAAAACTTCATAAAGCACTGTATGGGTCTCATTAAAACATACACACACATGCAAGCGTCTCCATGTTATTTTATCTTCTGTTCATGCTGCAAGTCCCTCCGTCTGAGCCTGCTCATCCAGAAACTGAATGGCTGAATATTTTCCACTTCCCTCCCTTCTGTTTTCTTTCCTCTGTCTCAGCACACATGGATCTCTCTCTCTCTCTCTGACTGGAATCTGGTTTCCCACTGGTTGCAGCTGAATTCAGAAGGGAGGGTCTAAGGGCTGACTCCATGATCAGACCTCCAGTCTGTGGAGCTGCAGACCAACATTTAGTTCACTCCAAAACAAAGTGATTGATAAAAAGAGAGTGCTTGGGTGCCACTTGGCAGACGAGAGAGAGAGAGAGAGAGAGAGAGAGAGAGAGAGAGAGAGAGAGAGAGAGAGAGAGAGAGAGAGAGAGAGAGAGAGAGAGAGAGAGAGAGAGAGAGAGACCTTATTGTGCTCTGGAAAACATAAGAATATAAATATATAATATAATATAAATATGTCACCAAACAATAGTGTAGCTTTGTTAGAATTATGAAATGTTCAGGGGAATATCTCCAGTTATGAGTGCCATGAAACACAATGGACCACTTCACTATCCGTGTCATGAAAATGACCCGAGCTCATTTATTACAGATCCACCTGCTTTATTTCTCGTTCTAAGAATGACGATCAGAAACAGACCGAGGGAATAGGTTGAAATGTGCAGTGAGAGAGAAATGGAAAACTGAGGTTATGTTCTGGGCATCTCTGTAATTAATTATTCTTTTTGGAGAGAGGGGGAAAGGGAGACATGGGTCAGCAAAGGGTCATTGCTGGATTCCAACCCTTGCTGTTGTGGTCAAGATTCAGCCTCAACAATAAAAAACAAATCTAAAAATGTTGTACTTTATACCAGGGTTTCTCACTCCTGGTCCTGGGGAGCCAGGAGACATCTAAAATATACAGGACAATGGCTCCTCAGGACCAGGAGTGAGAAACATTTCTTTATACTATGTTTTTGCACAATTTAAAATAAAGCCAACATTATTTCCAATTGTAGAAGAGCATTATAATATATATAAGTTTATAAAACTGTACAAAATAACTGCTATTTTGGCTATTTGAGGGTGTGAGAACAAGTGGAAAACACATCATATCCAGTTATTATCTTGTAAATTAGCTGTGGCTAACATGCAGCTGCCCACTCTATACTCACAGCAGCATTATTATTATTATCATTATACCTCTGGAGCCTTTTTTTTTTTTTTTCTCCACCTGATGAATGTTCAGTCCACTGGCCTTTTAGCTCTGGTTTGGTCTGCTACAACTCACATTGTCTGGCTCTATATGCTATATTTGTTCCACCATGTTTACAACATAAAGTAAGGTAAGATAAGATAGAAGATAACTTTAGGCAAAACAAAAACAAAAAATCACAGTCTTGTGACTACAGCTCTAAAATGTCACACCATCTGAAATACAACTGACTGACTGCTTGCACTACCCTGGAAGGGGAGAGAACATTTTTCATGATTTTGAAACCTAGACATTTTAATATCGTGATATACCTTGAAACTAGTTATAAGCTCACGATTAGCTGCAACAGGCCAAATTAGCCTCATGATCCTAGGACATTAGCAGAATTAAATCTATGTTTATTGATGTGAAAGCAGCTTACATTCCTTCAGACAAGCAAAAACCTATGGTCTCATTGGGCTTGTCTGGGCATTGACCCACCACAGCTGAGGATCAGCTACGGCACATTTATTACTGTTATTGTGGATGATAGAGAAAACTGGTTCAATCTACTCAAATGAGAGGAGGAATCAGACAGAAGACCAACTATCAGGTTTGTGACGGTGTGTGTGTCAGCATCACATATCTGCTTTAATAATGACAGGACTGCTGTGTATAGACCAGTCATTACACACACACATTCACAACCAGCCATTAGGACCCCAGCTGAGAACTATATGAAGACCAGCAGCAGCACTGACAGCTCCTTAGGTTGGAGAAGCTGCTGCAGGTAAAGACCTCTCTTTCTGCTGTCTATTTTCCTGGTCAGATTTAAACCTTAGATTTCATGATATCTGTGCATTTAATGTTGTGTCGCACCCAGTTTTTGTGAACTTCTGTTTTCCAACCATGGCTATTGGGAGAATTAACAGCTCAATGTGGCCATTTTGGCTTTGACAGCTCCAATTGACTCACGATGAGGAACAAGTAAAGTCTTGGATGTCCAACTATTTCTTTTTAGTACATATAGTAACCTATAACATCATTAATCATGAACAACCTTCTTAATTAAATTGATAAAATAAGTTTTTAAGAAATTCAAATCAAGTACAGCATTGGTACCTAATCATGTATTGTGTCCAAATTTAAATGTATATGCAGCCACTGTGAATCCCTCAGTGCTGGTTCTAGTCACTGTGAGGAAACATTAAACTTATATGTGCTACTTGGCAGGGATGAGGTGGTGGCTGACGATGGCCAGTCTGTGGCTTCTGGTGGTCATGACCATACAGGACACCCAGACCAAGAGCAGACCACACAACCAGGACGGTGAGACCCGCCGGGGGAAGAGGAGGAGGGAAGGACAGGGTAAGACTCAGAAGTTATTTGGTACAATCGAGTATAACTAAGGCCTGGTACAAAAAAACAATGACCATGTGTTGCAGGTCATCTGCAGACCAGAACAGGACGCTCCAGACCTCTTAAAATCAGGCTTGTCCCTGGTCCCAGTGTCCAAGTGGAACCCAGAGACAACCAAGGAGATGCCCTGTTCCTGCAGTCCTACAAGAACCAGAACCTTCAAGAACAGCATTCCAGCTACAACATCATCCCAGGTCAGACCAGTAACTCAGTTACTAAGCTTTAGCCCAAGTTAGCGAGAGCAGTATTTTAGCTATAACCCAGGTTAGTAAGACCATTATTTCAGTTTTAGCCAAGGACAATAAGGCCAGTATCTTACCTCTAACCCAGGCTAGTGGGTCAGTATCTCAGCTTTTAACCTGAGCGTAATATATTTGTTTTAGTGTTTATCAACAAATTTATGATATGCCATTAATAACCATGAAATCTTAATTACAGTAAAGTGTAGTTATACTGGAGTTTCAAGTCCAGTCAGAGCAGACCAGCTCAGAAATGAGGCTCTGCCCTGTTCCCATCATGAAACTCCTCGTTATTATAGCTCAGCAATTTAATGTCAAATCATCACATTCCACCATGAACAGAAGGGAAAACAATCTGAGGGAAAAGAGCTCGTCAGAAAAAGAGTCCTGAAAAACCCCACACAGAGACAAAGATCCAGGCTCCGAACATGAACCTCAGGCCACCTCACGTGGAAACATTTCAGTTTGAAAATGCAAGCATTAGGTGATTAGTGGTGATGGTCTGTTGTTGCGAACTGTGAAAGATTTTCCCTATTTTTTACTATTTGTTTCTGTCTTCACTGTGGGTTGAAATACAAGAAGATATCTGCTTTGTGTTTAGAGTTTCAGACACAAACTGTGATGTAACGACAACCAAACAGACCCAATTTCAGTTTATAGAAATAAAACATTACAGATGTCGGACCTTTGCTGAGAAGTCAGAGAAGTTTTTACTTGCTTTGTTTTGGGTAAAGTGAAATGTTTGTCTAGTCCCCATGGCAACCAATCAGCTCTGTTAATGTTACAGGATATTTCAGTAAGGAAAACTCACTCTTCATTCTGACAAAAACACGGGCTTGGATATCTCAACATAGCTTTCTCCCTCGTTTTAGATGAAGGTCTGTCAAAAAAAGAATTCATTACCGTTACACATTAAGTGGAAACACAATTAGGTTTAAAATGCGGGGGAAAAAACATTTGAAAGAGCTTGTATTTCCATGAGGATCCTAAAAGTGACATCATTTCAAAAGTCAGACTGAAATTTTGTGAGTCAAGTTTACTGTCAACTAATAAGATTTAATGAATCTTCTCTTTGAGATACAACCTCTTTTCTAAGATTTTATTGCCACATTTGTTTCCAGTTTGTAGTTTTTAGTTTACTTAATCTAATCTTTATACAAAACTAACAAAGACCGGCTCATTTTTACAGAGGTCAGGCTGACACCTTCTTGTTTTGTCTGAAAGTCGAAAGATTCAATTATTCATGAGATAAGATACGATGAAAAGTAGGAATAATTGTTTTTCTCAGAAATGGGTTTTACAGATTTTAAAAGTGTTGGTTCATTAGAAATTTAACTGCTGGTAAAAGAACATCAAAATCTACTTTGGATGATGCCATGGTTCTATATTATTTAATCACAACCTTACAATTTACTGGACAATGAAAAGCAAGAGCTTTGACAGCAAGACGATATTTTAAAGAGAAAAAGAAAAGCTCTAAAGTGTAACGTGTGCCCCAGAGATGACAGGGTGACAGTCTCACTGAACACAGCAAAGAGGACTGAGACAATAGAGAGACAGTGTTTAGGAGAAATAACCTGAGCCTCTTTAACTACCTGTGTTAGTATAGATGTGACAAAGAGCATACCATTAGAAAAGGACAGATGACAGACGGGAAAGACTGAAACTAGACACAAAGAGCCTCTTCCTGCTGTATCATAGTGGTTTACCGTCTTTCTTCCTGACTCATTGCCCATCACAACCTTGTCCTGTCCCAAGGTCTGATGTTGAAAGGTGAAGTTAATGCAGAGGGAGGAGTGGGAAGACTACAAAACACTGCTTTGTCTGGTTCTGATGGTAAAGTACAAGCTTTAGATTTGACTAGACCTACACAGTAATTATTGCAGCTGGCCTGCTGCTGTGGAGGATGACAAGGTTCGGTGTGTTGGGACCCACAGGTTGCTGGTTTACATTCGCTTTGTTCTGGACCTCAGTATCAACACCTACCTTACTCAGCGAGTCTAAAAGGTCTGGTGTTGTACTTATCAACAGCTGTTTCCAGAGATGGAAAGTCAACAGATTCATGCAAAGACTTGTAGGTGGAAATAAGAATAGGGGCGTCATCTTCCGCTGCATATGTTTTCACAAAAACATGAAGTCATGGAATTGCTCCTGCTTCATTCAACATCTCCTATGGCTGCCAAATAATTATGTTAA
Organism: Microchirus variegatus; assembly: GCF_963457635.1. Lineage (NCBI taxonomy): Eukaryota > Metazoa > Chordata > Actinopteri > Pleuronectiformes > Soleidae > Microchirus > Microchirus variegatus. The sequence goes on along the minus strand of NC_139808.1, from coordinate 8,377,732 downwards.
CAGGGTGGACATTCCTTTGCAAATTTCCCCCTTGATACACCATGTCAGAATTGTAGAGATAGATTCAATGTGGAAAAACACTGTTAAATTCAAAAGATTGTGCTCTTTAATGAACTACTGAACTGACTGTAGTGTGCCTGTATCGTTTCAGGTAAGCAGGGCCAGTGTGTGTTCCAGGGTCTGACCATGTTTGACCAGGCCGTCTGGTCTCCAAAGCCCTGTGTAACTTGTCTGTGTACCCGAGGGCGTGTGGCGTGTGATGAGATCACGTGTCCCCCTGTGCACTGCCACTTCCCCTTCACTCCAGCTGGGGAGTGCTGCCCCGTCTGCATGGAGCCAGGTAGAAACACAACATGTGCATATGACATGGTTCAACATCCAGAGGCAACAGCGATAAACAATGTTTCTGACAATCAGACAAGTCAAGAGTTAATTTATTGGAACTGCAGACGTCAAAAGTTCTGGTATGAAACTCATCACCATGCAATAACATATTACAATTATTTATTTATTCATTGGGAAAAATATAATCCTAACAGTTTCCATCTCTGAGGCCTCAGCATGTTGCCCACAGCTTCCATCATGACTAAAAATGTGGTCAGCACATTTTAAAAATGTGGTCAGCACATTTTTAGTCAGTTAGTACACATGTTGTGAATCTTTTAATAAGTCTGTATGTTGGGAATACCACACGAATCAAATAAAAACTCAATCCGAATTTGAAAACTTCAAAACGCAATATCACAATTAGAACAGACATGTTATGAATCAGAAATAATTAGAAGCACACTGCAAAGAAAAAGCAATCAATCTTCACAATGACCAGTAACATGAGCATAAATATTTGATTCATAAGTTGGAAATCCTATTTTTATCTGACTTTAGTTTTAGATGTGAGCTCAAACTGTAGTGCACTACTCAGTATTTCTCGACAGAGCCCATTTTAAGAGGATGGACGCAGAATACCAGAGGCATCAACAAAAATCACGGTTGCAGGTTTAAATAATAAATACTTTTGACCAACCTCAACCTCAACAAACAAAAAACGACAAAAAAATACAAAATCTAATTTTGATTCTGTAGCAGCTAACTCCAACATCAACTAATGCAGAAAAAACAACTTTAACTGACTGTTTGTTCAACGGGTACAGTTGAGAGGGGGTTTGGTCCAGACTGGTCTACAGCAACAATCTGCTCTGTAGCTTCAACAAGAAACTAGTCTTGTTTCTGTCCGTCTGGACAAATGTGGGTGTCCATCTGTCTGTTTACAACACTAACACATAGCCTTCTCTGTCTGTCAATCTCCTGTCTATCTCTATGTCCTCATACACTTCCTTGTATCATTCTCCTTTAGTTTTGGTTATTTTTTCCTTATTTTTTCTCTTCTTCTTGCTTCCTCTCCTCTGTTTCTATTTCGTATTTCTATCCCCTTTCTTCTTTTTCTCTTTCAATATCATCGCCGTTTTTCTTCATCTCAACCATCTCCTGCCTCCTACCAACTCCTGCCACCTGACTGGCAGCCCCACACCACCCTAACCCCACCCTAGACCCTGACTTCAGCCTTGACCTTTCTGGTGACTCCCCAGTTCCCAGTGATCCCAGCAAGCCTGTGAGCCCACTGACCCCAGAGGAGATCCAGCGAATTCTCTGGCGAGAAGAAGAGGAGCATCGTGAAGAGGAGGAGCGCATTAGGAAGAAGGATGAAGCAAGGAAGAAGAGGAGGAAGCAGAGGAAGGAGCAGGAAGAGAAGCAGAGGAAGATAGTGGAGGAGAGGAGGAGGCAGGAGGAGGAAGCCCGGAGGTTGCAGGTGGAGAAGGAAGAGGAGGAGTGGCGGAGGCAGATGGAGGAGCGTAAGAGGCAAGATGATGAGAGGAAGAGGCAGGAGGAGGAGGAAGACAGAAGGAGGAAGGAGGCAGCGGAGAGAGAAGCAAGGGAGAGGGAAAGGAAGCTAGAGGAGGAAAGAAGGAGGCATGAAGAGATCCTGAGGGAGGAACTACTACCAATGTTGGAGGAGGAGGAGGTGTGGCTGAGAGGAGATGTGTTTCAGATGCCCCCAAAAGAACCTGAAGAACCAGACCTCATCCCTGCTCCAATACCAAGACCTCCTGTTGTGACAGTGGATGAGTTAAAGGAAGTGATGGCAGAGGAGCTGGAGGAGGAAGAGGAAAACATGGAGGTGGTGGTGATAATGAACAGAGGAGGGCTTCCTCCAGGCTGCGACATTTCTGATGTCACAGTCACATGTGAGAATGCCAAACTCCTTCATTTCCCTCCTCTGTCCATTCCTGAGCTCAAATCTCTCACTCTGGAGGGTAAGTCATCAACATTACAACTAGATTTATTTTTAAATGTTTAGCCTTTGTTTAATCAGGTTAGTCCCATTGAGATCACAGATCCTTTTTTTTTTTTAACAAGGGAGACATGGCCAAGTCCATTGACCAACAAAAACACACAGACGACTTTTGATTTATAGACTCGTATTGCTTCGTTTACTTTACAATTTATCTTTGGCTCTGTTTACTCATAGCAGTCACAATATTAATCAGGGCTTTTTTATCAAACTTGAACCACAATAAAATTAACAGGATCTAATCATTTGCACACAGGAACAAATTATGTAATTCAATAAAACACAAGAAACTCTGTCAGCAAACTGAAAATGACACATAAATATCCTGCTCATGGTTAATGGACTGTAAAATGCTCTGGCGTACAGGTAACGACATCAGCAGCATCCCAGCTGCAGCCTTCAATGGAATTCCCAACCTGGAATGGATCAATCTGAAGAAAAACAAACTCACCTCTGCCGGTATTGATCCTAAAGCCTTCAAAGTAAGACACTAACACACTAAACCAATGCTACCCCTGAGAGGAAAAGCCAACTTTTTCCAACCATCCACAACTTGATTCTAGTGTTTCAAGCACTTACCAACCAACAAATAAACAGTGTGTGGCATAAATGTAAAAAAACAATAAACATATAAACCAATGCAGTCAACAAGAGAGAAACCTGAGTCTATGTCACATAACAACTATCAACTAAATTGTGACGTCTTTCCTTTATGTACCATCACTGTCTTTAAACCTTGAAGGTCACAACCTATAGCAAAAATATGTAAAGAGAAACATTTCAATGTGCATCAGCTCATGCAGGCAGAAGAGGAAGGTGGTATAACTCCAGATTTAAGAATTGTGGTATGAAAGAGAGAAGCTACAACAACATCACATACATCCCAGTATCACCTGTTACAGGGTGATCCAATATCTGTATGTTACAGGGATTGAAGATGCTGAGCCGTCTGTACTTGGATGGGAACCTTCTCGAGGCAGTGCCCTCTGACCTCCCCCCCACACTGCAGGAGCTAAAGATCAATGAGAACAGACTAAGAGGGATTGATGAAAACAGCTTCCAAGGTAGTGATACGACATCTTACACTGACATCAGCTTTAACGTCACGCAATAGCTGACCAGCTGTCAACTATTTCCACTCAATATTTCCACTGAAAATTACACAGAGCAATCACCTAGATTGCTTATAGACTAGAAACAATGTTGTTTAGAAATGAAAGTACTGTGCACACCAGCAACCTGATTGTGGTGTGTCTTATTGTAGGAAACTCTCTTTAGCCCAGTGCAGTACAGACACAAACATGTTTATATATACACTGGTTTTTAGATCTGAGCAGCCTGGTGATTCTGGAGATGGAAGGAAATCTGTTGAGTGAGGGAACTGTAGATCCTCTGGCCTTTGCTCCACTCATCCAGCTCTCCTACCTCAGACTGAGCAGAAACCACTTCCGCACCATCCCACAGGGCCTTCCCGCTACACTGCTGGTATGAAGTAATGTCTGTTTACATAACCATCTCTCATTCCTCATACTTGGATACCAGCCTTCCTTCATAAAAGTACGAGTCATTATGCCAATGAAATGTATAAGGTATAGCCAAAGAAATGCTGCTGCTTTGGTGTGAATAACCACCAGTAAAACTGACCTGTATGGTTCAACCTGCAATGGTTAAATAAAAGAAGAACTATCTGTTTCCTAGTGGGCTGATGATATCCAAAAACCTAGACGTAATTTAGACAAGTGATTGATATTGATAAGTGAACAGGACTAGCTTTTTTTGGAAAACAGTTGGCAGTAATAGCTATTATACAGTACAGTGATTTAATGTCATTGGATTTTCTGTCACATTATCACAGACTTTTTCAAGTGGTAGCATTTTGCTGATGCATTGCTTTTTTTCTTCTTCTTGGCACTGACATTAAGACTACTCCACTGAGTAAACTCTGTTTCTACCTTAAGCCAGTGCACTCAACTGGTAATTATGGCTTCAGGTTAACCACAAACACTGCAGAAGAGCAGCAACCTGTAGCTGCTGTAAATCCACCTTAAACCAACTACATGCTATGATTTTGGACAGTTTCTAAATGCTATAAATCCAAAAGCTCACAGCCTTTTTTGTCATTAGTTCTCATTCAAACTTTCATGTTTGTTCTGGGTTTTCAGTTAATTGGCACTAAACACTAAGACCGAGGGTAATAAGAATGATGACTTAAAGTTTAGTAATGTGACAGATAAATGATTAACTAGACACTAAGATGTGTCTTTTTGTATCCAGTGGTCTTTATGCTGCCAATTTTACCATGTGGCTGAATTCAGTTTGGGCTGTATTATGCGTTTATATCCTGAAAGTGTCTCATCAAAACCACAGACTCTGTCAGCCAAAATCTCAATAATAAAGAACTTAAGATGTAGTTGTTTTATGACATACTCATAAATACCCTTACATTTGCTCTTATATTGGTCTCAATAAAAACATAAAACAATAGCTATTATAAAATAGATAGTATTATAAAAACAAAATACAATTCCAGTGATTATTACAGCAGACATTACACCATGGATGAGGGACATGGTCCAAGAAGAAAAAAATATAACATTTTGTTCTGGGTAAGGTTAAGGGTATGAATAATTTCAGGTGTTAAGATGAGTTTGACAAATTATTAAAGTGATCTGAATAATGACATTTGAATTGTTTTTATTTCCGTCTGCCTCAGGAGCTACACCTTGACAACAATCTGATAGAGGAAATCTCAGAGACAGTTTTCAATCAGACCAGAAGTCTGAATGTGATTTCTCTGAGACACAACCGGCTGGATGAGCTCAGAATTGCCCCACTGGCCTGGATCAACCACAGGTCAGACAATCACATCTTTACAAATGCATTACATACATTTTCCAGCTGTTTTACTTGAGTACCTATCCTTTTTTTCGTGGTTTAAAGAGTAAAGAACATTTACTCTAGCACTAACTTCAAGAAGCGCATCAAGAGAACCTACATTAGAAAAAACTGTTTCTGTTAATCTTAATAACCCAGTTATTTACAAATCCTCTCCTCGTCTTTCTTCTCTGCAGGAATATTGAGTCCATTGACCTTTCACATAATGACCTTTATCTGGTTCCATCTTACCTGCCTAGATCTCTGGTCCATCTAGTGCTGGTGGGAAACAACATAGAGAGAATACCTGGTAGGTGGGAATTGGTGATGACCTCACCTTACTGACAAACATATCGAGAAGATGGGAGGGCCTGAATGTGTTATCTGAGGATTGTCCCATGCACAATACCAGTAGGAGTTAGCACTGTTTATTTATTTATACATGACTCCTGCTTTTAGGTGATGCTTTAGTGATGTAAGGTTGTTTTGTTTTTTAATTGCTAGTGTGCTTTATTTGATGTGAGCTTCTGGATAGTGGAATTTCCCCAAAGGGCTAAATAAAGTGTCTATCTAGCTAGGACAGCATTTGTATATCAAGTTATAGTTCATGAAGATGGGTTTAGGAAATGAATGAAATTTAATATACTGAGTAGTCATTGTCAGTTTATTGCATTACTTTCCACTGCCCTTGAATGGATGAGCTCCTGGAAATAAAATGCTCAGGAAATGATACTAAATCCCTGTTCCACATAATTTCAGGGTTTGGCTCCAGTTCTTTTGATCGTGACTGATTTGGCTAATGTGAAACTACACCATAAAAACTACAGTAAAGATAGAAGTACCACAGTGTTGCTCCTGTATCTCTTCATAACAAGACCACCAACACTTAGCAACAAAGAGTTAGCTGAATAAACCAGCATGTCCAAGGCCATCACTAGTTTTTAGAGGAGACGGGTTCAAACGGGAGCAATAGTCAGCGTTTAAGGACTTCTCTTCTCTTGTGCAAGACTCAGCAGGGGCGTGGATTCTCATTTGGCTGTTGCACCTTACTATCACGTAAATGTGAAAATAATATCAGCTCCAGCTGTTGTTTGTCCCATACTCGGTTACTCTACTTGACAACCTGCCTGTTAAAAAGCCAAAAAAAAGAGCCACGTTTACATTATAATCAAAATCCGTTCTGTCACTGGTTAAAAATATAATCTCACTATGTGATCACAAGTGTATGCGGGAAGGGAGCGATTGGGGGATTGCTTTTTAGGACCTTTGCTAGTATAAACCACTGACCTTATTTTTGAGGGAGTGGGAGTGAGTGAGTGAGAGTTTAGGATTTGAATTGTGAATAGGTTAAGGTTAGAGTTAGCCATTAATTGGTTATGGTTAAGGCTAACACTTGATTTATGGTGTCCATAGTAATAGAAGTCAATGCAGTGACCTTAAAAATATATTTTCATACGTGCTTGTGTGGGCTAGTAAGGTTTTTATTCCATGAAGCATTTTGTCCACGATTTTGTGTATAAAAAGTGTTATGTAAATAAAGTTTGCTCTTATTACTAATAAAACAGATCATAGAAATGGTTTCCCACAGTTAATTTTTTTCCATCTCCATCTCACCAGGTTATGTCTTTGCCCACATGGAGCCTGGTATAGAGTACCTCTACCTGTCCTATAACAAACTCGACGGAGAAGGGACTGAACCCGAGTCATTCTTTGGCTCATATCAATCCATGGTGGAATTATGTTTGGATCACAACCAGCTGATCAATGTACCATCTGGTATCAATGAGATGACCAACATACACTTTCTCAGACTCAACAATAACAGAATCAGGTACAAATCCAATATCTATGAATATGTATTTATTAGAGTATGACTGTGGTGACTTAAGCACCAAAAATCTATCACATGTACAGTTTTTTTTTTCTTTTTGAAGGACAGTGACTGTGGTGTGAGGTTTACTGATAAAGTGAGTGGTGATTAGCCACCACTCTGCCCACTACCTTGGAGAGAGGCATATAGCTCTATGAATAAATATGTTCTAAGGAAATATCAGGATCTCATTTACAATAACTTTTTTTTCTTTCCATCCATTTTCCTACATATCCTGTAGTGTTCAGGGTCACAGGGATTGGATCACATTATTGTGTACAGACTCTCTTAATGGTCCCATTAATCAAAAATGGGACCTTATAATTAATCCCAGTTATGAAAATATTGTGCAGGTGTTACCGAGTCATATCAGGCAAATTCCATTTTTTGATTTTGGACTATAGTTTTTAAAATGATAGTTTCAACAGTGATTCTTAAGATTTTGAGATGATGAACTTGAGGAATAAATGTTATCAAAAGTGATTGAAATGACACAAGTATAGTTATGTACTAAGGAGTATTAGGAGTATTAGGGCTAACCCCCCCCCCCCGTAAAAAAAAATGCGGCACAAGAAAAAAAAAATAAGGCAAAAAAAAAAAAAGAAAAAGGAGGATAAACCACACAAACTTGGAGGAGGTGGCGGCATTCATACAAAATGAAATAGCTGGAATGGGGCAGATGCAGGGGTACCGATGGTTGCACCTACGTGCGATCCAGAGAGGGTATGTTGTTTCACAAGATACAATAAGGCAACTGATCAAGTTGCTTGATCCTGTCGGTGTGGAGCTCAGACGCGCAGACACTACCCCACCAGAGGCCCAAACGCGCTATGGCATGGATTCCTATGACAAGCTGAAGCCATATGGCATTGTCATAAATGGTTGTATCGACAGTTTCAGTCTTTATGTAGTGTGGATGGAAGCTTATAGCTTTTTTTTTTTTTGCATTACTTTTTATTTCCTTGTTCCCCTTTTCTTTTTTTTTTTGGTTGGCCCTAATACTCCTTCGTAGTTATGATACCCATGTTACTGTATGACAAATTCACCACAGTCGCAGTGACAAGTACTGGAATGTTTCAATTATTAGTTGCCCAAAGAACAAAAGATAGAGCCCAACATCTAAATAGACGTACATTTAATCATCATTGAAAGCAACACAACAACAAAAAGACTGTCTGGATTACTGACCCATTTATCATAGAGCACTGGTCACATGAAACATTTCATTATCCACACACAAGTCCATGCAGCACAGAGTTAAATCCAGGTTGCACCATGGCTTACACTCCTAGTGGAAAAGTAAAATCCACTCTCAAGCAAATATTACTGATCATCTTAACATATGTGGTGCAGGACATATCCTCTTCTCATTTATTTATTAATTCAAACCTCGGCTAAGGTTGCTCAGTTTCTCCAAGTGTCAATACAAACTCCTATCTCACTATATATATATATATATATATATATATATATATATATATATATATATATATATATATATATATATATATATATATGTAAATCTTAGTTAGTTAGAGATCTAACTGCCTCTTCATGTTGTGTCTTCCAGGAGTATCCCTGACGAAAGCATCTGTGACCCTAACCACAGTGGAGACTCCACACTGGTGGCCCTGAGGCTGGAAAACAACTACATTGATCCCCAGAAGGTCTCACCAACAGCCTTCTCCTGTGTACGCTCTTCCTCAAGTGTCACCTTAAAACCACAGAAAAGTGACCAGAGTCCACATAAAACCAAACACTAGAAGAAATTCTTCATATGAAGATACTGGAAGTTTAAGTGCCAAAGGCTGTGATAACCTAAAATCAATATTCTCTCATTAGCTTACTCTGATGCTCTGTTATGAAATAACATTTTAAAATAATAAGAACATTACTCCCACAAAGGAAATCACATTATAGTCTGATGTATAAATTGGACATGCTGGAAATATATGCATCACTGATCTCATTTTCCTTATGGCAATGTCTTGTCCTGACACATTCTTGGACTGCACCTTTACAAGCTACATAACAATAAGACTTTCTTCCTTTCTGGCTCCCACATTCATTTCGGGTAAGTTGTTACCAGCCTCAACTTAAACAAATGAAGGTGACAGAACATGTTCAGATTTCAAAATCGAAGACATGTGCGTCCTTCTGTGGAATGTCAAACTCCCTCAAATGGAAAGAATCCCTCAAACATACACAGTAAAACGAAACTGCTAATAAAGAAATGGAAAGAAGTCTATAAAGTGATACTGCGAGCACAGCACATTATTTTTAACCTCACCACCTTAATGTTCCATTGCTCAGCTTAGTTCCATTCCAGTGTCTTTCATAAAATCTCTTAACATAGAAAGACATTTCATATGCAGCAACTTCTCACAATCAAGTTACAGTAAATAACGTGTGATGCATTTATCAAGTTCATGGTGTTTATGATTCAGAGGGTTAAAGGATTAATTTTAAGTGAAGGCTGGCAGAGAGCTAATCCCTTAAACTGATGAAGAGATGGAAGGTGTAATGACATGTCCGCCTATTTTTCTGAAACCTTTATACTGTTATTTAAATGTATGCCTTATGCAAGAAATCACTAAAGCCTCTTTAAATGCTGCTGGTTTAGTTTCATATTACAGCATTAGATTTCACATGCCGATAGCACATCTACAACACTCAATGCATGTATTGTGAATGATCAGGCAATTGTATGCTTCAAACACATTTCCACCTCAGTCTGTTATACTGAGTGACAGTGAGCTACATACATACTTAACAACAAGAGTGATGTTCTCCTGACTTCTAGATCACCTGCTTTTTATTAAATAGGATACTGTTCCTTGTAATTGCCAGGATTGTGTGATTAATTTCACTGTTGAAATGCCATGATGAGCAGCAGGTTTGCTTTTGAGTTTCATGGGGATCAGTATGCCCACAGGGACTATGTGGCCTGAGGAAACAGTCACTCAAACAATTGCCTTTTTTCTTTAACAGTCCTGGGAAAAAATGTAAGTGTTGAGAGGTGGGAGCCCCCTGGTCCCAGATAACTTTTCCCCACTGCAAATTTTCGCCCTCAAAGCTTGTCTTAGGTGATGTCCTTCAGGATCTTTCGTGCAGAAACACTGTGACACCTCATGGACTATACTATAATTCTATGTTTATCCTTCAACCTGTATGTATGCAAAAACAGCCTAGACAGAGAATAAAAGAAAGATTCTGCACCTTGGGAAAAGTAAATCCTTTATGTATGAGGGATGAAAGATATGGATTATTACATGTTCTGACAGTACTTATACTTTAAATACTATTGATGTGCATTGGATGTACTGAAATAAATAAAAAAGAAAAAGATTTAAGATTTTGTTATTACCATACCATGACATGTTTGACCAATACATTCTTCTTATTACTCTTACAATTATGCCTAATTTTTACGATAACATTTTTTGAGAATCATGTTCTATAGCTATAACAATGCCTCAGAGCTAAAGCTTGACGTTCCTGTGTCGTCTTGTTCAGACAAATCTTGCAGAACATAACACAAATTAATAATTACATAAATAATAGTCTGTTTCTGTTTTGCTGTGAGGAGATCTATAATAACACAGAGAAAATTGTCAGTTGCCACTGACTCTGAAGGCTACTATGTACAACCTTAAGAACAGTATGACTTAACGAGAATCATCTGTTTTAACACGTCATTCAATAAATTTTCCTGTGGGGACAGAAAATGTCAGCTATTCCCATTTCAGCTTTAAAAATGTCTTGATGTTATAACGCAAATCAGCGTCATTATGTTCTCATTACTGCCTCATTTCCACCAACATCAAGTGAATGAAAAATAATCAAAAGATTTGTACAATATATTACTATAGATGCATGACTTAAAGCATATTACTAAACTATACTTTTATCGTCTGGGAACCACTGTCAATGAGCACAACAACAGACTTGTTTGAATAACTGTACAAAGAAGTCTGAATAATGATTCAGAATTCTGGAACCAGGCTACATAAAACCTCAACTTCCCATCTGGAAAACTGGAACACCTTGATGTTTTTAGGATTAGACACATGTTGACACTGACTGCAAATACTTAACCTGTGAGGTACATGAGTCACATATCCAAACAGGAACTTAAGACAGTGGATGGATCTGAATCCCTTTACTGTCAGTAGACTGAAGTAATTACATTTACTTTCATATTATCAAATTAACACTTAAGGCCCCAGCTCAAGCTACAATGACTATTAAAGAATAAGTCATAAAATGCCACGATCTTTGCCTCATGTCTTCTCCCCTTCATGCCATACGCATTCAATGAAGGGTGTAATTATCAGAACAGGAATGGCCAACTTTATCATAATACTTTCCTCTCAAAGCCTGATGATGAGGATCGTTTACTTCAGTAGCAGACAGATCTAAACGGCAACCAAAAACCAAAAATGTGAAGAGGACAAAAACCGCAGCTATTTTTTTGGCAATACAATTTGGAAATATTAGATAATTATACATGCATAAATACATTTAAATGAAGAAAAGCAATTAAAACAATAATCAATAAAGGTTGGTAACTTTCTAGAAGGTGGCAGTCGCCATCTTATCGTACTTGAGCAGGAACATTTTCTCCCAATGAGCCAGCACTCAGCCATCAAAAGATTTTCCCGTAGAAAAGAAAGAACCTGTCTGTTCCTGCCAACATGAACAGCTGCTGTGTTCATTATTTTCACACACAGACACACAACTGAATACTCAACAGCCACCTGATCTTGTTCCTCAAGGTGAAGACAACAACACTACGTCATAGCTTCAGTTTTATGCAACAAGCAGACAATTTATCAGGCGCAGAAGTAGCTTTTAAGGTCCATCATGCGACATTACGCAAACATTAACTATGCAAATATCGTAGAACACCAACGTCTTGAGCAGAGAGTGATGTCACTCTCCTGTGTGAATGCATTCGAGTACCACAGAAAATGTTAAACTGAATATAAATGTGCTGCATTCAGACTGGGGCTGTTTGCCATGTTCAAATGACAAGCAATTTTGAATCCTCCCCGTCATATTCAGGACCTGAACATTCGTCTGATGTGCAGCCCTGCTGCACAGCACTGCAAGCAATGCTCCGCTTCACTTGTGGGTAGCAGCAGTTAATATTTCCTGGCAACAAATTGCCCCTAAGGCACAGAAGCAACAACGGCCCTGAGGCAACTCATTGGCACCCCCAGTGCCCTGCAAGTTGCCCCACTGACTCACAGCTGTAAAGGCTCAGATGGAGAAAATTCTCCCTGTTCAGAGCCCTCACAGACATCTAATGGTTGGAAAGTATGAGATCCAGAAAGGGAAGAGACTTTTGAAGTGTCTCCCGTCAGAAAGGCAGACCATCTCACATCAGGAAGCAATCTCTAACATTTAATTTGTAGTTTGAGTACTGTAATTCAAACAATTGCACCATCCTTTTTTTCTCATTGCCACAAACCAATTCCGTCTTTTAAAAAGCTACTGAATGAAACATTTCTGAGGAAGAGGAGTCATCTACGAAATATGAGGTTTTCATGCATCAGAACCCACTCAACTGAAGAGAGTGGCAGACAGAAAATCATATAAAACAAAAGTTCAAAGGTTTTAAACGGGTTTTACAGACAGATGGACAAATGATCTTCAGGCTTACTTATACATACTTATAGACTCATGATCCTTACTGTGTAGAACTCAGCCTGTGTCGTTTAAGGGCAGACAAAGCTCAAACCTCTCAGAAAGATATTTGCATCAGGTTCTAATCAAATCCTTACAGTGTTTGAGAAAATTGTATCCTTTAATCTTAAAATCTGGCTCGTAACAGGGTATTGTTTCAGTGCACAGTCATAGAGCTGTGATTATAAGGAACTGGAAAACTGAGGTCTGAGGTTTCATCAGGGTAATCATAAATGTGGGCTTGCTTAGTAGGAGCTTATGCTTGACTTGGTTACATTGGAATTGTAAGGTAGACATATTAATGCTAATATGCAGCTTATCTAAGTGTTGACTGATTCATTTAAGCTGAGGTTGGTAAGAAGAACAACAAACATTTATATGGGAAATTCTTTTCTTTCATGCATATCCTTCTCAATTGGTAAGATCAACAATGTTCTGGTGTTTGGTGGATTGATGATTCCTACTGTCCAGTTTTATACTGAGTAACAAAAATTCCCCAGACACACTGTGGGAATTGTGAAAAAGTCCAGGCACAAAAGTATATTGGAAATGATTACTCATTTTTGCCAACTGTTTATTTATCAGTCTGGTGATGGAAATTTTAAGTAGAATACAATTAAACCTGAGAAAGGTGCCAAGACAATTTTTATTATAAATATAAAATAAATATGAAGCGTAAAATGAATTATTCTAATAATATTTATTAATATTTGTAGCAGGATTGTGCCAAGTATGCAACACCTGGGTAACAACTGAGAAAACTGCAGGAACTACTCTTGGTAAATGAAGTTTAGGAATTTTCTTTAAATAGCATGTTGAACATCCAGGGATTTAGCCAGCTCCATGATGATGAGATGATAATTTAACCAGATCTTTGATGATTTGGAAAATGTGACAAGATGTACTGAAAGCAGAACACAGACTCACTCCCACTGGCCAAACCAGGGCATAGTTGGATGGTCTGGCTTTGCCATAAGTTGCCTCATGCTGGCATTCCAGCTCAGCTCAGCAGAAAATACTAGTCCTGGAAAAAAAGGAACAGAATAACGCATGAAGCCCTGAGGGAGCAAACTCCTGTTAGCTTTTCCATTCTTGGGAGGTATTTCTCATTTCTCAAAGCCTCAAAGCTTAGACTAAAGATTTTCTTGTTGTACCTTGTTGTAATTATGCAGGATACAACACAAAGGCTTCTCCCCCGTCTCTGCTTTACAGTTAAGAAAGAAATCTATTGTTACACACAGAGAAACCTGACTCCGATGGTAATTGTGTATCACCTTAGGTCAGTATGACATTCAGCACATTTTCTTGTGGGGCATCAGTTGTTGAGTCCCATCTCTAGAAATGAGCATCAGTGCTTGCAACAAATCTGTCTTGCATGTGTTCCTTACGTCTTTATTTGGAGATTAAAAGAGCATTAACAGATATGCAGTGCTCAGTGATGTTGTATTTGGCACCTGGTCTATAAACGGAGAACTGTCACTGATGAAGAACTTCAGAAAAATAAAGATTGATGAACTGAGAACTGGAGATGTTCAGTAAATTCCTATTCACACATGTTTCATGTAAACATTTGGATATTCTGCCACACAGTTGGTATGGATGAAAAAAGAATATACAGGGAGTGTTGCCTTCATCAATGTGGTTGTCTTAAAAAATGTATTTTGCCACAGTTAAATCATTTAAATTAACTAACGAGTTCATGAAAATCTGCAAATGGTTTTAAAAAACCTCAAGACTGTGGAATAAATCTCCCCAAATCTATATTTTCTTTCAGTGCTTGCAGTGTCTTTGTATGTTGTCATCTACTTTTTAGGGGATATTGTAAAATGGGACCAATAATGAACAGTTAAGCAAGCACATCTACTAGCATCTCTTCATCTTAAACATAATTTTACTCTCATTGATGTTTATCTAAACACACCATAGACCAATGGCTCATTTTTTGGCAAGTCGGTTTCTATCAAACAGCCAGATGAAGAAATTCATTGAACACGACAGATGGCATCATCTTAAAATTCCTTGCAATGCCAGCCCACCTCCAACCCGACTGTTAACGTTTCATTCACAAAATCCACACTGTCCTTGTTCAACAGCCTCACACGTCTTGTTCAACACCATGCCAACAGCCTTCAGTGTAAAAAACATTCACGCTGATGAAGAATATTTGATATGGAAACTAGCCACAGAGGGAGGGGAGGTGACAGACCTACCAGAGTGTTCTGTATAAAGACTTCAAAGCTTCAGGAGCCTGAATTTAACTATTCTGGCATCACTTTAAAGCCACTGATGAGAAGCACATGACTAACATCCCAACAATGCTTTTTCAAATCTAGTCCCCGAGATCTGCAGATGGTGTGATCTCAGAGAGTCAAGAGCTCTTTGCTGAAACTGAACTTCTCGCTCTTACAGCAGAGGTTTTCCATCGGTGGGGGTGTTTTGGGGGCTTTTTTTTTTCCTGGAGAGAGGATGATGCTGTTGCCTGTTCACTGGAAATGTATTGACTGAGGATCCAACGCTCAGCCTTCCAGCTGGACCCCGCTGCTGCTCTGCTTACTGCGTGGGGTTTAAAGCAGGACACAAACGCACCTGACAGCTAAGGTAGGACACACCCTAGACTCATTAACAAAACAACCTTTTAACATTCTTGCTTGCATGATACATCTAGTATATTTTATTTACAGAGAAACCAGCATCTTTGTCGTGTTGAGGTTTACCAGACCTCTGCTGGGTGCATTCAAGCTGGTGAAGGTGTTTAATTGCAACTTGAAAATCTTCATTTATAATGTAGGGAGAAGTGGTGTATTTGAGTTAGTTTGATCAGAAATTGCATGCAAATTATACAGCTCAACAACATGAATCTGAAATAATCTTGAGTCTATGGATCATGTTTTACTTCAACTTTATAATGGCAAGAATCAAAGATAATGAGGAATTAATAGTTGTAGAATAGTTTTTTTTTTTTTGTGAATGCTGTGGTTTTGTTCTTGTTATTTTCCTGGAGTCTTGGTTGATTTCATTTGATAAAATTGCTTAGCAATTTTCCATGAAGGATGGTCACAGTCATTGCAAGCCTTAAATACAAACACATGAGAGAAACTATGAGAGCTCCCTCAAACCACACAGATTTTTGCAAATACTGAAAATATTCACATAAAAGTAGATCGATAGAAAGGTATTAACCAGTACATTTAATAATGAATTATCATAAAATACATTTAATGATTTATTACTATTTTTAAAGGAAGCATTGTCACTGTGCAAAGTACTCTCTTGTTAAAGCTCATCTAAGGTTGAGAATTTACATTTTTTTGTTTGTTTGTGGTTTTTGGAGTGAGCAGATACAACAAAACATCTGAAATGATGTGATGGTCCTGATTAACAGGGAACTGGAAGTTTTAAAATGACACAATTTTGGACTAACTGAATACTACACTAATAAAAGATTGATATAAAATAAGTAATTGTAGTTCTAAGTAACATGTATGGGAATCCTGATGGATGTAGCAGGGATCAGAGACCGATCACTTTCCCCTGTTTTTGATATTGCAAATCTCTGGAGTACTATACTTTACCTGCATTATAATGTCTCTGGAGTGAAGTAAAACTTAATGTTTTGAAGGTGTGAATCAGTGACTGAACAAAAACAACAACTATAAGACAATTATGGCCAAACTACTGCTGAATTGCAAACAAACAAGAAAATATACATCAAGAATATAGCTCATTTTGTGTTAAATATGCTCATGTGTAAGCAAAGAGTCTTGGTTGAGAGGAAGGGTCTGAGCAGGGAGGTATTTGCTGTCGCAGCAGGATCCTCGACCACCACCACATAGTTGTGGGTGGACTGAATGCTCAACTTGAGGGCTTAGAATCCATCAAGATTACCAGAAGCACACAAGCAGACAAACTCAGCCTGTCTCTGCTTGCTGTGTGAATATGTAATTGAGGAAGATATATGAATCATTTTGTGAATCACCACATATGGTGAATAGGTGAGAGCTGGAGAAACATTGATGTTGGCTGCAAGACTCCATTTCCAGTAGATGTTTTCAGTGCTTCATGGAAATAACGGTATAAAAAAAGAGCAGCACTTAGTGAAACGGATAGCTCCTGGAACTCTTCATACCCTTCTCACTGTGTACTGTTTTAGCAATACATTCCTAAATCAAAACTGCTAAATTGAAATTGAACTCAAGCAGCATTGAATGCAATGTTAAAATCATTTTTATGGCCCAAGCTAACTAAACCAATTCATAATTCTGAATTTGTGTGTGAGACTATTTCAATGTGTCAGATATAATGTCTACTTAACTAATATATGGATTAGAATTAACATTGACAGAGCCCCAAAGCTGAAAAATATGGATTGTGGTTGGAGCCAAAGAGATAAACGTTGTGGATTTAAACATTTATGTTGTAACTCATACATGGTCCAAGGTTGCCAACTTGCACAGGCTTCACCATTTCTGAAAAGTACCACTGTGTGCTACAGACAGAGAACTCTTCAGTCTAAAGTCTGATTGGCTCATTGTGGACAGTGCAGATCACTACAGGTCTCTGTAGTTCCTCAGTACCATGACAGCATCTGGTCTGAGCGCTAAACTAACCTCTGTTTTGTTGTACAGCTCTTCCTGGTTTGCTGTTCCACTGACCAGCCTTTCAACAAAAAACATGAGGGTCTTCCTCCTGCTTTGCCTGCTGGCATTAGGCAATGCCAAACCCTACCAGCCAATTAACATCATGGACTTAATGAAAAACTATGACATCATGATGGCTGATTCAGGTGACGATGACGACGATGAGGATAGTGATGACAACGAGTTAAACGATGAAGACGACGATGACGAAGACGACGATGACAAGGATGATGAAGATGAGAACTGTCCAACTGGTTGCCATTGTTCACCCAGAGTGGTGCAGTGCTCAGACCAGGGTAAGAATGCCACAGTATACACACAATGTTTGAAAACTAAATATATACCGCAGATACTGGGTAAAAATTTGATGACATCTTGGAACATTTATTTATACTGATCGAGTCTGTGTTCAATGTAAAAAACACTTTTTGACTAATAGTCCGGAGTGTATTAATTAGTGACTTCTGATGTAAGATTCCAAACTGCTACTAATGGAGGACTCCTAAGCTCACCCCTCCCTTTCCCTTTTCTTTTTCACATGCATAATAAGGTTTTGCTTCAAAATAGCTCCATAAGAGACATGCTTGCTGGATTGCAGTATTTTTTTTCCATCTTATGTGCTCATGGCCTCTTCAGGATTTTGTGGGCTTTTCTGGGATTGTTGCATATTGCATATAACGTTTTTAGGCATTTTGTCATAACTAACTTGCTGCTACTCAAAGTCACTGTGATTGCAAGACTGGGAAATCTATGGCATATGTACTTTATTGCAAACTGTGTATTTTGTCAATAATTACTACAAAAAAGGCAGATAGGGTAAAAAAAGAAAGAAAAAAAAGTGTAGTTCCCAGACTCACCTACCCTTGAACCAATGAGGTCACTTAAGCTCCACCTGCCATGTCCATAACCCAGTGTTCACAACAAGTATTACAAATAACCAAACAAGACATCTGTAAGGTTTAGATTTTTTCAACTCATGACTTATCATTAATAACCACACGTGTTCCCCTGAATCAATGGTTTTAGATCTGTGATGCTGGACTTTGTTTGAATTAGAGAGACCAACATTACTTTTTTACCTTAACATTTCCTATAAACTCTTGCTTTGCATGGCAAGCTCTGATTTGTCATTACTATCAGTTCAACTCTGTGTTTCTAATCAGGCATTTGTGTTTCTGCCAACAGGTCTGATCTCTATTCCTGAGAAGATCCCCGAGGACACTGTGTTGCTAGACCTTCAAAACAATGATATCACTGAGATCAAGGAGAATGACTTTAAAGGCCTCCACAGGCTTTATGTAAGAGGCATTCCATAAATCTCCAGTAGTTTATTTGCACACTGTAACTAACATCTCAACCCATCTGTGTTTAAATTAGAACTATTCATGACTTTAATCCATCAGGTGTGAGCAGAATAAGTGCCAGTCACATCTCCTGCTTGCACCTGAGCCCAACATGTGCTGCAAGAAATGTAAAATTTTAATAATGAGTAACACTGATGGTAACCTGTAACATGGGATACTTGGGTTAGAAAACATCATATGAGAATTATAGATTATCTTTACCAAAATTGTCAGCATGCCATCCGATTTAATTATAAATGTCAACCTCATCAAAGCGGTAGATGATCACAAGCATCAGTAGGGTTCATCCTTGAACATATGCAAATAATTATGCCAATCAAGGTAATAGTTTTGTTTTCTAATACAGGATGGTTTCACAATCTGGATCAAAAATGATTTTCTGCTTTTACTCTCGAGCACTGCAGGCCAAATCATTCACTTGTGTCCTTAGTCCACTACTAATATGAAAACTGAGGAAACAGAAGAAGGTGTGAGACCAAGCAGCTCCCCCTTGTGTTGTGTTCTGTCTTCAGCACTGGATACCAGCCTTTCTGCTCCACACTTGGCTACTACTGTTGCCTCACAGCAAGAAGGTTGCTGGTTTGCGTCATAGTCCTTACCGATGTTCTCCCTGTGTGTGTGGGTTCACCTCCCACATGTCTAAATTGGACACTCTAAATTGCTTGTGGGTGTGTGTGTCAGTGAATGGTTGAATTGTCTCAGTGTGGTTGCCCTGAAACCTGACTGAAAACCCGTCCAGGGTATGATCCCATCCTTTGCCCTATGTCAGCTGGGACTGGGAGCCCCATGACCCTCATATGAAGGATAAAGCAGTAGACAATGAATGGATGAAAGGAGCAAACCTACTTGCGCTGAATGTGGATAGTTATAGGATTCTTGCTAAGGAGTGCAGATTTCAGCTAACAACAGACAAAATAACATCATTAATGACAACAAATGTTAAATAAAATGGATATCAAGCATGAAAGTTCATTGTTGACTTAGGACAAACAAGTTTGTATTGCAAGTGATTATATGAACATCAGCATCATCTGCTATAGAAGATGCAACACTCAGCTTGAAACAATTAGGTTCATTAGCATTTTGATCCCTTTTCCCCACAACAGGGTCTGTTTCTGATTAACAACAAGATCTCCAAGATTCACCCTAAAGCCTTCAAGAACATGGACCATCTCCGACTGTTGTACCTATCCTATAACCTGCTAACTGAGATCCCTGCAAACCTTCCCCCCAATGTCATCGAGATCCGCTTTCACGAAAACAAGATCAACAGGGTCCAGAAGGATGCATTTAAGGGCCTCAGGAAACTTCATGTGCTGGGTAAGACCCGGTTTCAGCACCATGTACATTATCTGATCAGGCAGTGATTCCCTGGAACACTGGACTCCAAACAAAATTAAGATTTAATAAATTTAAATAGAAATTATTAATTTACCAATTCAAAAGTATATTAGGTGTTATTAATATCGCTGTAGGTTAGTCACAGCATTACAGTGACATTTTTTGGACATCAGTCAAATTTACCATGAGGTGTTGAGGGCAGACACCCCTCAAATCCCATTGTTAGACTAAATGGCATTTGTTAATGTTATGACAAAGTCATTATACAGTATGTACAACCATGAGCGTTTCCGATTTAGAATCTGCACACACATGCATGAGTTTTGCCTGCTGGGCCTGCATGAGTCAACAATCAAGCTAAAGTTTTCACAACAGATTATGTAAGTGTTCATTACACACATTCTTAGGAGACACAACGGATCATTCGTAATCAAACCAAATGTTATGTGTTTGTTCAAATAGAGCTGGGTGCCAACCCTCTGGCCAACAGTGGGATGGAACTGGGAGCTTTTAATGGCTTATCGACTCTCTATATTGGAATAGCGGAGGCCAAATTGACTGCTATACCAAAAGGTAGTGACGTTTTTTTTCTCCTCGAGTCACACACCTAGTAGTAGTCTTACTTCACTTTAAAAATCATGCTGTGATTTAAATATGTAGCAGCTAAATCACATTGTTTTGTTTCTCCTAGACTTCCCATCCTCTATCACAGAAATAAGCCTGGACTACAACAAGATCACTAAGGTGGAAGTAGAGGACTTCATCAGATACAAAAACCTGCAGAGGTGAAAACCCGGCACATTTAGACAGAAGTCAGTCTTCATATGCAATTCTTTGACTGTTCTTATTTACAAATGATGACACTTGTCTTTTGACCTTTTTTTCAGGCTAGGACTAGGTTTTAACCAGATTAAGTTTGTAGAGAATGGCAGCTTTGTGAGCATCCCAAATGTCCGTACGATCCACCTAGACAACAACCGCCTGAAGAAGGTCCCACCCGGCCTCAATTCACTGCGCTACCTCCAGGTGAGATAACAGACACGGCAACAAACCTGGTACTGATCAGTATTTGAAAACTTAAGTGCATGTCACAAAAATGTTAGACATATTTAAAATGTGAGCTGGGTTAAGCAGAGATAAAAATCAAATGAGGACACGACTCCTGAGAAAATCCATTTAGTCATTGAAACCAAAATAACCATTGCAATGGTTGTAGTTATCAGAACTTGTGCCATTTCAAATCATGGCTCATTGTATCCAGTACATTATACTATTATTCAAAGCCTATCATCATGGATGAGTGCAAATATCAAAAGACTACTAAAAAAGACAAAAATACTTGGTAATAATAGGTATAAAATGCCCAAAACTCCAATATGTGATGGGCTTATGTTTCTTGGTTTAAATGTTTAATTCTGAGGTTTAGTGGTTTGAAGTAGTATTAAAACTGCATTTCTAATCATGGTTTGTTTAGCGCAGGAAAAATAACAAATCCTCTGTTTGTTCAGGTGATTTTCCTTCATGGAAACAAAATCAGCAGTGTTGGAGTCAATGACTTCTGTCCCACTGGGTCCAATGTCAAGAAGAACCTGTATACAGGCATCAGTCTGTTCGCCAACCCTGTTAAGTACTGGGACATCCAGCCAGCTACCTTCCGCTGTGTGACTGGACGAAGAGGTGTTCAGCTCGGAAACTTCAGAAAGTAGGGAGTTTTAAAAAAAGGGAGGAGTTCTAGAAAATGAAAATGGAGAAGTGCCAATATCCATGTTACACAGTATACAAAAAAACATGAAACTCTTCATTTAAGCATTAGCTGGTCAGGAAATAGGAAGATTTCATGACACTGTCATGTTGTTGAATAATTGTTCATGTTCTAAGCCAAGAAGAGAAAACTAGTCTGGATGTCCATTCTGATAATGCCTATCCAAGCATTAACTATAAATTACTCGGCTATAGACGGCCTACGGAGAGTACAACATAAATGGCTGTATATTATAATGATGATTACAACAAGCTCTTGCATGAATACTTGTATTGATATAGGGCCCTGTCTTTTTGTGAGAGGTATTCAATCCCAGCTCTCCCTGGTCACCTTCAGAGCAAAACCACCCAGTAACATGACTTGAATGGAATTACAATGGAATTGCATTAGCCTCAGAAGAGCAGCACTCAGTGCTTCTCGTTTTAGCTCAAAATTAAACCGACTTCAATCTCAAAACACAAAATGTATCTTTTCTCTTTATTAATAAATATTATATTTATTTCTTTTTTTTAAGTTGAGACTGAAATCACTTCCAGTCAGAGCTTTGGCCTAACATTATTTTGAACTAAAACATATCCTTACAGTCAGTGGATGTCTTCATGTGGATGTTTTATATTATCTCATTGCATGTCTCTATTGTTTATATTTGAAATTTGAAAGCTACTTGCTCGTCTGGGTAATACCTGACGTTAAAGTTTCTTCTGCAGGGTTTGGGATTATCTGTAACAAATCTAAATTTAACCCGAGCAGTCTGTTTGTTTTAGTAACCTATAGCAACTAAAATGAACCACAATTGATTTTGATGTAATTGTTGATGTAAGTAGACAAACTTGTCCCTGTTCCCTTTTTTTCCTCATCTGCAATGGTGCTATATTTATTTAGTATGTCTTGAAATAAACGGAACATCCCTCCCCATCAATACAGACTTTTTTTTTCTCAGTAAAATTAGGTTCACATTTGATAAGATTTTTCAGCAATTGTCTTTCATATGGCATGTCATAGTATCTTGTCCTATAAGGATGTTATGTATTATTATGTATTAAGATATGTTAATGATTATATTTTAATTTACTGAGTAACCAAGGTTTAAACCCAAAGATTAGAAATCCCTGTTTCTAATAACTAACTGGCATTTTTTTATTTAGATACATTTTAATTTGACCTCAAACATTTGTCACAGTAATTTGTGTCTTTTTTTATCATAAAAATGATAGGTGATGAATCTTTGATTGGCTAATCTATTTATTAGCTTACATTTCAGGTCTGCCTCAACTACATCTAATTTCTTCTTCAAAGTTATTACTTTGAACTTCCTGTAGGGGGCGGTATCTGCTGGGAAAGATGAGTGAAGCAATTCCCCTATACACCAGCAGACGTCACTGGAGGTCTAGATTGATCCAGAGAAATTATGATGACCACAATGGGTTCAGATCTCAGTTGAAAGGTGTTGCCAAACTGTGGTGATTGAAGTCATTAATTTTTATTTTAGGTATTGGTTTTTGTACTTTTTAGTATTTAGTATTTCAAGAATTTCCACAAAATGGGGTTTAATCTTAAATTTGTTCATGTTTTACAGTTGAAAAGTTTCATTTTATTGAATTTATGATCAAAATATAATTATCTATTCTGATTCAAATACCACATGTGTTTGTGTTGTTAGAGAAGCTTGAACCTGTATTGATTTATCTGCCATTCGGGGACGGAGCAACAAGCTTGTACGTTATCATTTAAGGTTCATGTAACAAGTGTTGCTTGGTGTCCGCTAATATTGTGATGAGTGAGTCATTTATACATTCAGTGTATCAATTCAAATAAAATCAATTAAATTTTACTGACAGCCTGAATTCAGAAATCACAGTTTACCTCAGTGATCCTTGGAAACACCAAGAAGAACCACAGAGGAATCCCTCATCTAGAACAGACAATATTAAACAGCAGTGGTTCAGCAGAGGATTAGACTGTTTGTAATGGACATAAAGGCATATAATTTAACTACTGTCCAACACATTCAAGTGCTCAGCAAACACACACACACACACACACACACACACACACACACACACACACACACACACACACACACACACACACACACACACACACACACACACACACACACACACACACACACACACACACACACACACACACACACACACACACACACACACACACACACACACACACACACACACACACACACACACACACACACACACACACAGGAAT
Organism: Microchirus variegatus; assembly: GCF_963457635.1. NCBI lineage: Eukaryota > Metazoa > Chordata > Actinopteri > Pleuronectiformes > Soleidae > Microchirus > Microchirus variegatus. The sequence continues at coordinate 8,353,614 of NC_139808.1, read as the reverse complement.
GATGAATTTGATGAAACCAATGTTAAAACGTGACTGGCCGAGTGTGTTTTCTTTACCCTCTCTGTCTCAGTTGAAGGCCCCCGTTTCGTTTGACAGCAGCCTACTCCCAGCAGACTCTAAGACACTCAACAGCTGCCATCAGCCTTCATCATATCTGCCTTTAGCTGAAATCAATACCTACAGTCCACAAAAATGGGAATGGTTCACAGATCAGCTCTAAGTTAGTGCTGTGGATGTTTTGCTGCTTAACTGGTTTGTCTTTTATAGAAATGAAGACTCATTGTGCTGTGAGAGTGGTGGAGGGGAGCCCACTCTCTCTAGGAAACATATGGAACAGATCTACTGGTTGGCCAGGCCTTATTCTGCCACGTCTCACAGCCACACACACACACACAAAACTGTCCTAAATTCAGGACTGCGCATACCCTTTGCTTTTAATCTACATGTACTATCTTTTATCTTACCCATATCATCCTGTCTCTCATCTTGCCTTCATTCCACTTCTCTACATCTAGAAGACTGTTTCAAATGTTAGAGACAGAAAACTAAGAAAACTAAACCGATGAATATGTGGATGGTTTGGATGTTAAAGAAGAGCACAGAAGGAAAGGCCTCCAAAACATGAAGAATGACTGTTCTGCTCAGTTATGTTCCTACCGACACACAATGTCTTCTGTAAAAAAAAAGGCCTCTTCTAAAAATTGACCAGTTTAAGCATCACTTCAGCATCAGCACTGAATCATCATGGCCCACATACTTAGAAAAGCCAAGATATCAATCATATCTGGAAGTGTGGGATCCATTAAAAATGAGTCATCTAATCTTTACATTTACCTCCTTTCCTCTTTCTTCACTGACTCCTCCTCACCAGGCTTCAGTATGTTCTTTATGAAGTCAAAAGCTGTTGGGACACTTGTAAATCCATGAAGTGTGGATTTATTGTCTTCTCAGGAACACGCCCACTCTTAAGGTCATTAAACTGCCTGAGGAGATAAATCAGCTGTACCTCTGCACTTTCAACTCAAGAATAACAAATACAGATCACTTTTTATCCCCTCCGTTTCCTCTTCTCCAGCCTTCACTTTCCTATCTAACATCTTCTCATCAAGGACCCCTTCCTGCACTAGCCAAAAATCAGAGTATGCCAAATAGACAATGCTTATGTCACAGTTTGATTGACCAGTTCACCTCATAATTGAATAGCTTTCACTATATTATCTACTTTAACCAAAAAGAAAATTGACATGACTGATCTTCCAGAGAAGTCTGATACAACATTATCTATCTCATGATATGTGGACTCTACATGTATGGCAAGGAAACTACCATTCTCAAACAACCAAAGCAGGCCCTGCTCTCCCACAAGTTGTCATCCACAACCAGAAAATGAGTAAGAAATAGGAGAAAAACAAATGAAAAACAACATGATTATGTGGATATTGAATCTATTACAGCTATAGAAAGGATAAAAAACATGCAATCCATATTTTTAATATTTATCTATACAAAATATTGTAGTAAAAATACAGTAATGTTAGTGGTTTTTTTTCCCTCAATGGAGCAGCCCAGTTTCACTAGCTAGAAGACTGTAGATATAAAAACAACTGTGTTCAGTTCAAAGTTATAACTGTTCAAACTTAGAGGATTTAAGTCTGGATTAGTATCATACAGGAAGGCTGGTTCCAAAGTTCAAAATCAAGTCAAACATAACAACCCAACTTTTAACTGACGGTAGAGGAGGTTTTGTTTTTCAATCTTGGCTGCTTTTTTGAAGTGGTTGAAAAAGGAGACTCAATCCTGCTGAAATTGAATTTGATAGTGATTAGGTATTTGGTGTCCAGTGAGTCAGAAACATTTTCCATCAAAAAGGAAGAAAACATTTGGATTTTGCAGTTTGTCATTTTAAACATTATCTTATGACATGTTTGTCTTCAGAGGATGCAGTGAATGATCTTGATTATGCTGTGAGCCTGGAAGAAGCTGGTCAGAGCCAGAGAAGGCAGAGAGGGAGCTCAGGTTTCTAGACTATAAACTGAGAATAAAGTGGCCAATGGTAGAGTCATCAAGTAAGAGAGGACCACTGCTCTCTGCTCCCACAACTCTGATCCCAAAACCTCATCAGTCACTTACTTACAACTCACTGATGAATTCAAGGCTACTGAAATATCACACTACTTATAACTCTCATTGACGTTCCACTAAGAACAGTGTCAGAGTTTCCTTTTCATACTTCCACTATTACTTAAATCCACCAATTAAAAGACTTCAAATGGTCAAATAGTTTGAACGAACAAATGTGAAGCTGAGACTTAAACTACAATTAAAAAAACGTCCACTATCATCTGCGATCTGAGTTAGCAGCACAACTCACTGCCACAACTTCAGGTGCAACCTATTGAGTTAATGTTTCACTTCACAGTTCAGCGTATAATTTAAGTTTCAGCAAGCATTTAGTACCAAAACAAAAAAAATGTGGTAAGAATCAGTATTGGAACTGTGGAGAATTATTATACTCTTTGCTGGAAAGCTGCCTAATTCTGCTTCCTACTGCTAATCCGACATGCTGCATTGAAGTGGTATGAATGAGGAGTTGAAATGATGAATTGAAGTTTCTAATTGAATGTCTGCAAGTTTACGAAGAAGTTGAAATTAGTGCAAAATGGGGGAATAAAAGAAAAAAAAAATCTGAATACATCCATTAGGGTAATCGGCAATCCAATAGGGTATTTACATTTAAATACAATTGTATGAACGAGACTCGAAGATCGCAGAGAAAGACAAGATACAGCACAACTGCAAATGACATCACTTCATATTGCCCTCTATGGGGAAGCTGGATGGTACTTCACTCACTCAGAGAGAGATGCAATTCAACTTTTGTAAGTCAATGTACTGTAGTAGTCACATTGTATGAAAATAGACAGATTTGTCAATGCTCTGGTAGAAACTCATGTATAAAGACTGCAATTTGAGAGCAACTCGAGAGAGACATTTTGATCAATCTCTCGCCACTCTAGCATGTGATGTCATCCAGTAGCTGTGAAACTTCCACTCAAAGAAGAAGTAGAAAAAATTGCCTCTGCAGAATAACATATTGGGAGCAATCCTACTAATTATCTATTTGTGTACTAACAGTCATTTACACAGCACAGTCCTGCAATCAAAAAGTCAATATCAATGGTTTTACAATTTGTGCAAGAAGAAAAAATATATACACCACTACAGCTGAATAAAGTTAGTCTAACAACAGCATTTTTTCCAAACTTCACCAGTACAGATCCAATATGAATAAATAATTCCAGTCTAGCAAAAAAGCTTATGTTCGCTCTTGGAGGAGCGTGTGATCAAAAAGCCAAAAGCACTATTGACCAAACACAACCATGGCCTGACCAGTGAATGCAAAATAATGCCCTCAGGTTGACATCTTATACCTCTACCCACAAAACATAACCACTACCTAAAGTCCTTCATCCCACATACCAACCATAAATCTCTAAACTAAGACAGCACCTTCAGGCAACAACCTTTTAATTTTTCAATCCTCCACGGAACTATTTATCGTTGTCCTTTAAATTGCATTGTTTACTCTTTGGGGCCACACAAGGGCACTGGTGTGCCATTTAGCATTCCATATTTCTTCTGTTGTTGTCTGACACAGCCAACTATTGCCCTGTACTCTCTATTGTTTGTCCCTCTATTGTAACTTATACATACTTGTGTTTGTAAATATGTTTCATGTTTCTGCTGTCGTATTATTGATCAAGGTAAAATCAAAACTTGTTTTTTTCTGTTTTCCAGTTGCTCCTGTAAACATGTATTGAAACACCCATTACAAAGCATAAAAAGAACTTTATTGATATAAGTTTCACACAGTCTTCCCAGACGTCTGTGAACCCTGTCTGAGAAGAATCCAATGCATTGAGATGCCAACATCACAGCAAAGAAACGCAGACAGTCTGTGAGCTCTCATTCAACACACATTCAGTGTCCCAACACACATTTAGTGTCCCAACACACACACACACACACACACACACACACACACACACACACACACACACACACACACACACACACACACACACACACACACACACACACACACACACACACACACACACACACACACACACACACACACACACACACACACACACACACACACACACACACACACACACACACACACAACTGAAACATAGACAACCAACTCATCTCGAGCAGAGCCAAGGCTAAATGAGGCCGGTGAAATTAAAATGTTTAGAGGTGAAGACTGAAAGGCCTGTTTGTTCCTGTGAGAGAATCCCAGCAGTGATGCTTTCTCCAGAGAAAAGACTGACATGAAAAATGAGCAGTAAGGACACCACGCCAATTGCTGTCTGGCTCTGGGATGGAAAAACCTGGCCTATAATGTGTGTGTGTGTGTGTGTGTGTGCAAGGGAAGAAAGAGAGAGAGAGACTGGGTGAGAAAAAAATAGAGCAAAGATATAACTGAGATCATCAAAACAGTCAAATAAACATCTAAGATAAAAGTAATAAAGTTGTAAAACCACATATGTTAACCAATTAAAAGTCATTTGCTTCACAAGTTAATTTGAACGTTGATCATAAAAGTTTTAGTCTTACAAACATTTGAAATCAATTAACCATATATGACGTGCTTATTGTGAAAATGTTTCATGGACAGAAACCACCTGTTGTAAATAACTGTAAATCAGAACTTTGAGTGTGCGCAGTAATTAAAGCTATGTGAATGACAAACTTTACTAAACACCGTATAGCACTTACTTAATCAAGATGTTCATAAATGATATGTAATAGAGATGTGAAATGATAACCTGGGCAAGTATAGTAATTACTTCTATCAGGAATGCAGAACATTATACATTTCTGTTATAAGCAACCAAGTTGTGCGAGGAATAATTATTTAGGATGGGCCTTATTTTCGGGTAATGAAATCAGAATGAAGTATGCTCTATTACCAGGCACTGCTGAAACATGCATGTGTGAGATTAGATGCTTGTGAGAACAGGAAAGAAGCCAAAAACTGAATGTGAAACTCTTGCCAAAAAAGGAACAAATTGTAATCTTTTACAGGTCAAATCCTTCCAACACACCTTTGGTCTCTCCTGCTCTCTTTAAGTAAAGTTGGCAGATTTTGTCTAATGCCAACATATATTAATTATATGTAATTGTGTATGTGCAAGCTGTATGAGTGTGAATGTTTGTTCAATTTTCAGGTAGTGTACATGAATTTCATTGTACGTTTCATGCAATGACAAATAAAGTGATATTTCGGTATTTCGGTCGGTTCATCTGTAGCTGCATGTGTTATTCCTGTTGTGATATCATCCGTTGCCTTACGAGTACAGTTAGGGTTAGGCTCCAAGAGCAACTCATTCAAAAGTACAGTCTACGCTGCACATCATACAGTCCTCAGAAAAACATAAGCCAAATTGGAAGTTGATTGAATGAACAGTTGTTGAAAGAATGAACAGGTAATTCTTATTAGCAAAATAGAGTTTAAATTAGTTTCCTCTGATGTTTCCAATTGCATTTCAGTGAATATTTAAAGATATTTGCCTACATTGTTTTTTTTATATCACCAATTAAGGAAAGCAGGAATGAGACGAACAGAAAGATGTACAGACCTACAGTCATAGATAGAATCACAGACAGTTATTTTAGCCAGCAGCAATCCTAAAGCCAGAGTTTTTGAAGAGCTGTCCAATAAAAATAGATTTTATCCAGATGGAGTCTACAGCTGAGGAGACGGTCATGTTCTCCTCATCACAATTAGCACTGAGGGAAACATTCATAACCACAATTTCTTATTAAAGACACATAATTACATTAACATGGGAACTTCCCAGAATTCCCCTGCCTCCACAAACGCATGAAAAATACATTGACTTAAACCACAAACAATAATATAGATGAACTGTAACTGTAGTAAAGAGAAGACAGGGTAAGCTACTGCGCCACTGGAAAAGTATGATTCATCTGCTGAAAGGACAATATATCATTTTTACAGTCCAACACTGTACTGCACATCAGTCCACCCCAAAACTTGGGAGCATAGAACAGATCCAAGAAACACCTGAAGGAGTTCATCCTGCTTTAGTAATCGAAAGAGCTACACTATTTCTAAAAGAACTGGTAACTGCTTTGTTATTTGATTAATCACAGACAAAAAGGCTAAACATTATTTCAATCTGGTGTCCCAGTCGCCAGACAACAAGAACATTTAAGGTCTCTGCGTTTTAGGGTACACTTGAAATCTGGCTACAGGTGAGCTGTGTGTGTTGGCTGCAAATTCTTTTAAACATGCTAGAAGATTGGTTTGTTCTTAAGAGAACTAGAGACATTTTATAAATATTTACTTGAAAAAGGCAGCAAGCCCTTATTCAGCTACATTTCAGGTGATTTGTTATTTCCTGATATCAACCAAATTTCACAGAATAAAGACATCAACTTATTAATTAATATAAAATCCCTCTGAATATATTGTGCTCCTGTTTGTTCTAACATGGGTGAGTAAAATTTCTGAGTGTTGCAGTCAGAAATGTAAAATTGCAAAATCTTGCAAGAGATCCTGTAAAAATCTTTACAGATTTTTTAAATTATTTAATTAATTAGCTTCACATCCAACAATTACATAGTACCTGAAAACACATGTTGATCTGTGCACCATCTGTTCCATCTCTCAGCAAGATCCAACCAACACATAATGATTTCAGGCTGTAAGTCTTTTTATTCAAACTGATAAAGATGGTAATTGCTAAGCCCGAGAACAAATGAATCGCTGTCTAAAAGCCTTAACAACACAAGAAGGTCACTAGGATAATCAAGGGCTGGTCTATGAAAGACTAATATCAAGCATCCAAATTGATTAAAACTCCGTGTGAATCACTTTTGAGCCAAAACTAAACCATCCTTTACTTGTACGGAGAAGGAAAATGCTGGGACAACAAATTCAGTAGTCATCAGAGAACAGAGAGCATCTATCCAGGACCACCGTAAACTGGAACACAGTCAGCCAATAATGCTCTCCGTATGTCTCATACTGGTCCAGTCCAAATCTTCATGTCTCTACTGACAGTTTAATCAGAGCTGGTCTCTCCCAGTCTAGTACCAGCAGGCACTATAACAACGACAATAACACTCAAAACAAAACCACTTGCTTTATATCAGATAGTATGAATATGTATTATTTCAGATTGTTTGCTTATTGCAGCCTTACCAAGACCATGTTTTCTTAGCTCACTAGGGTGTTGATCAATCTAAATAAATCAAGGTGTGAGTTTTAGAGGAGTAACTAAAAATATTTGCAAAAATGTTGTGGGTTTAAGTTTTTAATTATCTTTCCAAAATATGTCTGCTACTTAGCAATTCAAGCTAGGAGTTGGTAAATCTGGCCTTTCTGCATGGAGTTCGTATGTTCTCCCTGTATTTGTATGGGGTTTCTCTGGGTTCTCTGGTTTCCCCCCACAGTGCAAAAATGTGCAGATTTGGGGATTAGGCAAATTGGAAACTCTAAATTGACCAAAGATGTGAGTGTGAGAGTGCATAGCGTTTGTCCATGTGGCCCATTCACACCAGCGCCCCTCACAAACCTCATGTGGAGGATAAAGTGGGTGGAAGATGGATGGATGGAGTTGGTAAACCTACATATTGAAGGTAGATCTGTGTAGTGGGACATTTCATATTAGTGATGTGGACTTCTTGACTTGGTAAACAACCCATGACGAGGCCAAGTTTAATGAAAGCTTTTTTGTTACTTAATTGCAGCCTTCAGTGCAAAAAGTTTGGATTGTTATCTCTTGCAAAAATACATGTCAAGTCAACATTAACACCCCAGGTGCTTGCTCGTTACCACTGTTCAGCATTTAAGAGGTGAACAGATGTTTATGTGCATTTACCCTACAATCCATCGATGATTGTTTAATAGATCCAATGCAAGTTTATTATGACTGTCAAGGTATCCTGTACTCCTTTACATCACAAACACAAAGGGAAATCTTCTGAATCTTATTTGAAGATGGTATTTGGATTTCAGTATTAACAAAACTAACCGCCCATCCCCAAGACATTTTGTTTTACCAATGGAGTGCTGAATAAACCTCCAAGTTGGGATAAGAATTGCCAGGCTTGGAGAATTATGAAAGTATTTTTGCAGTATCCAGTTCCACTAACTTTAAATGTGTTCACAAATGTAGTCTTCCTAAGTTTAGGAATGCAGCACAAGCATGGAAGCTGCTTTTTCTCGCCAAGCAATACTGTTGACTGTCTATGATGGGGAAAAAAGAAAATCTAATTCAAACTTGACTGGACAGCCAATGGTGTAATTACTGTAACTTCTAGGTAGGGCTGGGCTATATGGCTTCAAATCAATATCACGATATATTGAGAAGCTCACCTCGATAACGATAAATGAACGATGAACGTCATCGCCTAATTTGCATAATTTACCATAAGTGTCCGAGTGTCTTAAAGAGACATTAACATACAGGTAGCCCGCCTACCTACACACAGCCAAAAACAACATTTATTTATTAAAGATTTTTTTTTTTAATTATCGAATGTATCGATAAGGGCAAAATTATGTTGATTATCGTCGTAAATTTCGATAACGATACATTTTCGATATATTGCCTATAGTGCTGTCAGTTAAACACGCTAATTAACGCGTTAACTTTTTTTTTTTTAACGCACGATTAACGCTCTTTTTGGCTGAGCAGACTTTGTAGTTTTTTCACATGCTGTTGCCTCAACTAGTAATGTTAAAACAACTACAACATCACAGCAGATCTACATAGACCGGAAACAAAACGTCAGACACGCTGCACGTGCCAGCCAAAGAGTAGTCGGCTCGCTTAAGTAGAGTAAACGTTCCGTTTTGAGTGGATGGCGAGCACTGTGCGCTTCTCCGCTAGCTCCTTCAGCTCGTATTAGCTAGTTACGGCAACAACATATTAAACCACGGGAATTCGTCTGCATTGAAGAACGGCTCTTTATTCACAGCACTGCGGGGTGATACACAGCCTCTCTTGTTATTGTGCAGCTCTTACAATAAGAGGAAGAACTGAAAATATGCAGCATGACAGAGATATTCACCTGCAGCTCGCTAACGTAAACACACGGAACACATTACTTCCTGCTTCACCGACGTACCTTCCTGACGTCACAGTATGCAAACGTCTCTTAGCTCCTACAGCACATTCACACATGCACAGCAGTTACACACACCAGGTTAAGCCTAAAATTATATTTTGGCTTGAACAAATATTATATTATAAATATTGTGTCTTGAAATTGCAGTAAGCTGTATTGCAATTTAGATATATTTCGATTAATTGTTCAGCCCTACACTACAGTATATGCCAAAATATGCAAATAACATTTACACAAGGCAAGCCAATCCACTTTTCTATGTTGATAAGAGTATTAAAATGAGGAAAAATAATGGTACAAAAAGAAATCAAGGGACATTTTCAATAGATAAAAATGTGCCATTAATTGCGATTAATAATTAAATATTTTAATCGTTTGACAGCACTAATAAATACACATTAGCCAAACGGGCTATCAAAGCAATGAGCTATATACCAGAGCTTTTTCATTCACAGTAAATTTCATTGGAAAATATAAATTGCACTTAGAGTGCTCCTGCAGGTTAAAAAAAAAATACTATAAATGAACTACTTTTATTTAATTTTTTTATTTTATTGAAAATGGGCTTTCAGTTGGGGGAAATGGGACATTGCTCATTTTCAAGAGATATGGTAATGTCATAAATAATACAAAATATGCTCTCTTTTCTTTGGAAGCATGACAATTACCATGAACTTTAAAGTATTAAATACAATATATGGCATAGAAGACATAATTCATGCCATCAAAACAATGCAAGCCTCTTTTAACTCTGGGCTCTGGAGGAAAAACAATTTAATAATAAAAAAAATGTTGCAGAAATTAAAAACAGAGAACCATTTGATCAAAAACAGAATTGATGGTCTCCGTTTGTGGGCTCCATTTGTTCTGTTTTAACCATCAGTTTGTCCTCAGATCCTCTGGGACTGAATTCCGAGGCTGAAAGCCAATATGTGAACTGCTGAAGTCTCAGCACAAGGAAAACAACTCACACCTACAGTTAACAGGAAAACAGAATACCTCTGAACTGTGGTCTACTTGGGGTCTACTTCCAGACGGAAAAAATAAAGAGTGGACAATAACACAAACCTGAAACTAATTTCGGCGCCACCTACCGCCGTCTACCAATCATTGCAGTCAGTACAGTCTCAGCTGCCGAGCAACCACGGGTTGCCAGTTATGTCAGAAAACGAAACCTATAGTGGCAATAGTGCATTAGAAGAGATTAAAATTGATAAACGATTAACAGAAAAAACACAAGAAGCCCTCTTCGTTTACTGCTTGAAATTATTGTTAATTATCCATCCTTAACAAAGCAGCCATTGTAATGCACAAAAATATTCAAAATCAACCAAGTAATTTTGGTACATAACCTTAATTGACTTGATTGATGACCCCTTTAATACAATTTGTTAGTGGAAATAATGATTGAGTGGAGCTGCCAGTGAAGGGGGTTGTCATTAGGGGAATACATATTAGAGGATACATTTGAAACAGCTGGGGGGGATTATTTTTTGTTTTTCCTGTATCGTCTTTTGGTGCTCAGATAGGAGCGGTTATTGATCCACTACATCATTGATCCCTTGCCAACTTGTTTATTCAATAAAATTAGTATTTAATGGGCTACGAGCTCTCCCAGAGTTAGTATAGTATATAATTATTTCCATTAGCATGCTCACCAATCAGAGACACTGAATTTCACCTCTCCATTTAACCTTGTTACTCACCAGTATTGAACACACACAAACCAGGTGCAAGAGTGATGGGCAGCACTTATCTATGCCTGGGGGGCAACAGGGGAACGCGTGCCTTGTTCAGGGACATCGCAGCCTTTAATCTGTCTGGTTACAAGCCCAATTCCTTTCCTCTTGGACATGGACACTGGCCTTAACCCCACTGAGCTATCTGCTGCGCTGACGCAGGCTTGATTCCACCACCCACCAGTAACGCCTGAGAACACACATCTGGCTCTTCCCTTGCTGTGCAGGTAGTTTACAATGGGTTAATCAGAGCTTGTTTGTCGAAAACAGCTGTATATTTTTACTGGAAACACTGTTTATGAGAAACTGAACCAACCAGTAAATTTTCCCCAAAAAATATAATCACTCCACAGAGGTACAAAGCTGTGTGAACAATATCTGCAGCTGTGATTCCTCTCCATTTAGTTTATAATGGAGCCTTATAAGTTAACTGAAGTTAGTATTTTTGTGTCAGCCATTTAATTTGAAAAACATGCAACACTCATTCTATAACATGTCTCTGAGCTAAAATAAAAACCTTCACTGTCAGGCCTGCAATTGCTGGCTGCAGCCCAGACCTTACGGGTGTAATATCACGACTAAAACACAGACCTCTCAGTGGTGGGCTAATACATCATGTCAGACGTTAGCCAGAATCATGCTGGTCAAAGCCTAACCAGGTGGTCCACAGTGTCGACAACCACTCTGCAGTCAAATGGGCATCTGTGAGTGGAATAACTTCACTGACGTATGTTGTTTTGTCTAGGCTGGTTTCAGTCTGCCATTACCCCTTTACCCCTTGCCATTGCCCCTTTACACCTGTTACCCTAAAACCAAGCTCACCATCACACTGACCAATGTTGTCTAAGCCAGAAAAAAAGGTTGTATTGACGGTATTTATCTCTAGAAAAATGGTATTTGAAAAGGGCACCCTCATAAATCTTAAAAGCTGTATCTAACTAAGAAAAACCTGCTCTGTAATAGTAGAATCTGATTTCCTTTAATGTTTTGTGATAATACGATAGAGGATTTGGATAACTTATACTACCATCATCATCAGAGTGGAAGGGTGGATGGACATTTTGCTGCCTACACAGCCGACAGCATCAAGTCTCATTATTAAATTGGTTTGTGTTGTCCACTATGGTTTGCTGATAATCACAACACATCAAGATCAGCATGAATATTAGCAGCTTATGCTCCACGATGCACAACTTGTATCACATTTAGAGGTTTACCTTTGTGAATGTGAAACGAACCAGCTGAAACATTAACCTCTTCTTTGCGGTTGCCACCGATATCGGGGCAGCGTCACACGCAGCGACAAAAGCGTCATAAAACCATATCTAACTTTAACAAACAGACATGCTGCATATCCACAGAAAAGTCAGAAACTCCACTAAAAGCTCATATACACCATTCTTATGTTCACGAAACACAGTTAAAACACCGATGGATCAAACCAGCAGGAGCGAAAAAAAACAGTTACAGCGCACACATTGAAAAAGCGGGATTGTGTAAACAAAACAAAAATACACGTGTCGGCTGGACAGCGGAGAATCCACAGATTCCAGTGGAACCATTTTTATCACTCTACGACCAAGATTCACGGATCCAGCCCCAAAATAAGAGCAAAACAACAACTGAGTTTCAAGAAATACAACCAGAAATGTTAATGTCTTACCTTTTCTGTTTATCAAAACAGGTTATTTCGACCGGAAAAAAACTATACTTCACAGCATGCTTTGGGGACAAATCCCGGTCTGATTGGTCATTACAGAGCGACATTATATCGTTCTGATTAGAGAAGGGTGAATGTCCGCACAAATGCGTCATACGCATTTATGTCCTTGCGCTAATTAAGTGATTCACACACATTTGGAGAATGGAGCCCTATTCTATGAGTTTGAAGGTTTATAACGAGCTGTCAGTCACCCACATTGACCAAGGTAAGCCAGAGCTATGGCGCTTTGTAACTGAACATGCTGCAGAGTCACAGAGTTGTCATTACGCACCACACAGGGAGCATCAAGTTACAGCCAGTTTTCATACTTTTTTTTTTTCAAAACAAGTTCTGTTTAGACCAATAGTGACATGTAAATAAAATTAAATGGGTTTTAATAATTAAGTACCTAAGAAATCTCAAATGGCAAAGATGGTGCCAAACTGTGCCAGGGAGAGAATGCCTAGACATCTCTTTACTAAAACCTCATTTTACTCTGCTTCACTTCAACAGCATCAGACTTTGCACCGCTCATGTCCACATGTTACATGACCTCCGTGTGTTTTTAAGCTCCTAATGCATATTTTAAAGGTGATATTTGCTTTAAAATGCAATGTTTTTTTAGGCAAGAGAAAAAAATATTAATTTATGCTGTGTTCCATGTGCATTTACTCTAACACAGTGGCATCTACAGTGAAACGTACACCCCTGGTGGAATCTCACAAGTGTTATCTTCATTTTGAAAACCAAGATAATCCACATAGAGCTTGTAACTGCAGAGATTTACTCTATTTAGTTTGGGCATGTTTCAAGCAGGGACTCCACAAAGAGGGTCAGGGAAGAAGAGGTTAAACATTCAAGTCACATCATATTTAATTAATATATTTCATCCATGATGGTGTTTTTTTCTTGTTGATCTCAAGATTTTTCAACATCAAAATGTGTTTTGTGCTCATTTATGCATTCTACGTCTCATCAAGAAAATTACTTGTGCTTTCAAAACTTTAAAAAGACTCACTCATGTACACATGGACATATGAAGCAAGTCAACATGACAGCGGTTTGCGTTTAATGCATTGTCGTGGGTGGCTTTCTCTATTGACATTCCTTTATTGTCTAGTATACTCGTGAAACCACCCTGACAGCTAAACTCTGGTATAGAAAAATTAGTGACAGTAAAAACATTCTCCAGTTGCTGGCCCTTTTCCCAGAGTTGTAAAAGTTTAAAGGTGTGCATAATTGCTAACACACCTGTAACAGTCTGGGCTCATGTTCCTTGGATGTTTATATCTGGGCCCCTTTCTTTTCCCTCTCCTCTTGAAGACTGGAATAGTCACATGTTTTCTATTTAAGTGTTTTCATGGTAAACCCCAGTCTTTGCTCATTCACTCTGTTTGTTTATAGAGAAATACTGTCTCTTGACATTCACTTTACCAGCGACAACACAAAAAACAGAGCAAATTCTTAGGAGCTGCTCTAGGGAAGCCCAACATCCCTTGATTTGACAACCAAGGTTGATATCAACCTGAGAACAGCTGGCCTTCAGCAGCTGTTAAATACATAGAGTGAACAGATTCTCCTCATTTTTATTACCAAGAATCTCTTGGCCTTTCGGTTCTGGAAACTTATCCCATGCTTCTCTTTTTGCCAGTTTCAGCAATCCTCTTTTAATTCATTTCTGCCATGTGTTTATTTTCATATTATTTATTCATTAGTCACAGTCTGTACAGTTAATTTCATAACTCTTCTGAAACCCAGGGCCGTAGAGGTCTGATACATATTAAACCATAGCGAAGACTTGATTAAAAGAGATCAACATCTGAGATAGAACTTGTCCAAAATGTTTTCACAACATGTGGGACATGTTCACAACACAGGAATCATTGTTCTTGTTGTAGTTCATGAAGACAGCTGAGAACTGGCTGACCTTTGAAGGCATTTTCAATCTTCAATATTCAGCCAGTCAAGTCCACTACTATACTATTTCACACCACATTATTTGACTAGCCTGCCAAACCAGTAAATCTAAGAAGTAGCTGGTTTATATGACTCTGGCCAATATCCAGACCTGATTCTCCAAACATTGCCCTAATAACACAACGCAAAAGACTATCAATGGGAGACATGTCAACACCTATTGAACATTTTTGTTTTAGGCAGGGTGACAGACGGTGCCCTGGTAGTGGAAGCAGTGATAACATTAATACCAAACACCAACACGGGTACAAGCTATCTTTTTAGGGACTTTGCATTGACTTCCATTCATTTGGACAGCATAAACAAAGCATTATCCCTATCCTTGACCTAAACCAGTTAATGCGTCACCCTAACCATAAGTACATGATAACGCTACACACAGAAGCCTTGGGCAAACCCTCTTGTTGCGAGGCTCCAGTGCTAACCCATGCTCCTTCATCCAATCCATTATATGCAAGAGAATAAACTGAAATATAACCATTGGACAACTGAATACATAGTTAAATTCTAAATAGAAAGGGATGAGAAACATCAGCATATTGGAACAATAGTCAAAATACCTCAATATCAGGAAGAAATGGGAAATGGGAAAAAAAAACTAAAACCTCAAACTGAAGGAAATGTCCTTCAAAAGAGCAAGTCAAAGAATGCGGACAGTTAAATTGATTAAACCTGCAGGTAGTATGCTCCCTGAGATGACAGCTGTGGGAAGTTGTGTCTGCCCAATAAGGACTGATGCAGGTTTTCTCATGCTGACATTGGCCAGTGCACTGACTGTGACCGATGGTGAGAGAGAGAATAACCAAGAGAGTGACAGCAGGATCACAGATCTACAAAAAAGCAATAGCCAAAAATGTTGTTATGATAAGAAATGTAAAACAATGATAATTATAAAACTGTTAGAGGACAAATTAGACTGGTGAACGACCACAGTGTAGATATTATAGCAAGGAACCATAACATCTTTAATGGAAGCACTGTAATCCCTGAAGGTCCGTCCATAAAGCTACACAAGAACACCAGTGACCATCAGAACTTCCAAAAAAATGCTAATACTTCATGATATCTTAGAGAACTTCTTAAAGGACCCAGAAATAGACCCATATATCTATTTCTAAACCATATCTAAACATACATCAGCTTCCAGTTCCCTACATTTTTTATTAAACTTGCAGGTTTAATCAAACATTTTTTTTATTAAACTAGCAGGTTTATTCAAACATTTTTTATTTAACTTGCAGGTTTAATCAAAAATGTACTTTTCCAGTACAACTATTCATGCACATGGCTTCTACTTCTAATGTACTGTTCGTCATTTTAGATGAGAGACATTGCTTTTCCCAAACAATTGAATTTGGTTGATTTAAAATGACACACTGCGTTTTTGTAAAAAAAAAATGACACACTCTTGAAATTAAAATAAATAATATCCATTGTTTTCACTTAAGTTAAATCCAAATTAAGTAATCGGGCCAGTGAATCTTTAAACAAGCCATGCAATGCTGGTCACACTTAAATTAAATCAACAACAATAAATAAACTAGAAAAACCGCAGACCTCCGTCAAGGCAGCTCAGTGCCAACAGAATACACCCTGCCAGCACGCCTGGGTCAGACAGCAAGTGTTGTAACCAGCGATAACGTTATGGTCAGACAGCGAGTGTTGTAACCAGTGATAGGGTCTACAGATCATGCCCAAAATGTAATCAGTGATTACATAAATGTAATCACTGATTACATTTTGGGGCAAGTAAACCCTGGCGGCTTATAATGCACTGGGGAAAACCTTGCATACATTTAACTGCTGACCAAATGACTGACCAACAACTCAGAGAAACAGAAACAGTGAAAAAAAAACTCATATAGCCTAATGAAAGATTGGTTGGTAATTACGAGCCATTATTGAGTGGCTGGGCAGAAACCACAGACATTCCTCCTGACGAAACACTCACACTGTGGTTAACAACTTTCATTTTTTTTGCTTTCACTGCAGTTTTTACTGTGCATGTTTTTTTTCCCCCCCAGGACATATTTTTGGGAAATAACTGAAAAAAAATAACACTTTATCCTCACTTCATCACAACCTTTTTCCATATGTGCCTGGCTGCTTCTGTGTTTCTTGTTTGTGCTTGTGTCTTTCTCTCTCACAGCTGATGAATGGTGGGTGGTCAGGGAAGGGTTAAGTGTTCTACTCTATAAACTCTGCTTTAAGAGTCTGCTGGAAGCTCCTGGTTCAGCCTTTAAATACAGACATTTGACACATCCCAACAGGGGCTCGTAGCTGAGAGCATCTGCGAACCAAAACTCAGGCTGGTTGGTGTGGCAGCATCAAATTGCTTTGGACAGCATGAAGGCTTTCTTATTTACCTGTATGCTGGTACCGTGGCTGATGGTACTGGCAGCCTCAAACCAACGGTTCAGTGGGGAATCACAGCTGATACCAGGATCTCTACCTAGCAAGGATCTGAGCAGATACTTCACTGACTATTTAAAATCAAGGAGGGTTAGGGTAAGCACTTTCTTTTTCACATCTTGCTTTTCTGGAAGAAAATGTTCTCTGTGATTACTCAAAAAAGAAAAAATATTTAAAATATACCTTAAAATATAGCAGAAGGTAGTTTGTTAACAAGTAACAAAATGTCAATAGTAAACTGTTATAACCCTTGCAGCCAATAAAAGACCACATTTAAAGATTGATTGGGATTATTATCTTGTTATTTATCTTAATAACTCAAGGTTAGTTATTAAAATAAAAATGAAATGATAACACAATTTAAAATAAACAATCGTGTGTATGTAGGTAAAATGAAACATGCAAATATTAAGCTGTTTTTACAGATATATATATACACACACACACATATATATATATACACACACACAAACACATATATATACACATACATACATACACATACACACACACATATGTACATATATACACATACATACACACATAATGTATATGTATGTATGTATATTATACATACATACATATACACACATATATACACACCCAGCTAAATGTGACTTGTTCTCACACCAGACAGTGAAACCCTGAATCAACCTGTGTCTGAACTAACCACACATTTCAAGAAACACTTA
The DNA here is from genome assembly GCF_963457635.1 of Microchirus variegatus. Classification (NCBI taxonomy): domain Eukaryota; kingdom Metazoa; phylum Chordata; class Actinopteri; order Pleuronectiformes; family Soleidae; genus Microchirus; species Microchirus variegatus. The sequence continues at coordinate 8,335,918 of NC_139808.1, read as the reverse complement.
ATTTTCATGCACCAAAACCAAACTCTGGTCTAGTTTGTCCTTTGGGGAACTGTTATGGGAAACACAAAACCCTCTAACAACCCACAGAATGTGATGGAGAGAAATAAGTGTAAGAGAATATGGTTACAAAACACAAGTTCAATTTTAAAGAGTGAAAAGTGCAGCTGTTTTCCACAGAGGATTATGCCCCTCGGAGATGAGACTCATAATCCTGCAGTTGGTGAAATTAACCACTGAGGATGAGTTTTTAGCCATAATGTGGAAAGTATCATCCCCTTAAGTGCAGTCAATTAGTTTGAAATCATACTTTAAGGTTGGTATTTGTCTCCAGGGATACTCTGTGTGGCTGCAGCCAATCAACACGATTATGATGAAGGATAAGATAACACTTGAGTCTGGGTGATTAATGGTTTATTTTGAATCCAAGTTACCACTGAAGAATTGTATTTGCCAGAGGCCAATTACTGATGCAGAGGCATGCAATTAAAAAGTATGTATTACACAGGCATGCTTACTTATCCACAAAAGGTAGTTTTTTCATGAAATAAACATGTCCAACATCAGAGCTTTTAACTAATAAAAAACACTGCATTAATTACAATGAAAGAACCCAAGAGAGTGTGTTTTCTGGCAGAACTGCACCACAAATTGCAGCCTCCTTAATATGTTTGAGACAGACCACTGCATTCAAGATGCAGCAAATCAACGTTCTGATCAAAGGAACTGAGCAACAACAGTCAAATATGACGTGAAGTATTTACAGAAACAGCATCCAGCAACTTTTGCAGGAACACTGTCCAAATACAAATTCCTGGTGATTACTGTGTTACAGTGTACTACTCTACACCTGGAACTTGGTTACAAAAGATGAATAATATCAATAACAACATTCTGTGGTCTGTTATTTCTGTATCACAAACCATTCAGTTCAACTGACTGTTGCTAGGGACTAATCACACCGAGAGTATTTTATGCATCAATGCAAAGAAGTTTGATTTACTGTGAAACTAATGACAGAATATCAATAATAAGTAATAGTAGTTCTGGATTCTGGATTCCCATTTCGTGGTTGGTGTGCTCCTTCATTCCGAAATTGGAAATCCAACCCCAAAATTCATATGTTGCTCTGTAAATTCTGCCAGCACACAGTCAGCTGGATCCATAATAACATGTGCAATGACCAATTAGCTTCTAAAGTATTACATTTGTGTCAATATTTTCAAACACTTTTTAAGTAGCAAACAACCAACCATTTTTTCCTTGAAAATACACTTGTTCTTTGCACTCCCTCACTTGTAACTCATTCTTGGAACTCGTTCCCCAAGTTTTCCCCCCGTCAACATTGGCAGTCTCAAAGTGAGAATTTGTCTAGGACTTTGTGGATTAGTGCGCCGAGTAAGATATTCCTAAGGAAAAGGATTCTAATGAAATCTGGCAAAGGGAGCAGACTGAACATGAGAGTAGCCTAAAAAGTATTAAAACTAACACTATAAAATACATAAAAATTCTGTCATTCTCATCGTTTACTTATGGTGACTTTTTACTCTACCTCCACACAGCAGTGGGTGGTGTCAACAATAAAATTCTGTGTCCGAAAATTATACTAATCAACATTGATTATGTAAATCATTATGCTGTGAATCGTTGCAGCCCTAAAGCAAATGTTCAAGGTAATAAGCATTGGATTCAGAATTAAGTTATCACTACGCATGCAGAATTAATTGCCCATGGATTCCTATTCTATGCTTGCTTTGCACACCTTTTTTGGCAATGATGCACCTCTGCTGTCTATTTGGATCTTTGTGGATCCAGTAAAATGTTCTCTTCTTAGCTTGGCCTGGAGTGCTTTGGCATCCTGGGGCACAACTGCTATCCATCATCTTCAGCAAAGGATCCAGCCACCTGAAATGTTGCCTGGTGTCTACGGTTATTGATTTGAAGAGTCCAATATTGTATGAGCTCCTAGTTCTCTCGCGAATAACAGCTTACCAGCAAGCAGGAGAAGAGCAGTCAGCATTCTTGCAAATCTCAACAGGTTGCATGCATTTAAAAAGAAGCACTGATAGTTTGGCCTGACTTTCATCCATTTGAAGTTGACTGGATCCATCTTTGGTTTGAGAGAAATTTATAACCCTTGGACAAGTTTGGAAAGCTTTATTGTATTCAAAATAATGAGCTGTCAAATCTCCATCCCTCTGCTCCACTGTGTGTGTAGGAACAAACCATGAGCAGAGCTGAGAGACTAAGCTACAATGAACTTAGTGTACATGACTTAGATAGATAAAAACTTCTGTGGTTTATTTCAAGTGTAACTTACCCCAGACTGAGGAATTCAGCACAGATATTTATGCGAGTTTGTTTAATCTTTACCCAGACTATGTTTGAAAATGTATCTCCTAATGCTGTTATCATCAATTGAACTATATGAAAACACCATATTTTCTCCTGTAGAGGGCCCTGCCTGCTGCCGATGAACCTGACGACAGTGCAATCCCAGAGGGGCCAGATGCTTCAGGTAAAAGAATGATCTGGTATCCTCAATAATAACTGGTCACATGCATTGCATCCAAATGTATTGACATTTTTCACAATCAACTGTCCCATTTTGAAATCCGAAAGCAAAAAGTAAACAGCAAAAAGTTTTTAATAAACAATATTCTTTCAAACTAAATTGGAAGAAGTGTGTGTTTTTGGTTGTGTAACAAGTCTGACCCAAGTTGATGAGTCACCTAGTTAGTAATCAATAGAAATACATTTTTGACTTTTTATTGATGGAACATGTACTTGAGAATGTATTTAAGTTGTAAAAAGAACTGTGGCAGGTTATGCTAAAAAAGGCTTGTTCTCTCTGTGTGTATGTGTGTGTGTGTGTGTGTGTGTGTGTGTATATTGCAGACCTGCCCACCTGCCTGCTGTGTGTGTGTCTTACTGGCTCAGTGTACTGTGAGGAGGTCAGTCCAGACATGACTGCAGTTCCCACACTGCCTAAAGAGACGGCCTACCTGTATGCTCGCTTCAACAAGATCAAAAAGATCAGTAGCAAAGACTTTGCTGAAATTGGTAAGACTGATGAAGAATGTTGGTCACATGACATGGGAGGTATTGTTTTAATATATATAGTTTTCATATAGAATACAAGAAGCACAAATATCCAATACAAAAGGTGAGCCATGTACAACAATACATGGGAACTATTATAAACAATGTTGCCATTAGTTTAGACTCAAATGACATGGAACCTATTGAAAGACTGAATTCAAATGTGTACTGGATGACTTTGAAACAAAAGTATCTCACAAACCTGTTGTGAAGCTACAGAAATATTTAGGGATGCCCCAGCTATAAGAAGTTGGCAATAATATATTGATTTAGCAAGGCAAGAGTTTAGCTGGGTAGCAAGTTTATGTTTTGTTTGTAGCGTAATAGGGGGATAAGATCACAGAATGATCAAACCTACAGGTGCTGAGATTAGTGACCCAAGCAAAGGAAGTTTAAACTGTATAAATGACACAAACGCAGAATACTCATATTTAAGGCAACAGGAATGTGGCAGCACTACAAGAAAATAAAGTGAGACATGCAAAACTCTAAATTGAACTTAATAGCTTCTTTTTTGCATCTGCCAACAGTGACTCTAAAGAGGATCGATTTGACGGGCAACCTGATTTCAGAGATTGAAGATGGAGCATTTTCTAAGCTAACATTGCTGGAGGAATTGTCTCTGGCTGAGAACAGACTGGTCAAACTTCCAATGCTCCCAGCAAAACTCAAATCCTTCAACGCCAACTACAACCTCCTCAAAACCAAGGGTGTCAAAGCTAATATCTTCAAGGTACTCACCATCAGCTCTCAATCAAAATATCCAAACCCAAACTAAGGAATGAAGACGATCAAAGTATTAAAACAGACTAATCTGTAATAAACACACACAATCATTGTTTGTTTGAGTGTGTAAAACCATGTTGGTGTAAGTTTGAATGCAGCTTTGTCAGTTTTTGACACACTCCCAAAGCCGAAACCCACTCTGTCTACTAAGAGGCAGGTTGCCAGATACCAATTCGTTGTGTTAGTCCATCTAAAAGCAGACCTTTGACATACATTATCATGTTATAACAATTGAAATTTTACTAAATCAAACGTTTCAAAGTCAATCTAACACACCCTGATAATGTGGTAGTGAGTCTAATTACTACATGTGTATGTTCAACTGGCTAAGGTGCACAGTTCCCAAACCCAGCCAGGCTTTGACCCAGAAATAAAAAGACGACGACATGAAAAATTTGCCAAAGTCTAGGCCAGTACATTTTTGAACTGACAAGGCGGCCAAAATTATGCTCTGCCATCTCAAAGAAGTTCATATTTTAACAAAGTTTGTGATTGGTAGGGAGACCCATTTAAAACCTTTTATCTTCTGCAAATCACTTTGTTTCCTCTACAGAAAATGACTAAGTTAGCCAACCTGCTCATGGCTGACAACCAACTGGCAGCTGTTCCATACATCCCAGACAGTGTTCGCATCTTACATCTACAGGTTTGTGTCTTGTCTACAAATAAAGGGATTTCCAAATACATTCCTTAATATTGTGTGAAACTAAACAAAGATAATTTGTTTTAAACCTGATGTTAAACATTGTGACTCTACGTGCTGTATGTATTCTCTATCTCAACATTGGTTTTATTTCCTCCAGAACAACAACATCACCGACGTCAACAAAGACACCTTCTGCGGTTCTAATAATACCTACTATCTACGAATGAGCCTCAGCGAGGTCCGTTTGGACGGCAACCCCGTGGTTTTGTCCAAGTACCCTGACAGCTTTGTCTGTATGAAGGTACTGCCAGTCGGACAGTACCGCTGAGAAGGCATAAATTCTACTGTAGCCCCATTGACGGAGCAGTTTTCCCACAATGTATGGGAATGGGATACTGTGATGTTCTGGATTTTGGGGCACTAGTGCCATTGTATCAATGACTTACTTCAGCAAACCTACAAACAGCTTATAATATTGTCAGGTCGAAATGAAAGCACTGATAGTGCAGAATTTAACAAAATTCTTACCTCTGGATTTTGTCTGTAGGCGCTACACAAAAGTCAATATTTGGTGTAAAACCATGCGTGAAGTCCGTGTATCTGCTAGTTATAAATGTTGCAACTGAAAGGTAGAGTGAAAACATGAAATGCCTGCCTCGTGGCTTCCTGAGCCTTCTCCAAGAACAAATGGCCATGATGGCACACAGTCCCTGACAGTCCTTTCTTAAAGTGGTCTTTAAAAAGCCATATAATTGGTAAAAATGAAGCTGAAAACCAGCCTTCCCATCCTTGCCCAGCACACACCTTTCATGTTCCTAATCACTGCAAAAATGCAGCACGCAGATGCTGTTAACAAATTTGACTTAGCACTTGAAGCATACATAGCACTTGAAGCATACTAAAGCATTCACAAGTTAGGCTACAGTACCTGTTCAGAAATCACCACAGGTGAGGTGCCTTCTAGGATGACTACGATGTTAAGGCATGGAGAAGCAGCAACACCTCCACAGCGACAGTAATAATTATTGTTTAATTTTGACCTGGTGTTGTACTACCTGGATTAATGAAACTACACAAACTATTTACTTACACTGAACAATACATTCCTGCAGCCACAAGTCAACAGACTTGCTTGTAACTACTTCTACCTTTTGGCTCAAAACACAAAAGGCTGATGTTTCTTTGTTTTTTAATCTGTGATATTAATTTAAGATGGGCCAGTTTTGTTGCAATGAATAACTACAAGTAATTTAGTGAGACAAATAGACTAAAGACAAACATCGTACTGTAGTAAATGTTGTTGAACTTTTACATTACATCTACTAAATATGTCCAAATGAAATCCAAAAAGGACCCACGTGTTTTCAGCTTGCATGATGTGGTCAAGTGGGATGGAATCATTGCAAAAGCAACAAGACTGAAGTTTATCTTAATATGTGCATTAATGTTGCAACAAAAATATATCAAATGAGTTTGTGACAACTAGGCTCACAAACTTACACAGCAACGTTTGAGATTTATAGATGTTTTTGGTTGGACCAGAGCCAAAAAAAATGTTTAAATCGTGTACCTCCCTGATAACAGTAGAAAAGATGCAATAGCAAAAAGCAATGCTCAACACCTGCATGTTCATTTTGTATCTTGTTTTCTTTAACTGAGCCTTGTTTTCCGGGTAGAAACGGTTTCTGAGATAGTACTTAAAGAAAAACAGCCTGTGAGCTTGGTTAACATTTCTCATTACATAAATCTTTTGTTGCTTTGAGATTCCTTTCTTGTCAGATTATTGATCCCAGATGACCCAGGCAGCTGATAATTAACAGATTGTCTTGAACTGTCTATTATGAAGTGTCGTGTAAGAAAACAATTATAGAAACAAATACAACAGTTTGGGCTCGGCTCTACCATTGTTCGAATTAATTTTGCTTTTAATCAAACCATTACTAGTGCCTTCAACAAGGGCAACAGCCATATAAACGTGTTCAGCTGCAGACTTTCTTCAAGTATTTTGCAACTTACCTTCACTTTGCTCTTTTTAATTTTAAGACAATGTTTGACGTGTGCTGGGGAGCAATGTATCTCTGAACTATAGTAATGTGAAATTACTCCTCTCTTATTTAATTGTCTCTCTTGTGTCCCTATAATTCTTCTCCTCCAATTAATATACTTAAAAAACTACTTTATACTTTAACAAAAAATATTACTGATGTGAATAAGATAGTGATGTACAAATGTGTATGACATATGACATATGTGTTTAAGATATTTTAATAAAAGATAAACCTTTTCTTAAAAAAATGCATTTAGAATCATTGTTGGAGTCTGTTTGAATGAAAACTAAATATATGTTTTACTGGGAGGTTTTAGTGGAGGTAATGGCTTTCCCACACTAGATATCTTTGGCAAAGGAGTGGACCAAGGTTATGATTTATACTTAGGCTATATAAGGAATTCACCATATACAAAAATAAATGGAGAACAACTGTGGTGCTCTGCACAAGTACTAGGTTTGTATTATTCAGAAGCACATGAAAACTGACTTTACCTTAATATCATTCACATAGAAAGCCATTTTTATTTTTGAGAGGACGGATGTAAGCTACATATGTGTGTCTGTGTGGAAATCTTTAAACTTAATATATCATAGAGAAACGTAAATCAGGCCACATACTTGTAAAAGTCTGTGGTTTGTAACTGGTATGTAAGCTAATCATCTGTCATCCTGCAGTGACTGAGGTTTACCACCAACAAAAACGTTTAAATTCCTGGCCTGGCCGACAAATGAACTTTTGTTTTACATTTTTGTTTATTATTCTAAGTACATGTTCATGTCAGTGTGTCATTGAAGAGTTGGGATCAGCATACAAACACTGTCTACATTAGCTGAACAGTTACAAAAGGAATTTTCCATAATAACATTCATGAAAATGCAAGTAAGGCAAAAATATGTGTTTAGAGCACACAGGCCAGTTTGGAAAATGTGGGTTAATCCCATTCAGTCCAGCCAACTTGGCAGAATGTTACATTCTCCGAGTAAACAGGAGAATAGGTTCCACATTGCCTTTGCAGTTTGATTTACTATGACATTTTAGTGCTCCCACTTCAATTAAGTCCCATGCTGATATTTTACTATAAGGAAGGGGGGATCATATTTTACATTGTAATTCTCTCTTGAATGGTTGTGAAATAAAGCAGAGAAATCAGTAATCATGAATTTATTTGCCCCACGCTCGCTTGTGTTAATGCCACAATAATCTTAATCTTAGTTAAATATGCATTAATTAAAAAACTAAGGGGTAAATATTGTTCCAAAGTTTTTAATACACTTCTTTCTAAATTAGCTGGATGAGGCACAACGAAAAAGCTGATTGCAAATGTACATTTCCTACCTTCTGTTTCAATTGGACAGCATGGCTCAACAGTTAGGAAGTCAATGCTTCTTGGGTGACATAAAGATCATGACAATGTTTTAACTATGGTGCAAAAGTACGCAACAAAAGAAAATACCCACCACATACTTAGAAGTTAGAAATGTCATTACTTCAGACAATATGCAGACAGACATCCATCGTAACCATCTGTCTCAGTCGTGTTTACCCACACGATTTCTTAATTCTGCTTCTTGAGTATAAACAATAGCCATCTAATGAAATCAACATCCATCACCCAAAGATCAAGGTTCTGATTTCTCTCTCCTTATTTTTCCACATTTAAGGCTTTAGTTAAATAATCTGCATCTAGATTGTTTTTATTATTGTCTTTGAAAACAACATCAATTGATGGATTGATAGGTGGTAAAGCCACATGAAAGCAAAGCCACTGCTGCTGAAATCTAAAACTTGAAGCAATTTAATGATCACAGACCCTCAGGGTTGACCCTCTGCACTCTACTTAGACAAGATGGATGAGGGTGAAACTCTCAAGCAAAGGTTAATGATGAATTCCAATTTGAAGACTCCTTAAAGTCCATCTCCCCTCACAGTGACTGACAGACCATCTGACCTTCCCACTAAAGCAGTTGAAGACTGATCATAACCCAGCAGCTGTCACATCCATTGCGCCATGTGACAGCAACACACAAATGGTCGTACACCATGGCAAACGGATATGGTACAGTGAAGCAGCCAGTTTTTCTCACTTACCTGGAAGTGCTGGAAAGTTCTGGACCTGTCATCACATCTGTCAGAGAAAGTCCTTAAAGTCCTGAGGAACAGGAGGAGGTTGTTGCGCTCCTCTACACTGCAATGACATTGTACACAAAATTAAAACGGCATACGTGCAACTACAACATTTATTGTTTATTTTCACAATTAAATGTGTTGTTTCAGCAAAGACATAATGACCAGACAGTACAATTATTTCCCAACCACTTCATGTGTTCGTATGAAGAAAATATAAGAAACACGTATGCATGTAACAAACAAAAAAAAAAAACAGGTTAAAGTGTCAAGAATTTAGTGTGACCCACCCTTTCTCTCTTAGAACTGGAGTGGAACCATAACGAATGTATCTATTTCATGTTGACAAATATCTGCTGTGAAAAAGGTCTATTACACCAGGTTTATTCAAGAAATGCTTGAGCATGACATGCACAAGTTGTATGAGTTAAACACATTGACAGCTTGCTAATATATAGGACCAACTTTCAGGCGCATCTTTCCAATCCAAATGCAGATGATCACATAAAAACAAAGCTCTTGGTGCCTTGAAACTTTTGCACAGAACCATACATCAAAATGCACAATTGCTGGACATATTGTGATGTATATAACATTAAAAGCTAAAAAAAAAAACTCTGTTTTGGTCTAAATCACTCTGTGAGAACCTTCAACATTCTGTAAAAGGCTTTCCAGAGTTTTCCATGGGGGCCCAGGGCTAGACGGCAGTCGGGTGAAATTTCCAGACAACTATTATTTCATACAGAGCTGATGGAAACATGGCAGCACCATCCCATAGAATGGAACAGAGAGGGAGCGAATGATGCAGGATGATGGTATATAAAGACAATGTAAGACCAATTGAAGTCCATCAACTGCCATGCAAAAACCTTTTAAAGCAGTGACTCTGAGAAGGAGATATTCAAGGTGTAAAGTTGCTCATTAGAAAGAAGCTATATAATTCATTTTCACCAAATTAAAACAATGGAAGATCATATCAAAAAGCAACACTTAAGGCTCAAAGTTGAACCCCACGTAAAACAGCGCAAAGGACAGTATTTTTGATCATTTCCAACCAACGGAACAGTTTTGAAATTTGTGAATTTAGGCCGAAATCAATCATGTAATGTGTTCTTCACCAACCCATATTAAATGAAAATAAGTCCCTACCTCCTTCTGAAATTTTTTTGCACAGTGGAGATATGTTAGATCTGTAGTTATTAAGAAACTGAACTGCATTGTGTTCTGTGAAGAATTCAGCTTGGCTGGACTTCAAGGTTCCTCTCCCATGAAGATTTTATCAAGCGTCTGATAAAAACAAAACCTTTTTAAAATATTTGAGATATTTTATATTTTGTGAATGAATATTAAATTCCTAATCTGCAAGTATGCAAAAACAAAACAAAAATTGCCCTGGAGCTAATTGCCTTTGCTTCAAACAAATCTCCTATTGTTTCAACACTTTTTTCAAACTACTTCTCAAAAACACATTTTCTCTGCCCTGGTAGAAAGAAATTATTAATTACTGGCTGAAGGGCTGATGAGAGATTCTCATGGCCAATATAATTAACATCTGTAGAGAGTTGAACATTACATAAGGTCTGGCAGGACTTATTCCCCCTTTGCCTACAAGTACTGAAGCTGCAATGTTTTCATTTTCAATCTTGGTTTCTGCCCATACCATTCATATCCAGAAATAGATTTTTCAATATCATAAATTGTGGACTTTTTAATACAGAGAGGGAGGATTTTGATAAAGTAGCCTTGGTAATATCTTCCTCTTTATAAAATGTACTCATCCAGGATAAGAGTAAGTCCAACAAGCTGTTCAAATCTGTTTTAATTCCTGCAACATCATTTATAAAATGTTGTTTATAAAGTTGATTAGGATTTGCAGATACTCTAACTCCAAGGTAAGTAAATCCAGATGGTGACCACTTAAAAGGGGAATCAGAAGGGTTATGAAAGATTCCTAAGGGAAGAGATCCAGATTTCTCAAAATGTATTTTGTAACCTGAAATTTTTGAGAATTATTTTAAAATTTAGATGATTACTAAAGTAAAATATCATCTTCAAATGCTGTTCTATGGCCCACTGCTGCCAGTTCAACTCCAGTTATTCCTTTGTAATTATGTCTGCCAACAGTGAAAAGTGAAGACGATAGATATCTGTTGTGTGCCAGGATGCAGAAACATCCAATGAAAAGCCAATGGAAGAGCGTTTCTATTGGATCGCCAAAGATCCCTAGGGACAGGTGGATCACTGCTGCAAAACACACTCAAAGTGAGCGTGAAAGACTGAGTGATGGGAACCCACAGGCACAGTTGTCAGTTAAGTTTCCCTTTAATCTGGATACTATCTTCAGTGTCGTTACATAATCTAACGCTAATTAACTGTAAAATCTTGTTGGATTTACATGCTTTTATCGAGGTGTGTAAGTGCTAGTTTATCAGAAAGTTGAAGATGTCGTTATGATGCAGGTCTGGAAAAATGTCCGCTCCGGCCATTTCCATACTCATGACAGCACCCATCACAACCTTGAATATCTACTGATATGAATATTACAGCAATTTCTTTTTTAAATCACTTTTTTAACAAAACAACAAAGCCACATTTGTGCTAATTCTTTAGCACCTGCGTGGTGTGCGCCCATTACACAGACTCTGGTCATGTGACACAGACTCTGGTCATGTGACAGCCATGGCGCACCCATATCTTTACAACCTGTGCTTAGTGAAGCATTTACATGATATTTAAGGTTTATGGTTGGATCTTATCTGATTTTTATCTCTTGTTCAATATCAAATCTAGTGATTATGGCCAAAAAAAATACAAGGTATCAGATTGTTTCACTCCTAAAAGTACGCCTGGCTTGTGAGATCTGTTTAGATAGCGCCCAACAAGGTCTCAAGACATTGGTCAAGTAATAAAGCCCCTTTTAAGGATTCAAGAATGTTTTTTTTTGGATTGCGTAACTACAGTGAGTCGGACTGATGGCAAACACAGCCAAAGTCGTTGTCCAGTCTGTCCACATTTCAGTCCTCTGGCCCGATGTTTCCTTTGAAACACTGAGGACTGATGCTGAACTAACATGTTTTTACTACACAGTATCAAACTACTTAAGAAAAACACGAGGACAGAAAAAATGTCTCCTACATAAAATAATTGCCATTGTCACTGTTCGACAGTTTTGAGTAGCTCAAGTTTAAAAAGATTCGGTTTGATATGAACTGTTTAACTGTAATTCACTCTCTGTCTCTCTCAAAAGCACATGCACATACACACAACGAGAGAGAGAGAGGGAGAATGCAGCAGTGTGTCAGAATCATTATCTTCAGTATTTTTCCGTCTGTTACTTGCCAGATTCTGCTGACTGGACCATACAATCCAGATGTGGTTTGGCCTCAGATATAGAGCAAATCAGACTTCTGCTCTGTGTGGACCATTGACAGAGCAGACACTTTCTGCCAAACTGTTTACAAGGAAAGAAAATGCACCTGGACGCACACAACATAAGACATACAACATATTTACAATTGGGAAAATGCATCAAATTGATGTTATACAAGTCAGGGGCAAATAAGGTGATCACATCTACATTCACACACATTGTTGTGGACTTCGACAGTATGTTTTCAGTTGAGGTCATTAAAACAATATCAATGTTTATGAAACAGATGAAGGCTGCTGGAGGTGATAGCTGTGGCAGCGGCAAATTGACATGGAAGAATATGAATCTTTCACATCTGGATTATGCTAATGGGATAATGTATAAAAGCATTAAAATGGATTTGAAACACAGTGAAATAAGATAACATGTTGTTTTCTTTACATTGCACTAAGGATATATATTTTGTGTCAACTTTGTGAATAAGAACTAGAAAAGTAGAGCTACAATGTCCAGGAATGATGTCCTGGAATGACCGGAGAAGATGCATGCTCCCATTGTGGCTCTTCAAATTAAATCACTATTACTATGCATTGGCAAGACGGAACTTTCAAGTCAATAACTCAAACTTTTAATGATTTGCACCATTCAAGGCCATCCCCATGACGGAAATTCACCAAGATTAATTTATTGTAAGACCTTTTATGGTGATGCAAAAATGTATCTCCTCCAATCCCTAGTGGCAAAATGCACACAGCTTTTATTTCAGCATCAAGGCTGTATTTTCAGATTTTAAGACCCAAACATCTGGGTTTAAAATGAACAACTTCTCCACAACATTAAACATTACGAGTTATTTAGCAACAAGCAAAATTGCTCTTAGTTACTTGAACAGTCATTAACTCCGCTTTATTAGGGCTGTGTGGCTAAAGCAGTTGCATTTCCATGGCACCACACTGACTTTGATAACAATTAACTTTTTTCCCTGTAGCGTAAAAACCACCTGGAAGGTAGAAACACAGCCTTACATTTATGTGACTAAAACCTCAGACCAGATGCAGTTCTGCTATTTTTAACAGTCAAAGCAGGAGAACAGGTGTGAATGGCTTCACTCCATTTACAGGTATGTGTGCCAGTAATCCTGCACACCAAATTGTAACAGCCGTTACAGGATTATAATGAGCTACACATGCATAGTCAACATGCGTGCTGCAAGAGATGCTTGTTTGTGAGAGCAACATGGTAAAAATGATGTGTGAGTGACGAGGTTCAGCTGGATGACAAGGCGTTTAATAAACACTGGAGTTCAACTAAAAAGGCTGCAGGAATAATGTCCAGTATGAAAGAGATGGATTGAGCATACAGATGTTTTTCCATCAACATTACAAACCTTTAGGTGTAATTTTCTTGTTTTCATAGTTAAACAATCATGGCGCCTTCCCCATTTTATGCTTTTTATGGATGAAGATCAGCGTCACATCAGCTTCACATCAGTCTACAGTGTGATCTTACCCTGACAGGAAGCTGCTGAAGCTCTTCAGGTCTGTGGCATCCATCACCACATTCAGATCACTGATTTCCCTCTCACATCTTTGATTCTGCTGCAGAAAAAGCACATTAGTTATTAGATTTAAAACAAATCTAAGTCACTGTGAAAAGTTTCTTTACCAGGAGATCCACTGATATTCAACACTGTTAACACATATACAGTGGTCTCTGACTTTTGGCCCTCACTGTACTTTGCTGTTATTATACCTAATCCTTCATATTTGGGCTCATTTGGGAATCTTTTTATAGTAAAAAAAAAACAAAAAACTCATGGTTTAGCCAATGCACTGGCCAACATACGAATAAACAAGCAGGCCAGGCCTATTAGCTTTAAGTGATGTTGACTGAAAGATAAAGAAGGAGCAGATCTGTGGTGAAGCGTAATGTTTTTACTAAATAAGGAATGTTTTAGAATGAGATGAGCAGGAATGGACAAGAAACATGGCGCTACTTCATTATGAGATTGGTATCCATAAAAAAGTGTATCTTATCTGCTTATCTATGCTAACCAAGTCCTGGATTCAGCATCATTTTATTTGTGGCGGTTGTCCTTTTAATCACTTCACATATTTCTCTAAATGCCCATATCCATGCAAAAATGAAAATTCTACATATTTCCGGAGGTAAAAAAATATATAAATATTATATACAAACATAACAACTGATCAGATGATGATAAAGGTTGTGATAGGAGTGACTCAAAATTCCACAACCAGATGTTAAAAATGTTGATGGCACTTTATGGGCCAGGCACAGAGGTGTGATTCAAAAGCAAAAGACTGCTGGACAACATGGCAGGTTTACAAAAGAAAGAAGCACGTAAAAAAAAACGTCTCCAATCTGAACTTTCATTTAGTAGGAATATTTAAAAAAAAACAAAAAACTGACGAGATGACTTAAAAAGCTATGGACTTATTTTTACCAGCAGCACCAGCATAACTTCACCTGATGCCACCTGACAGCTTGTTATGCACTGATTGAATGACACCTGAGAGCAGACAGAACATTTCACTGTCTGTGACTGAGGCTAAAATCATCTCTGTGCTGTAGCTGCCAAACCACTGAACATGGCTGGCTCTCTACCACCCTCTATTGGCTAAACACAGGATCAGCATCCATTTGTGAAATGCAGTCCAGCGCCTTGTGTCACAGGAATGGTAACCAAGAACAGTGTGGTTTGACATTGACTTGCTCCATCTCTTCAGCAAACTCCTTCAATAATTGTTCAACTTTAGATTCACCTTGACCTCAGTGAGCTGGAACTCAACCTGGAAGTTCAGTTCAGAGCAGTGGCCGGATATGCAGAATTTCTGGATGAACTGGCTGCCACCTGGTAGACACACACATCATAACAGTTAAAGTACATCACTACATTACGAGGGACCAAATGAACAGCTGTGGTATTTTTCTTGCCAACAACCACTATGTTTACATCCAGCAAAAAAACATCATGAATGTTTTTCCTTCCACATGAACATTTTGAAAACGAAATCTATAAAATGCCACAAAACAATGAAAGTTGTTCTAAAGTGTTCTTGTACCGCTTCGCAGAGTTTTTGTGGTGCAGCTGTTGAGGTTGATGCCATTCATTTGTGTTTGTCTCTTCAGGTCCTCCTCCATCTCCTTCACCTCCTCCTCCAGTCTGGACGCCACCTCTTCCTTCCCTCCTACCTGTCTCTGTCCACACGCATATAACCTGTGGAGACAAGGCAAAGGGGTGGCACGTTTACTCCCAGAACAGACCCATTAAGTGGCTAACTAACCAACCGACCACTTTGGCCAGTGCAGCAAAGATACTTTGAAAACTCCCCGAACGCACTTGCTCCCTGCACTATAGAGCATTAAAATGCCTGAAGTAAGTCATTTTGAGAGGACAGTTAAAATGTGAAGGTTTTACTATGGGGAGAATTACTGCATACTGAAAACAAAAGAAGGGTCGCAAAAGACTTGTAAATAATATGCTACTCACAAGGCCTCCTGCATTTGTCCACTGAAGTTGAATGTCATGTCCTTGTGGTTGTTCTGCTGCTGACGCTGTAACTGTGCAACTTCAGCCTGGAGTTGTTCAATCTGAGCCTCCAGCACTTTCACCTCCTCAGTTTTCTCCTCATTCATCTTTTCGTCCATTCTGCAAAACCAAAATTGATTTATTTAATTTAAAAAAATAAAAATACAGTGAAAACAAAATGTTACACAAGTAATTACAAAACAACAAGCATACAGTGAGACAACGGTTTGGCTGCGATAGTTTATTTAATATCCTTTTATGCTAATTAGTCACAAAAATATGAAATATAACTTTCTGTGTTTTCATTTAACTAATATGAAGGGCTTTCTCCTATGACAGAGTTTATCAGTCCTGGTCCTGGGGACCCATTGCACCCTGCCTGGTTTTCTTTCTCCAAAACAGCTCATTGAAACGAATGGGTCAGGCTTTTTGCAAAGGTTGTTAATTAGCTGACCATTTGAGTCAGGTGTGTTAGAGCAGGAAAACATCTAAAACCTCCTATGTCCTATGATATCACACGATAAACACACAAAGAGGCCATTACGTTTAAGAGGCACTAACAACCTTCTAAAGTAAAAAACTCAAAAAAAACCTGAATGATGGCATAATATATGGGTAAATTGATTAAATGTAGTTAACACCAGTGTTAACCACAGAGGCACCAAACCCAACTAGCAGAGCTGAGTATACGTTGACCGCCTAAACACCGTAAATATTCAAATTACCGCATGTGTCTACGACATAATATTAGGTTATCTAAACGAAGTATACGTCAAACTGCGAAATGTACACATATGAGGAGTTGTTATTCTGTTTTTATTAAAGAATTAATCAACGTTCGCTCACCTCAACGATTCTTGCTTCCGAGTTCCGACAATCAAAACAGTTTGGATGGTCGCGCGCCCGCTGGGCGCTACCACTTATTACAATGCGGAGGGGCGAACAAAATGTCTTTCGGAAGTTTTGGGGGATAGTGCGCCCACATCTATATACAATAACCGTAAATTCTTATACGTTTTTATTTTAGAAGTACATATTATTTTTTCAATAGATAACAGACAATAGATGAAAAGCTACCCTATATTGTAAATTATGAGCGCCCCCTTTAAAGCAACAGGTATCTTTTTTTTTTCTTTTTTTTTTTTTTAGCAAATTAGTCTAATAATATTCGTCTTTTCAGTTAGAAAAGCCTATCCGTTTACACACTTACTGGCCAATGTGAAATGTGAAAACTGTGGATTCATACTTTTTTGTATACAATAGCTTTTAAAAATATATTTATCATTACGATTTCTCCACAGCGGAACCTTTCTTTTCTGTGGAAACGCGTACGGAAGGAATACCGGTAACACCAGCTGGATACATGTGAGGTAAACATTTGTTGGTTTCCTCTGTCGATACAAATTTAATCGCTTGTTCGGTTTGTCAGTTTAGCAATATGAGCGGATTTGAATGGGGATGTAAACTCGTTGGGAGTGTGGCTGTGATCGTTTAAACCCGTGCTCGTGGAGACAGCAGCGTAGCAGTGTAACCCTGACTGCATTGCAAAGGATAGGTAATATTCAGTCTACTTTTATGTATTTAAATAATAGAAATATAATATTTTAAAGATTATTTCCATAAATAGCTTTACATATGTATAGAGTAACTTAAGGTGCAGATTAACAGAAAAAGAGACAGATTAGTTGTTTTGAATATCTTGAACCTGTGTCTTGCTCAGTGACTTCTGTTCCTTCATGTTACCCCAGACTATATAATTGATATTTCACTGTTCTCTGTGGCTTTGGCTGCATGCTTGAGTTCATCTTAATGAAGATTGAATTTGGAATGATATTGTGTGATATATTGGAAATGTAGGTTCCTTTAGTTTTGCACACTACTAAACTACTCGGTATGATAGACTGTCTTGCAAAATTTAGCAATATTGTGAAAGTTAAATAAAATGTGCATCACAACAGACATCCAACATCATAATACATAATCTCTTCGGCAAAGGTAATTCAATAACAGTTCAATTTCAGTTTAATTTCAAAAAACTTAATTTGACCTGATAGGGCAATTCAAGGCACAATAGTAGGTGTCATTAAACAGAACAAGTGAGCTGAATTCTGATCATTTCCAAATGAGAATCAAAGTAAGAGTAATATACAAGAAGTATTTACATAAGTTACACATGTTTGAAGTAGAAGTTCAGTGATGACACAGAGTGCAGGTCATGCAGAAAATGAGGGCCAACTTAAACTACAATGAATATTATAAAAGATCCTAAAGCTGTCACTTGTTCATCTCAGACAGGTTTGATACAAAGATAAACTATGTAAATAGCATGATGTCAATAAATTACTCATTAGATGGTTTTCTCTGCTGTCCACTTATTTTTGAATGATAATAATAACAGTAAGTGACTCATAGGTGTTTGCTGTCTGTGCAGTGAAAGTGTTGCTGTTGATTGGAAGTAATGCAGCGGCTGTACGTTGGTGGGTTGAGCCACTCTGTCACCCAGAAGGATCTGAAAGATCGATTCGGGAAGTTTGGAGACGTGCACGATGTTGAGCTCAGGACCAAGAAAGATGAGGAAGGTGAGTCGGTATAATCGTTATCACATAAGATTTTCTTTTTTTATAAAAGTCAAAAACTGAAATAAAACAAATGTTATTCATGAATATAAATAAAGTCTTATGGAACGGATAAAATCACTATTCTCTGTGATTCGTTGTTAAATTGGAAAAAAAAATACTGTTCTCATACCAAACTGAGCAGAACCATTTTTATTTTTCTCTAGTATTGGCTCTGGTGTTTCTATTTATAGTTAAAATGTCTTGTTTATTTAGTCTGTTGGTCTGAGATTCTTCCGTGTCCTCACTAACTGCTGTTTTTCTCTTACAGGGGTTCCTTACAAAACCTTCAGCTACATTAACATCGACATTTCAGAAGCTGACCTGAAGAAATGTAAGTGAACAGAGTTGCTGCATTAACTCAGCTGCTCGTTGTTTCTTTTAAGTCTTATTTTATTTTAACCAGGAGAAAATGCTCTTAGTGACAACAATATAAAATCAGAAAATACACAGAAAAATCAACTCACTGATGTGTCCTTTTTGCACTTTGTAGTTCATGGATTTGACCAGATGTTTGATACCACTTTTTCATGTCCGATACCTCTAACATAATCTTGAGAATCATTCAATGCTGATATCAGTCCGATATAGTCTTTTACATCTTTTAAATGACCTTAAGTTCATTAAAGAATCTACAACAGTGTTTGAGCTGACCATCTAGCCACAACTTCCATGTTAATGTTGAAATGAGTCAAGTTAAAATGTTGTTACTGCTTTTTATCTTCATTTCTACAGTGTGTGATGTTGTGTAGCATTTAATCTTAGCTGTATCTCTTGTTCTGACACCGAACTGATGAAGAGCTTGTGTCATATCTATTTTTTCTCTCTTCAGGTATGACAGTGCTAAACAAATCCAAATGGAAAGGAGGAACTCTGCAGATTGAAGCAGCGAAGGAGAGTTTCTTGCACAGGTAAAGCCACCTTCACCATATGTCACCATGTAACTATGTTGACTACAAGGCTGGAGGATCTGAATAATTGGTGAATTTTGTTTCACTCTTTTCACTCGTTCTTTATGACTAACTATTGTTTTTTATTTTAAATGAATATGCTTATCATTTGTATATAATACTGTATAAAGTGTATAAAATAAAAGGTATTACTCTTTTGTGTTAAAAGAACTGTACTGTTTATATCTTAGACTCGCTCAGGAGCGGCAGGCGACGATGGAGCAGGGCCTCCAGCAGCCTGCTGCTGAGGACAAGAGACAGAAGCTGTTGGACTCCCTGAGCAAAGCTGGTGTGGACAATTTCACCATGAAGGCTGCAGTGCCAGGGACTGAAGTACCAGGACACAAGGTGAGATCATCAACTGCCTCCTGTGCCCATCAAAACACCTGTATGAATTATACAGAGAGACAAGATGGGTGGGGAAAATATATGATATAATCACAAAACAACTAAACACAGAGGACAGCCACATAATTATTTTAAATATCTTTACTTTACTTATCATATTGTCTTTATTGGACACACGTCATCATGTATGACTGTTGACCGTCTCCGAATGCTCTGGTTTCAGGACTGGGTCGTCAGTAAATTTGGACGAGTCCTTCCCACTCTGCAGCTCCGGTGTAAGAAAGGCAACAAAGCTCGAACGCTGAAGTACGACCCGTCTAAATACAGCCACAACATCCGCAAGCTGGACAAAACCACCACAGAGTCATCCACAGAGTCATCCACGCCCGTCACTCAGCTCACCTGGGAGGTGCAGGGAGGGGATGATGACATCAGCAAAAAGAGGCGGGGCGAGTTTCCTCCCTATAAACCACCACCAAGACCCAAAAAGAGTCGGACAGATGTGATCAGCTCCCATAACACTGTGAGCAGAACCAGGTAACAGTTTCCCTCAATCTCACAACGTTTGTTTCAGTGAGTTGGTCCTACCTCTGAGATCCACACCACCATCATCATCTCGTTTCCTCCTTCTCGTTTCCTCTCAGATTAGAGCCGACCGTTGAATCCGTCAATCACACTGAGAAGCAGCACTTCACCAACGGGTTTGAACTGCACTCCAAGCACAGACCGGATCCGAGGAAGTTACCGGATCCGAGGAAGTTACCGGATCCGAGGAAGTTACCGGATCCGAGGAAGTTACCGGATCCGAGGAAGTTGCCGTCTTTAAACGACAGTGATGTTGACTCGGACGAGGAGATCCGCAGGATGGTGGCGACTCAGAACACCTCCCATGATTTGCGGTATCAGGAAGTGGAGGATAATCTAGAAGTGGTGGGTTTTGACTACCTGGGGAAGCTGGAACGCTCCTGTAAACAGCAAAAAGGTAACTGATGTTTTTTTTTTGTAGTTCTGTTGAACAAACCACTTTCACACACGCAGATTCAAAGTAACAGCTTCTTTCTTGTGACAAGCTGTGCAAGGATATGTTTGCTTTGTGATTCCAGGAAGACCAGATAATAAAGACGAGGACGACTATGATTCTGCTGACACAGATGAACTTTTTGCCTCTAAGAAACCACCACCACCACCACCTCCTCCTCCTTCTGAGGCTCCACTGAAGAAGAAACAGGTGCTGCCCACTAACAAACCTCATTCAGAGAACAACGCAGATGCAAAGAAAAAGACGAGGAAGCAAAGTAAGGTTGAAGCAGAGGAGGAGGAAGAAGAAGATTTGAAGAAACCTTCCTGTGCACAGCAGAGAGGAGATACTGGTAAACAGATTTCTCAGAAACAGTGCAGCAGCTCTGTCAAACAGAGTGAGAAGGCGCCAGTCCATTCCTCTTCTTCAGAGTCGGACCATGATGAGGTTGATGAAAATGAGGAATTGGACTCAGCCGATTCATCTTCAGACTCCGATTATGACACCATGTTTTCTAATGTCACTCGTCTGGAGATTTCCTTCACCGATCTACAGAGGCTAGCTGAAGAATCTCAACCGACATCCGAACCAGCAGTTACCGGCAACGTCAGCACTGGCCCTGAAAAAGAAACTGGCCTTCTGTCTGGCTCTGCAAAACAACCTGCTCCCAAGAAAGGCATCATGCCAGAGGAGATCCTCGCCTCCATCTTGGAGGACGACAGCAGCGATGATGATAAAAAGAAGAAGAAAAAGAAGAAAAGAAAAGTTGTGTTAACAAAACTGCCTGCATTTTTGGGGACAAACACACTGAACGATGGATTGGAAACAACTGAGAACAACCAGAGACTGAAAGAGGAGGAACATGAGGAGGCAAGAAGAGGTTTGATCAAAAAACACAAGCCTGACTGTGAAGCTCCGCAAGTGGACCACACAACCAGCGAGGAGGAGGAGGAGGAGGAGGAGGAGGAGGAGGAGGAGGAGGAGGAGGAGGAGGAGGAGGAGGAGGAGGAGGAGGAGGACAATCCTGCTGAAAAAATAGTTCCAAATAAAGCTCCTATAAACACTGAGAAAGCTGAGACGAGTTCCTCCTCGAGCAGTGATGACGTTGAGGAAGAAGATGAGAGGATGGAGGCCAGTGATACCTCCAGCTCCTCCTCTGAGGACGACGAGGACGAGGAAAAGGTTATCCCTGTTGAAGATGTTGGGAAATTAGCAACTCCCGCTGCTCTTCACAGTGAGTCCACCAGTGAGGAGGACGAGGATGAAGACGAGGAGGAGAAGGAGGAGGTGGAGAAGGAGAAGGCTCCCTCCCGAGTAACTTTAGGAGCTAAGGAGGAGGCGGAGTTGCAGAGGAAGGCCAATATGAGGAGGCTAGCTGCCATCCAGCAGAGACAGAAAGAGTCTGAAGAACACAAGAGACTGATCCAGGGAGCTTTAGCCAACCTGGTGGGTGTTGATATTGATATTACAATAAAACTTAAAATGTATTTGATACAGTTTTGGGAATGAGTTCAGACTGTTGATTGTTACCTTTAATATGCTTAAAAATGATAGATGTATTCCTTCATTCAATCCCATATTTGCTTGACATCTGCAGCGAGTTGTGTTATTAATCATTAACATTAATCTGTTAGGATACCCCAAATCGAGGAACAGGGAAACGCATTGTCTTTGGCTCTGATGATGAAGAGCAGGACGGTGAGGATGAAAGTAAGCAGCAGATTTCGTCAGAGGTCACGGTGTCAAAGAAGACTGTGTTTCACGACAGTCAATCAGAAGATGAGGCCAAGACTGATGAGGAATCAGCTGATGAGACCAACACGGTGAAAGAGAAAGTGAGTTACTGAGCAGAACTAGGTCTAATGGCATTCTGTTTGAAAACTGTGTTTTATTATTCATTTATCTTAACACATTTAATCATATTTAAAGAGATAAAATAATCTTGGTGTTTTTTCTTTATTATAGATTAAGCAGTTGTGGTAACTGTGTGTGTGTTCAGGTTCATCCAAAGCGACTGGCCTCTCAGTTGTTTGGTGGCAGTGACGATGAGGAGGATGGTGATGGAGAGGAAGACGATAGCAGGTTTGACATCAGGCCACAGTTTGAAGGTCAAGCAGGTCAGAAGGTGAGAGCTGTCTTTTATGTTCTCTGATATTTTATACCCACAGTGTCCTTTACATTGTCCAGACGCATCATATTAGAACAGACTGTGCTCACATATTTTTAAGAAGTGACCTTTAGAATCAGATCAAGAAATTGTAAAACGATAATAATATTTGTGATTTGTTATCCAGCTGATGGCGCTGCAGTCTCGCTTTGGGACAGACGAGCGTTTTCGGATGGATTCTCGCTTCTTGGAAGATGACGAGGGCAAAGAGGAAGAGTCGGGTGAGGGTGTATATCTGCTATGATCTGATCCTATCAGCAAATATTATTATTATTATTATTATTATATTAAATATTATCTTGGTAATTCAGAGAAGACGAAGAGCACGGCAGAAGAAGATGAGACTCTGGATGAGGAGAAGAAGAAGAACCTGTCCATCCTGCAGAGCGTCCTCGGCAGCGTCCAACAAACCTGCAGCAGCAAGACCACTGTCAAAGCCAAGACTTTTAGGTCAGCCACACAGATACACAGATGAGTCTGGACAACGGGCTTTTAAAGAAGTTGCATTCCACATGAAACTAATGATTTAATTTTAAATGTGTGCGTGGTTGCAGAGACGTCTCAGCGCTGCACTATGACCCCAGCAGAGAAGAACATGCTGCATTTGAGACCAAACCAGAGGAAGCCAAGGAAAGGTATGCACTTAAACTGTTTAATCCACCAATCACTTACATTTGTATTGTTATCAGCACAAATACTGACCTGACTGCTCGGCTAAATCCCACGAGAAGAGACAGGTTAATTTTTTCTCAATGGCTTGTTATTTTAGTCTTAGTCTTATTTTAGTTTCAAAGTAAATGCAATTGATAAGAAATGTGATGATTTTGGTGATTATGCTGCATCTGTTTCTCTGTAGTACACCGAGTCTGAAAATGGTTGGAGTGCAATTCTTAGTGTGTGCATGTTGTGTTTTGTATTTGTACATTTTAATTATTCATTCATTCATTTTTGATTATTGCATCCAGAATCTATCCATTCATTATAACTATATGTTTTTTGAGTATTTAATAAATAACTGCATTTAGAGAATGGACCCACGACTGAGCCTTGTGGAACACCACATATCAACATCTTGTATTAACAGACTATTTTTCCCACATTCTATTTCATCCAGTTATTTTTGTGTCATTATATTACAATTCAATCAAAGTCCAGTCTGCCCATCATTGTGATCTGTTGTCTTTACAGCAAGTCTGCCAGGAGGAAGAAGAGGGAGGAAGCTCAGAAGCTTCCGGAGGTCACTAAAGAGATTTATTACGATGTCTCCGGTGACCTGAAGGCTGTGTTTGGTCAGACAAAGGATGATGTCACAGAAGAAGAAGCAGAAGAAGAAGAAGAAGAAAAGACGAGCTGGGATCAAGAAAAAAAGGGGAAAAAAGGAAATGATGAAGAGCCGACTCTGCCGGTGATTCATGTCCCAGCTGATCCCAGTGCAGAGAAACAGGAGTCTGGGTTTAAATTCTCCTTCTTTGGAGAGGACGTAGAAACAGAGACTAGAGAGTCGGGTTAGTCTCAAAATGTTTATCTTAATATGTCTCAGAGGAAATTTAGTTTTACTGGAATTGTTATTTTTTAAATATCTTTGTCACTCTAACAGCAGAGTACAAGGTGGAGACCATCCAAGCTCCAAAGGTGTCATGGCAACAAGACCCACGTTTCCAAGACAGCAGTTCAGAAGAGGATGAGGATGAGGAGGGGCTGGAGGAGGAGGAGCAAAGCGGTGCTACACCTATAACCACAGAGTAAGAAAACTCCTGCTCCCTGCCTTGCACTTGTGTTTGTATTTCAGTTTATTTCAAAATGAAAGGTTTCAATTCTACAGATTGCCCTATGCTTGTTATAAAACCAGTAGTTGTTTCAGTTTAAATCCTGCATCATCTGAATGTGACTTCTATGCTCCTGTTCACAGAGAGGCTACTCCATCAAAAACTGGTCTCTTCTTCTTTTTCCCAGAAGACAGCAGACTGACAGGTACCAATACATTTAAAGTCTCTGCAAAGCAAAGTGTTCCGACTGTTTTATGATGATGAAGATTTATGTGATGAAATGTAGAAAGATGGAACAAGAAGCTGCGTTGATTGATTCATTAATTCACATTTCAAGGACAAGGAGTGAGATTAAATACATTTTAAATGTCTTCTCACGCCACACTTCTTTAGGTTCAAAATAAATTAAAAGATGAACTAGAAAAGCACTTGGAGAGCGCAGACCTCCACCAAGGCAGCCCAGTGCCTCCAAAATATTGAATAAAAATAGTGATAGCATCTACGGATCACGCCCAAAATTGAATCACTTGTTCCTGGTCCCATTGCGGACATTTCCTGAAAATGTCATCCAAATCCGTCTGTGACTTTCTCGAATTATGTTGCTAACAGACAGACCGACAGACAAACAAACCGAAAACATAACTTCCTTGGTGGAGTTAATAAACTAAAGATGAAACTGTCAGCTTCACAACTCACTCATTCATTCTGTGCTGGGGCTTCCATCACTTCTCTGTGTTGACAGGTTGTAACATTAACTCACGCATGTTTACTTTTAACAATATGGACTAAACCTCCTTTGCACACGGAGAAACACGGCTAAACATCCACTGTCATACCAAGCAACTACCTGCTTATCTTAAATCACCCACACTTTGTGCTTAGTTCTCGATACAAAAACCAGCTACAAAGTTACAGCTCAAGCTACAACCTATGTATTTATTTTCTTTCTACAAGAAAAAATTCAGCAAACATTCAGACTTCCTGAAATATTGCATATTGTTTCTTCAACTTGTTTTGTACTCGCTCTCCTCTTCTCGTCTTACGTCCATCAGAGGGCCCGAGGTTATTCTGTCGTCCTTCTCAGCTGGAGGAGCAGAGGGAGCAGTGGGAGGAAAAAAGGAGTGAACTCAGACAGGTAAACATCAGAAGATCAGAAAAAAAGTGTTGTTCACAGTGTTTACATTGTCTCGGTCTCCTCTACGGTGCTGACAAGTGTGGAGGAGGACAACATTGTTGGAGACTAAACTAAATATCAACCTTAAATGGAGATAAAATCAGATCTTTATATCCAGACTGCATTGTTATTTTATAGTGTACAGCTATGAGGAAGTTTCCTGTTTCTCAGCCACTATTTTCTGTAATGTGTGAACTCCTGAATTTGATTAACAGGATTTGTTTTTTTGCCAGCCAGATATTCAAAAAACAATCAAGATAAAATCTAGATTTTTTAAAATTTCATCTCTCCTGTGTGTTTCCTCAGGAGTACCGCAAGAAACACAAGGACGCGCGCAGAAAACTGAAGACCTCCCTGAAGAGCTGAGGACAAAGGGACATGAGGCCTCTGTGTCCGTCTGTGACAGATTTTCTTCTCACTCTTGGTGATATTTTGTGCCACAGACTTTGAACATTCGACAGGAGAGAGAGACCAATTGATGAAACATTGAAATCATCAAAATTATCCTATTTCTTTTCTATTCCTAAACCCTGGGATATATTTTGTGATTTAATAATCAGTTTTGGTCCTCCAGTGGAGATAACAGTGTGTCATTAAATTGTAAATATTTGATGACTTTGATTTGTTGTTGTTTTTTTGCCTCATGACAGTTGGTTTGATGAAGAGAGTTGGTGTCATTTAGGTGCTATTTTGATTATTTGAATATAAAGATTTGTGGAAACATGCGTGAGTTCTGTTTGAAAGCCCCCTTAATTCATACTAATCTAAATACAGTAAACCCTGCCTTCATAAAACATTATAATTTTGAAGGCTGTTTTTTCAGCTAAGTATGGGAGTTCTGGTTTACTTTCAAATGGACAAATATTAGAATTATATTTTTATATATATGAATTATGAAGTATTTATATAATTTTCAGTTGTCTGCTCAGATCCAGGGTTGCCAGGTCTGGTGATTTTTCCACGTTATTGTGCTACTTTTGAAGTGTTGTCTCCACTGACTGTATATAAAATAGTGACGTTGTCTTCAGGTTTCCTGGCTTGAGCAAACCAAACTGTATTATTGAATAGCCACCAGAGGGCGACTCTGAGACCCTACTTCTCACTTGATTTAGTAAACAGTAAACATTTCTGTGATATGTTCATGATCAATCGCTTGGTTTAAGTCTTCTTTGTAGCTCTCACAACATTTCAATAACACTAAACACTAGTTGACATTCGTTGCTCGAACCTTTTTTTTTTCTTCCCTCTTCCGCTGACTTTATTTTGAAATGTATAACCGGAAGCTACGTGTTGTGTTCTTGGCGCTGGTGGAATAAACAAGTGCTGTGCTCCAAACTTCTGCATCAGGACCAGAGTGAAGCAGACACTTTTATGGACAGGTGTGTCCGATGTTTGCTGCCGCACATGTCTGTGAAACACACCGATAACGCAGTGAATATTAGATAAACTGTAAAAACAAACAAAAATGAAGCCGGTTTTGTTTCTCCTGCTCCTCTCTCTGCGGACAGCGGAGCTCCGCAGCGTTTCCTCAGACCCAGGGATTCAGCTCGGGTCCACGCAGGACACACAGCGGCCGGAGGATGCGGGCACGCCGGCTGCAGAGATGGATGAATCCCCATCTCTGGAGAAAACCTCACCAGACCCTGTTGAACGTTGGAAAGCCCACGTCCTGAGGCGTGGAGCCAAAGGTGGGAACTCCAGTAAAAGAGACCCGCACTTTCCGAGCAGTTATGGGCAACAGCGTCGTCACGACGACCCGGACAGTTTCTTCACCACACCGCGGGACGACCGTTCCACCTCAGCCCCGACGAGTAACGTGTCGACGGGTCGGGGCTCCGGGTTCCTCAATCCGCTGTTCCCGTTCACCGACGGAGCATACTGGGCTTACGCCGTCATGCTGCTCGCGCTCGTGCTGTTCGCCGCGGGTATCGTGGGGAACCTCGCGCTCATGTGCATCGTGTGGCACAACTTCTACCTGAAGAGCGCGTGGAACTGCATCCTCGCGGGACTGGCGTTCTGGGACTTCCTCGTGCTTTTCTTCTGCCTGCCCGTGGTCGTCTTCCACGAGCTCACCTTGAGGAGGTTGCTAGGAGACCTGTCCTGTCGCCTCGTGCCATATCTGGAGGTGAGGAAAGTTTGAACAGGTGAAAGGTCAGGGGCGGATCACTGATTAGAGATGCTGGGCTCAGGTGTCAGGGGGGGCCCTGCTTTTGAGACTCAAATATCAGTAGAAATCTTTGTCTGGTAGGTAAATTCAGGCAGAAAAACGTTTATTGTGTACCATATTTTATAATTATTGTACATTTTTTGTATTTTATTATTATTATTATTATTATTATTATTATTGTTATAATTATTTTAAATATTTATTTTATATTTACATATTTTGGATTTTTTTCCTTGAATTATTGTGACTCCAACATTATTTGTTTTACCGTGAAGCACCTTTTAATTTCACTCTGTAAATACATGTTTTATTAACTATTATTAAATTATATATATATTATATCTATAGGCAAAGAAGATGAGAAATGTTGAGGGAGACATGCACATAACCCCAAAATAAGATAAACACTAGAATCTACTTAGAATTGATAATTGCTGTGATTAATATGATATTATACTTGCTAAATACACATTCCAGGTTTTTCAATCATTATAGGAAGTCATTTTGACATTTTTAAAATAAATAACTATAACAATGCACACAGTTTTAATGAAACACCTATAAATATATATATATTTTTAAAGTATTACCATTTCAAAAAAAATGTCTGAGGATTTACACAGTGTTACCACATAATTACTGTTTCTATATTACCATTTATTTCCTAACTTTATATATGCATTATGAAGTATAGAACAGCTATAAAGTGTTTTATGTTTTTTACATGTAAACTCTAAGCTATTTCAGGACAGTATTTAGGCGAAAAGTGTTGTTTTTAAAGTTGTTCTTAATCAGATTTGGCACCAATAGCAGACACGCTGTCAACGCTGCTTTTACACCTTCATGATTGGCTCATTGTTGAGTTTTCCAGTTCATAACAACATGTGCAGCCCTGTGATGAATGGCCTGATTGTGTCATGTTGTTCCTCTCAGTCGTCAGTCTTCACTTTGAACAGACGTGCTGTTATGGGCTGTTTGGCTCTATATACGCTCTACATCAGTAGTGAACCGTCAGGACATCATGAAGCGGCTGTTCTTCTCCAGCTCACAGAGCCACACTGTATGAAACACGGAGGCGCACAGTTATTCGCAGCCGTAATCTTCGTTTAAACACACAGATGACACAACTCCACCGTAAAGTCTCGGCATCGCAAGAGACGAACAACAATTCTGTTTTGATAACATGATCCGACAAAGCCCAAATGTTACATCCTCATATGGGAGACAGACAGTTTCTGCTCTTAAATACAATTTGTCTTTCATGTCTCCCAACAAGGAGAGTTGAATACTTTCATCCCAAGAAGTGCATTTCATTTACAGTTTATACCTAGTTATTAGTATAAATGGGTCGATGAGCTGACCATTTGAATCAGGTGTGTTGGAGCGAGGAAACATGCAGGACAGTGGTTGAGAAACCCTGGTCTATTGCATGAATGTCATTAGAAATCAACTGTTTATCTTTGTGATTGCTTTAACTGCCAGTTGACAACGTAGCGTCTCCACGGTAACCGCATCTTTTATTTTCCTCCAAAAATATACTGTATATTTTGCACATTTTAGTTTCACATGCACTTCAAATATTTAGGAGAGCTTTGATCAAGCTTGCCTCTCCACCTTGGAGTCTGGTGAAGCCTGTCTTATATTTTTACACTGCATCCCTCTAACAGTAGCTAGGTTTCCACTGAAAAGTCTCACACATTTTAACCAAATTTTAAACAACTCTCCATTATTCTGTGTTTCGATCCACTGCTGTTAAGCGAATATTGAGAGCTAGTTTACCAAGATAAGCAGTAAGTGGCTCAAAACTCGACAGGGATAAGATGGTACATCTTGATAATAGTGATGATTCGCTCCTGTCCACATTAAGACTTTAATGCACAATTTTGAAACAAATGTTCTGTTTCCCTTCAGATGCTTTTATGCACAAATCAAAAATGCACTGAAAAACAGCTCAAAATAATAAGCGAGACTCTTACTAAGTTGTAAAAACAGCTTGCAACAAGAGGCAGTCGTTAAGTTCAGTAATCAAGTTGCCGGCTTCCTCTTTCTTTGTTGCTTTACCTTTTTTCATGCTAATTAATTTCTTACCAAGCATTTAGCCTTTCTTTTTGATTTTTTTAAACGCTTTTCAGCAGTTCGTGCCCTGGGCGTTGTATTGACTTGTGTGTAAAGCGGGTCACACTGCCAGGCTGCCACTGTGCCACTCTGTTAGTTCAACTATTTTCATGCAAATGGGGGCTTGGTGTTAATTATCTTGAGTTGTGTTTTAACTGTTCAAAGTCATTACGCACTCACAGAAGGAGGACAAGTGGCTTTAAAGACGCAGCGTTTTCAGCCAAGTCCACAGACTTTAATGCGCTCGAGGCACCAGTAATTGTCCCCAGTCTGCAGGCTGAAACTTGTTACAACATAATTGCTCTCTGTTTCCTCTGCGACTCCTTTTAGTTTCCCCATGTCTGTATTCAAAAGGTTAAATAAAGCAACCCGGGTCTCATGGCTGTTATTGTGACTAATTTGCTGAGTATAACAAGGCAGAGGAAAACCTCGGACACCCTCCTCTGCTCACTTTTTACAGTCTAGTCTGGGTTAGTGATGGCAAAGTGCCACTTTTTTTTGTGTCTGGTACAATGCTAATATCAGTCTGATGTAGTCTTTTAAACAATTTAGCTGTTTATATAATAAGACATTTGTGCTGATGCTTTTACCACCTATAGCACCTGTGTTAAACTCAAGGCCCGGGGGCCAGATGTGGCCCGCCACATCATTTTGTGTGGCCCACAAGTGATTCATTAGTCTTAAAAGTCTGTGTTAAAATAGGTCTATGCTGCTTTAAGGCGTGCCTTGACCATAAACTACATTTCCCACAATGCATGGCGGTTGCGATACCCGCAAAGTGACGGCACCGCCACTAGATCGGAGTGTATCATTGTATATGCATCATGCGACAAGTGAAATTGAATAAGTAATAAATACAGAAAGTTATTTAGCAATATGTTACAGAGTAGTTACCTTTATTTTACATTATATTTGGTTACATTTAGTTACATTTATTCTGTATGACAGTTACATCTGGCCCTTTGAGGGTAACCATTATGCTGATGTGGCCCTCAGTGAAAATTAATTTGACACCCCTGATCTATAGTATCTATAATCAGACATTTACAGCCTGCACTCAAGTCCACATTGCTGAATTTTCATTTTACAGCAGGTCTTAATCCTGGTCCTGGAGAGCCATTGTCCCACATGTTTTAGATTTAGATTTAGATTTACATTTATGTCATATTCAGGATTTATGGATCATCCAACCCAACTTTATTTATAAAGCACTTTAAAAACAACAACAGCTCAACTCATTCCTATCTTCGATCCAGTGATTTGAGCTAGTATGGGCCCAATACTGATACTGAATGTCATATCAGCTGAATCATTATCTTAATGTCCATCCCTGTCATTTCTTAGGTGACGTCTCTTGGTGTCGCTACATTCAGCGTCTGTGCACTGAGCATCGACCGTTTCCACGCAGCCACCAGCCCTGCGCCCCTGCAGTCACCCAAAGTGGAGCCATGTCAGTCCATCCTGTCCAAGCTGGCTGTCATCTGGGTGGGCTCCATGCTGCTGGCTGCCCCCGAGCTCCTTCTGTGGCAACTCCTCCAAGAAACCGTGAGCCTGCCAATGCTCCCCACTGACCTGCAGCAGAGCCAGCTGCGGGGCTCGCTTATAACAGCGTTCAGAACCCGAACTGAGGTGTTTAAGGTGGACATCTGTGTCCGGGAGCCGTCTGTGGAGCTCCCAGAGAACATCTACTCTCTGGTGCTGACCTACCACGAGGCCCGCATGTGGTGGTTCTTTGGGTGCTACATCTGTTTGCCACTTCTCTTCACTCTGGCTTGTGACTTGGTGACGAGACAAGTCTTAGCCCAGCGTCTGCTGCAGAAACCTGAGGGTGATAAGGTGACAAGCAGATGCTCCTCCGCCTCCTCCTCTTCCAGGTCGTCCTCGAAAAAGAAAAAGCAGCATGTGAGGGAGCATAGGCTGCGCTCCACTGTGATGGCGCTCACCATCTTGTACATTACATGCAACCTGCCGGAGAGCATTTGTAACATCACCCTGGCGTACATCTCTGTCCCGACATCCTCGGCGCTGCCAGCTCTCATTGTGCCGGCACTCGGTTTGATCGGACAGTTCCTGTTGTTTGTGCGTTGCTCTGCGACGCCGGTGCTGCTGCTGTGCTTGTGTCGCTCTCTGGGTCAGGCCTTCATGGACTGCTGCTGCTGCTGCTGTGAAGAATGTCTCCCTGATAGCAACTCCTCCTCGTCCTCTTCAGCGTCGGCTGCCGCCACCTCTACCCTCTCCTCTCCCACCTCGCTCTCTCCGTCCTCCCTGTCTCCGTCCTGTAAGGGGGAGACGATGAAGAGCTTGTTGGAGGCAGAACCTGTGCTCTGTGACAGGGCCAAAGACTCTATTGGAACACCTTGCTGAATTTCAGAACTGGCCTACATATGGCTTTGAAAGATTGTGCAGATTTATTACACTTTTGCTTTTATCTAAATAGTTTTAAACATATTTTTTTTAATCAGCTATTTAAACAGTGTACTTTGTCAATTCATGGCTGAGATCTGCGAGGAGCACGATCTCGTCACTACAAAGAAATCTCAGGGGACAAGAAAGATGAGCAGTCAGTTGAAGGTTTATTCAAATGATAATACACTGTTTTCATGTTTTCTGTCATCCAGGTCATTTTATCTTCAGACGTTCAGATACAGATAACTGCAATCAAAGCAAGTCCATTAGCCTGTATGTAAACTTCTGAATGTTGGTAGTAATGCACAATATTATCTGTATTATCAGATAACACGCCAAGATCTGCCATTATGACTAATGACTAAAATATTAGTCTGAAACAGCTGCTGCCTCCTTGACTTCTATGCTAGCGCCCCCTACAGCTATTAATTTTTGCTTTATATTTATTTTGCTCATTTTAGATTTAATGTTAATTTCTCTATAGAAGAGACTAAATGACCTCTGCAGTTGGACAGAGGGAAAGATGTGTATATCGGTATTGGTTATCGGCCCAAGGACTCCCGATATGTTGGCATATCAGATATCGGCCAATATCGTGCATCCCTACACTCTTAGAAATAAGGGTTCCAAAAGGGTTCTTCTACAAGTGCTGAGGTTCTACCTGGAACCATTTGCTTCTGAAAAACCCTTTCCAGAAGAAAGAGTTTTTCAAGGGTTCTTGGTGACACTAATGGTTACAATAAGAACCATTTTGATCCAGAGAACCCTTTAAAACCCCTTTCGTGAATAAAGGGTTTTATGAGGGTTCTTGGTGGAACTCTCCAAAAGGATACCAGGTGGAATAAAAAGGTTCTAAAATTGGAGCCCAAAAGGGTTCTCCTATGAGGACAAGCCGAAGAACCTTATATGGTTCTACTTAGCACTTTTATTTCTAAGAGTGTAGTACATGGTAAATATGTGGATGTTAATCATGCTTTTAACTGTTTGGAGCTGATGAAAGAATGTTTTAATATCACAGTTTAGCCAGTCCAACTCTGGTCAGTAGTTGATTTGGAACATCGCTGATCTCAACATGTCCCAGTTTTTCTTGTTTTTTTGTTTTTAGAAGAACCTGATTTATTTATCTCAAACACAGTATATCCCACTCAGGAAATATGCCTCTAATATTCTGGTGTTCACATACTTTTGACCATGTTATTTGGCCTTAAAGGTAAAGTGGACCGTATTCAGTCAGACTTCTTATTAAATGTGTGTGATATAAATCCCCTTCTCCGATCTCAGTATTGATGTAAACAAGTGTAATGTTGATATAGCTGATTTAAATAATGTGTAAAACTACCAAAGTGAAACCCAAGCTGTAATAAACTAGTTATAATCTTTTACTCTCAGTCTATATGAACTGATAGTGTAGAACCATTTAAGAGTTAGATGTTTAGCTCTAAAAGACAGAGTTTAGATGGATTTAATCATGTTATGGAAGGACTCATTAGTTTTTACATTTATTCTAATTTTTTACATGTTATTAATATGTGTTTAATACTCATTCAGTACATCAGTGGTACCTGCTCTTAGGACTGTACCAGAGAGAGAGAGACATGATGACTTTTTTGGTTTCAGGGTTAAACTGAAGATGAAGACATACTGAGACTTTTGTCAGTGAACTGACAAACTGCTGTTTATGAACTGTTCTTTCTATATTTGTGTGTGTGTTTTTTGTAATGATTTTTCTTGCTGCTGCTGGCTCTTGTATTCTTCAATTACACCGTGTTGTAATTGTAAACGTAGTTACATGACTGAAATGTATCTGTGTAGTCAGCAGGTTAAAAACGTGATGAATGATCAGAATTTTGTGTGACTTTTTTTACTTGTTTAATTACATTTGGTTTAGTAAAGTTTGTATTTTCTTCAAGAAAGTCAGTTTTGCATTGTCTTTTATAAGTTCTCTGTGTTCTTATTTATGTGTACAATTTATGAAGTGATGCGAATGCATCATTTTCAGAGCCCTGAATACAGCTATAACTTCATAAGAGGCTGATTCACCTCTCACAGTCTGTTTGGTAAATTAAACTTAAATGGGACTATTTTAAAGGTCCTATATTATATCCTTTTTCTCCAAGTTAACCTCGTTCCCTGGTGTCCTAATGAACATGTCTGTGACATGCTTTGGTCAAAATACCATAAGGATGAAGCACCACAGCAGTTCAATCACCCTGCCAAAACAGCCCTGTTCAGAACGCTCGGTTTAGAAGTATCTCTTTAAAATAATAATAAAAAAAAAGTAAAACGAAACTTAAGGGACAGGAAATTATATCAGCTACAGAGGCTACTGGGAGCTAACAGTAGTTAGCATTTGGAAAAGTGATCATTTGCAGGCTCTAGCAGGCACATTGCCGTCATATATAACATGTATCCACTGGACATAAAAATCCTATGAGGCTGGAAGTTTGTGTAGAACTCTGTGCTGCACTGTGGAGCCAAGAACGTCAAACTTTTCACAGACTTCCGGATGCCGTTGCCCTCGTCTGCACTCTGGCGTGTTTTACGGACAAAGCGGAGCTCCACGAGACAACAATTGTATTGAATTTAGTGTCATGTGACTTCCCATGGCGCACGGAAGTCAACATTGCGTGTTTCATCTCCTGTACTTAGACCGTGGAGGACCACAAAAACATGAGTGAGTCATCTTTTTTCACACTTTGCCGACTGAGTATTAAAATGACTAAAAAGTTGATTTTGCATAATATGGGACCTTTCATTTAAATATGAATTTATGATAAGTTGTTTTGTCTAACCTAACACGTTATGAAATGTGGATCACAATATTCTCAAGGAATCCTTTAGGAAGACAAAGTAACATGGTGCAACATCAGAAAATGGTCGGCCAAATGCACTTTAGACACACTTAAATACAGTCATTCCAACTAAATAGAACCGCTGAGGTTAAGACAACTTAACAAACTCTCCGCTTTGGTCTATTCATGGAATTTGTTATTGACGACAAGAAAAATGTCAAATAAATTCAGCATACGTTGGCACAAAACTAACAGTTTAATACATAAAAATCGGGTGTTAATAACGACAGTTGAAACAGTTGACAGTCAGGGAAAAGAAGAGTTTTATTTTAACCTAAACAATCATTTTGTGAGAGAGAGATCGATGGCTCCTGTCTACTGCGGTCTCCTCTGGAAGGAATTCCACACAGCACTGCTCACCGACACCCACTGAAGGAGAAAGCAGTTCATGCCTGACTGTGACGCTCCTTTTTGTCATCATTCAATTATTGAAGGTCACAGCCTCACAATAACAGTTGGCCTTTGAGTTTCTGCAGACATGCGGAACACAGACAGTTGCCGGGGACAGCAGACAAGAATTCCCTGCTCGCACAAATATTACCAAGCCTTTTCTCACTTTTCACTCACATTATTGATCTAAAAATGTCTGCAGCTTTGTGAACGTCTACTTCTAAGTCGAGTAAACGAAACACTTGTGCAGATGTGTGAAGTAAAGACCAAACACACAATTCTCACTCTGAACTGAAAGGTTCCAAAAATGTAAGTTAATAAACTTCATCAGACATTGTGGGTTTACTCTCAGTCTGGACCAGTCATAACACGTTCTCATACTCAGTCATGCAGTCTAACCCCCAACACAAGTGATGAATGTATTTGTGAGTCCAGATAAGCATGAAGATGATCTTCGTTGTTGTTGTTGTTGTTGATCCAAGAACAGGTGTTTTTGTATCCTGATCTTAACATCCTGGGTCACCAGGAACAGACCTATGTCCCTAGTGTCCGACACTCCTTTAACAGCCTTCTTTAGTTTTCCACAGCTAAGGACGGATGATGATGGATGTTTTATAAATCTGATAATTGAAAGGTAAAGTAGGCAGGATTTTCTGTGGCATTATAAATCAATAATACAGCACTTCTACTTCTACTCTGTCTGTTTATAGTGTCATAACTTATATGTAGCAGGACGGGATACAGGTGATGTGACCACAGGACAGTGAGAGGAGACAATAAAGAGAGTTTAAGAGCAGTGATCCAAAAACATGTGAACTTTAAAAATCTGCAGATGGATCTAATTAATATCACTGATTCCAAACACTCATAAGAGTTTAGCTATTTGTAATATGCAGCATGATTACATAAAGTAGTTTAAGCACTTTGAAAACTTTTCACTCTGCTCGTGGACACCTAGAGTCCCCTTCACATTCTGTCAGTGGTCCCTAAGCTGCATTTTCAGGACCCGGGTGCTGTAAGTGGAGTCTTGGTTCCTTTGAGCTGAACAATTTGTCCTCCCACGTCGCTGCGCCTGGGCAAAGAGAAGGAGGAGGGGAAGCTTCAATAAGGCCAGCATTGTTCAGACGTCCCCCTCTCTGGCTCGGAAAGAGAGACACTTCAACAAAGCTGCATATCAATTGCCATCCGCGGCGAGAGTTGCTAAGCTACACGACACCCACTGCCTCCCACCAGCTGCCCCAGTCACTGAGGAGAGAGAAGAATCAAGGCTGAGATGCAGGGGAGGAGAAACCGCTGCCGTCTGCCTTGATAAGCCAAAACCCAAACTCTCTCTCTTCTTGGTCGCCTTGACAACCAGCGGAGACACAGCAGCATGGTGGCCTCAAGATAGCGATATGGTCTAAAACCAACGAGGCCCCACATTTGAACCTGATCAGGGCCTGTGTGAGTGGACTCTGCATGTTGCTGCTGTTGTCATGTGGGTTCCTTCAGGTGCTCCATCCAGTTTCCATCCCATAAAGAAGCAATGGGACATTGAACGATGCCGTAAAGTTTATCCAATAAGCATCAGGACTATTTCTCATGAGTGAAATGTACATTGTTAGCAATGAAAGCAACAGATTCACAGATGAAAAATCAGACAAATATCATTATAATTAATGACTTTTATTTCTTTCTGACTTTCTGAATTTCTGAGTATTTGGTTTTTGTTATGTTTTCCTGGACGACATGGTTCTCAGTTGCTCTATACTTTGTGTTAGTTCCTGTTTTATTTTGTAGTTTCTTCTGTGTGTATCATGTTGTATTTCATTCTCTGTTTAGTTTCTCTCCCTTTCTTCTCCTGCAGTGATTGCCTGAGTTTCATCTGTGCTAGATTCCTTGTTTATTTGAACCCTGCAGCCCTTGCCTCGGTTTAAGTAAGTTTGGGTCGTAACAGCGAGTTTCTTCACTTCAAGATGAATCGGACGTGTCTCCTTTTGTCCCTTTTGTCTGAGTTTCTCCTGCCTCCTCCTCCTCTCATTTCAGGGAGGCTGATAAAAGAGTAATTAAATTCTCTTCTTCATTTTACTTTGTTCATTTGGCAGCCTGGATAATATATGAAGCAACAAGCGTTATCTGTGTCTCCATCAAGTACTAACTTATGATACAGGGCATATGTTAAAAGTGTTTATTGAGTTTAGCTTGGCATGCAAATGCACCTAAAATGAAAGACTCCTTTTTGCTCTGCACTGTGCAATATGTTGTACATGATTAGTTGTAAATGGGTTAAAGCAAACAAAATGGTGGCACTGTGAGTGTTTGAGTGTAGATGCCGTACACTCAGTGCAGTGCTGGCCTTCATGTAATGGGATCTCCACTGTATTGATGTCCAGACTCTGTTCTGTGTGCTGTGACGGGTGTTTCATCGTACGTGTCTCGCTCTGTGTCCAGACTCAGCAGGCTGAGGAAATAAACTGCACAATATCTGTATCCTGTAACCATTACCAAGACGACAGCTTAGGGCTAATCAGCAATGCTAAAGCATTCTTGTCCTCGAATGTTGACTCGATTCAGAGCCAGCACAAAGCATCAGCTAACTGAGTGGTTGCTTTGGACCCAAAGGCCTTTCCCTCATTTTCTTTATGTTGGTATTCTTGATATTAAAGGAATAATCCCTGACTCGTTACCATGCCTTTTATTTGTGTGAAAAAATCCAATATCAGGGACGTTTCATGGGTCTTTGGGGCTCTTTGAGAAGTTTTGGTAGTGTGGAATGGGTCCTTTTTTTGAATTTCAGACTAAAATGCAATCATAATCTCCAGTATCATAAAATGATTGTTGCTGTGGACTAGTGTGATCAGCCTTTCTCACAGCCCATTTTTCTAATATATTGGGATTTGGTCCCTAGTCTAGATTGGAGAAACTAAATTTGACTTTTAAAAGTTACTGCCCCTCTGACACTGTCTCCAGCTTCATCTTCTTTCCCTTCAGGCCCATGCTTTTTTCTAGGAACTTTGCAAACCACAGCTGTCCACCAGAGGAATACTGAGTAATCATTATCAAAATATTGATATTGCATGCTGGAGGTGGAAGCAAGAGACAAAAGAGGAGGCAAGGCAGCGCATGACATTAAAAGCCTTTTCCACAGTCAACAAACTGGGATATGTATCAGCCCCCTTTTTTCGAGCAACTTCCATTTATCAGCAATGATAAATTTTTATTCCTGTCAGCCAGATTTTTGGTCAGCTCCTGCTCCTAAACCTTCGGAGATATCTCCACCGGTCCAACTCTGGGACGCCCGGCCGGAACCGGTGTAGTGTGGAAATTGAAGATAGTCTTACTGAACCTTGTCGTTCTTCCGCCATATTGGATTGAATAGAAAGCGAAACTAAACTTTCACAGGTCACAAATTTTGTCCGATCTTCACAAAACTTGACGTACATGATCCTTGGACCAAGCCTCACAAAAGTTACCAGAAGGATTATTGATTTTTTGGAAGCATTTGCCCGTCACAGCCACACGAAATCGGCCGCCAAACAGGAAGTTAGCTCATATATCAGGAACGCTTTCACGTATCGAAAACAAACTTTGTACATGAACTCGGGACTCCAATATGAGGAAGCACAAGATCTGAAAAAATTAGTGAAATGCACCCGAGCAAGCACACTCTGCAGTTCCCCCGGAAATGCATTCTAGTTGTCTTTGTGATCCAGCTGCTTATGTTTGAACATGGAAACTTCACCCGTTTCACATGTATCAGTAGCTGCTATGTTTGCCCCTCCATGTTCCTATTAACTGGTTGACTCCTGGCCTTGGTCTTTTGTCACGGTGATATATTTCCACTGATTTGTTTGCATTGACCCTTTATGTTGTGTGAAAACTTGAGTTCTTTTCCCACCAATGGACCACAAAGGTCTTGGTCTGGTCCCTTGCTTGATATCGGGAGTCCAGCAGGGACCGTTTGGCTCTAAGGACCAGCGTTTCCGGACAACCTTCGTGTCCTTTGTGACGAGAACACAGACGAGGTCTCGTGAGGCGTGCGGGCGGTGGAAGCTGACGGCGGTCCAGGCAACAGGCTGGTGGTGGCCTGCATGCACCACACTTCCTCATTCAGCTCTTCAAGGCGACATGGGAACCATCAGTGAGGCCTACAAATAAACTCTGGGGGTCCTGTTTAAATCCTGAGTAAACAGGGCTTTCATTGACTTGGCAACACAGAGGGGAAAGAAGGCGAAATCTGAAAATGGTCACTCAAGAAAAAAAAGGCAAATTAAAGGTTCAATTTCTTTGTGGTTTAGTTCAGTTATATGAGGGATGAGGAAAAGTCAATATCAATACTTTTTGTTGTAAAAGGCTTCATCATACCACGAATTACCATGTATATAGGTGAGAACAGAATGTGTTTTTTTTGTTACTGAATATCTTAATAACATAGGTGTTGCATAAGACACGTGATTTATATAAAGATTTTAATGAACTAACGCTTTTTGTGTGTGAATTGTCAGAGTTAATCACAATCACAGCAGCGGAAAAAGGACAAAGTTAATATAAGGCAATTCTGTGTGTAGTAAAATGAGACATAATATTGATTTCATTGATTTCAGTTGATCATGTTGGCATGAATTTGCATTGATTCTGAAAACAGGAGTGTTGATATTCATAGTTATTGATCTGCTTAACCAGAAACAGAAGTTTTAAAACAGCTATTTTTAAAAATGCTAAATCGAATTGTTTTATTTTTGAGTTTGTGGTGATTGTATGTAAATGTTTACACTGTAGTATATTATATGGCCACATGGGGGCAGTGCTGCTCCATGTCAAAAGACCTGACATCCCTCAG
The DNA here is from genome assembly GCF_963457635.1 of Microchirus variegatus. NCBI lineage: Eukaryota > Metazoa > Chordata > Actinopteri > Pleuronectiformes > Soleidae > Microchirus > Microchirus variegatus. The sequence continues at coordinate 8,295,502 of NC_139808.1, read as the reverse complement.
CCTCCAGAGTTGGACCACTGATGAAGATCATCACACATGCTTGTGTGTTGGGAAACACAGGTGTTAGTTATTAGGTATAATCATTAGGTTTAGACAAATGGCATGACAGGGAAACGTCTACATCTGAAATGCATCAAAGGTATTTGTACATGTGCTTCAAATGCCATATTTTAATTCCAGTTTTCTTTCAAGATGCTGTAAATAATGATTGAAATTAGCGAATAGGAAAAGTTTTTTTGTTGTTGTTGCCAGCTTTGGTTTTTCATTTGTTCTGGGATAAGTTCTCTTTTACCAAAGAAGATTAGAAGTTTGTGATGAAACAAACATTAGGTTTTTTTTTGGTCCATTTCTCTAAAACTAATCCAGTCTAATAGCCTCATTAATCCTTCCTGCATGATGTTTAGTTTTAAGTGTTTAGACGTGCACAGTGAGTCAAACTGCCGCTCTTTGAGGAGCTGATTTGTGTTGCGCTACACCGACAGATGTTTCTCATACTTGGTGTAATATAATAAACAATATATAATGGTTTCATATATAAGACATAAGTGAAATATAGTCTGTAGGTTATTGCTGTTCTCCAGCGTCACATACATACTAATGATATTCTAATTCTCATAGGATAATTTCACATATCATTTCAAGGTCATCACTCTCTTCTGTGTAATGTATTTAAGTATTTTAAAGCTTTTCTTTTATTTCTTTATTTCTGCACATGAACGTCTCCCAGCTTTAAATCCAGACCTTCATAAAGATCTTTTATTGTGGACTTGATGTGCAGATTGCTTTCCATCTGAAACTTGTTATGAAGCAGGAGTACATTTACTACTGAACATCACTGCTGTGGATTTTCCATCGGTCGATCATAAACAATGTGGTGTGTGTGTGTGTTCTTGTTTTCTCGTGTTCTTGTGGCATACTGAGGACCAGTGATGGTTTTTAACCAGCAAAGTGAGGTCATTTTTACGAAGTGAGGACATTTTGGCTGGTCCTCACTTTGTTTTCGTTGAATTCATTTCCTGAGGTTGTAAACATGCTATACTCAGTTTGGTACAAAAAACAGTTATCCAGCCCTTTTTGCTCTGGGGCTCCACCTGCAGACATTTTATGGTCCTGCACCCAGTAGTTCTTATGTTATTCATGAAGTAGATATTTATAATTGTGTTGATTTAGTAGAAATGCTGGTCCTCACTTTGTCAGCACTTTTACCCGGTCCTTAGTATGCAGCAAGTACAAGTGTGTGTGTGTGTGTGTGTGTTGGTGTGAAAGCTGGATGTTTATACAGGGACCCGCAGCTTCCTAACAAAGGGCAGCTCACAATGTCCATGTTTAGACAGTCAGGTCCAGCAGCTCAGCTTGTTTATGACAGTGAGACACAAGACACAGCCCAGCATTTCATATCCGCATATGGTGTGAGTGTGTGCTATAATGACACAGTCAAACTGTGGGGGCTAACAAGGTCCTCGCAGAGGTGATCGTATCGTTCCTGTTTCAGGTGAGAATTTATTTTAGATTTGGCCTCATTAGGGTTAGCCTGCACTGACATGTAAAGACAGTGGAGAGTCAAAGCCTATTTGCCTTTGGGTAGAGCCAGGTAAAAAGATATCTACTTGAGATATTAAATGTAATTTAAAAATTAATTTAAAGTTAAATCTAATTTAACTGATGGATTGTCTTATCATTATCCTTCTGAAAAACCCACTGCACTCATGATTAGAGGATATGCTATAGAACAAAAACCCCATATTCAAAAAGTCATTTCCTGCACATTTAGACAGATCCATGCAAGTGTCTTTAAAGCACAGACAAAGATTTATATGGGAACAAGAACTTCAACACAATCGCTACAATCAGCCACTGCTTGTTTATCACTATTTCATTTGCAAAGGACATCCGACACGATTCTCTAAGAAGTGTGTATGTAAGAGATAAAAGGTACTGATTTTTCAAGTACTTGTTTGGACAATCGGGACATTCAGGGCTTCAGAGTGTGAGCCACAGAGAGTCACAGCTGCTGCTGGACCTGGAGCACAGCTGCAGCCGATCACGTTGATAAGCAGCTCTGCTGAGTTGATCAATCGAGTATGTTCCCACCGACCCTTTCACTGCACACGGTATCTGTGCCTCACATCTCTGCCTCCACAGCCTCCTTTTCCTTGCACATAATCTCTAAGTTTACACAGCACAAATTACTCTATTACTGTATGTAGATTAGGCGTAGGTGGGTCATAGAACTTGGGGTTTTCTTAATTGACATTAGCTCAGCTACTTGTGGAAAGTGTATGTGTGTACAAACCTATCTTTGTGGGGACATTTGGTCTGGTCCCCACACAGCTCTGGTATTAGGGTTTAGATTAGGATTAGACATTTAAGGTTAGGCTGTGATGGTTAAGGTTAGGGTTAGGGACAAGGGAACGCATTATGTCTATGATGTGACCTCACTAAAAACAAAATTGAGTATACATGTTGGTTAGGGTTACTATGTATGTTATGTAAGTGACTTTTTTGAGGATTAAGACCTGGTTTTAGGGTTAGGCCTTTGTTAGTGATGGTTAAAGCTAGGGAATGCACTATGTCTATGAGTGTCCACACAAACATTTGTGTGTGTGACAGTTTGGAAGATAATTTACAGCAGCTGCTCAGTTTGATTCCTGCAAATCAAAATCTTTTCGGTTTACATGACCTCATGGGACATTGCATTGACTTACATTCATTTCCTGGAGACTAGTCCTGACCCTGACCCTAACTCTGACTCTAACCCTAACCTCAACCTAACCTTAAAACATCTTCACATCAAAATGTAGTAATTTACATTATGGGGATTTGATTTTTTTGTCCCCATAAGGAAGACAAGTTTGTGTTAACAGTTTTAGGTCCCCACAACATGAGTCACACACACACACACACACACACACACACACACACACACACACACACACACACACACACACACACACACACACACACACACACACACACACACACACACACACACACACACACACAGCATAGCAGTAGCAGTGTGTTACAGTAATGTGACTACTGTTTGCAGGAACAAGTCAAATGCAACATATGATGAGTACACAATAGAGCACTGACACAGTCAGGGAACACACACTCATCAGCAACTTTATCGGGTACACACACACACACACACACACACACACCAGAGACTCACTGTCGGTCTTGTATTCATTCCGTCTGTCGCTCTACCTTTCTGTTTGAAGCCAAGCTGCATTTAATTCTCAGTCTCCCTCCCCCTCAGAGACTCGCCAATCCATCCCATCCTGTCCTTCCCTTTTGTTTCTCTCCCTTCCTCCTACACCTTCTCCCCCTCTTTTCATTCTATCTCTCATCATCCACCGCCTTCAGCTAACCGGCCTCCCAGCAGAGAATTATGAATAGAATTCAAATCAAGTTGAGCTTAACTGTCTCCCACCCCCTCTCACTTGCCTCTGCCCCGTCCACATCGCTGCGTCTCCACTTTTCGAAGTTTCTCCAACTGTTTCCTCTGGATTACAGTTGTGACCTCACGCCCACACTGCTCTGCCTCCTGTTTATTCACTCGCTGCATCTCGATCTGCTCTGTCTGCTGTCGACTTCTCACTGAGCCCTTGGCACGCAGCCGGCACGTCACTGTTCAAAAAAAAAAAAATGCACCATGACTGTGTCTGAATGGGATTTTGGAGCTGGAACCATGAACAAGTGACCTTGACTTTGGAGTCACCTAATGCAAAAAAAAAAAAAACAGAAACAAACAAATATGTTCCTATGAGTCACATGAACTTAATCATGAGAGGTGGGGTTGTTTCATCATGAGCGTAAACGTATTATTCGTAAATTATTAGTAGCAATAGCTGATTTATTCAATTTATTATTAAAAGCTGAATAAAGGTAATAGTGAAACCGTAGATGTGATGTGACTCTGCTCCTGCATGTTAAAACATCAGTCAATCTGCAATCTTTAATAATGCATTTTATCTGCAGTGCTGTGGAGGAGTGCTATATTTCTATGATCACATGAATTCAAGTGACCAACCACAACGTTGCCTGCTGAAATATCGCCCCCTTTCCCCCCTTGTTGATCCATACAAACAAAGAGACTTATGCTTACAGTCGAGTTTCTTCTATCTCGAGTCCTGTTCCATCAAAACTTTGCCCTCCGTGCTCCATGTCTAACCAGTTAATAACGTCACAGTGCTATTATCCTCCCCCTCCTCCACATCTGTACTGAATTAACTGGGTTCAGCTCCATTGTCTGAAAACAAAAACAGAGGAATATGCAAATGAGAAAAATCTATATTTTGAATTGTGCTGTGCGTCGAGATTGACAGAGGGCGACGTCTCTGCTGTTCTCCTTCCTCTATCTTAAACGTGCGTGGGTTCAAACAAAGTTAATAATAGAGGACATCTGATCGTATCTGACATCCCGGTGTTTTTTATCTGTTCAAAATGTCCACTATGCAGAAGGCGAGGGGGGGGGGGGAGTGCAGTCATCAAGCGTGTGTGCACACAACTTCCTAAATCTGCCCACTTTGAAGTGCAGACAGGCCGTCCGCTCGTCTCACAAGCTTACAAAGATGAGAAGACGCTAAGATGACAGCACAATGCAGCAAAATCAAAAAAAAAAAAAATACCAGAGTGTAGCTTTAAGTCAACGGAGAAGAAAATAAATGAACACATTTTTCCATGTGGAGGCCGGTCTGCTAGATTTAGGAGAACAGCCACCAGTTAATCAGTGCCACAGCTTGAGCACCATGACTGCAGCACAGAGCTGGTTATATAATGTATGACTGTGGGATTCCCAGTCACTTAGCCTCCTCCACTTAGTGATGTGGGGAGGAGAAGGAGGAGGAGGAGGAGGACAGGGTGGAGGGAGAAAGGGAGGGCTGCAGAATGGATGGCAGCTGAGGGAGGAGAGTATTGATGTAAGTTATTGTGATCATGAGTGTGAAGGGCTCAGGTTGGCCACCAGCTCCTCTGCTCTTCAATAATCCAATAATTACAGGCAGCATCTTAACCGGGGATCCCTCTGCAGCTGCAGCTACACAGTCACACCCTCACTGCACTGCTGCATGTGAAAGTGCTGTGTGGAAACATTTTACACACACAGCAGCAACACCTCTCTCCCTTTAACTCTGCGAATCCGATGAACACGCAGACAGTTTAATAAGGACTACTTCTCCAGTGGAAACGGGCTCAAAAACACTGTTAACACGTTTGTTTTCCGTGTACAAATGAAACCGCTCGAGCTTCTTCTAGACTCAACCCCACTGCAACATCATTACTGAACCTGCTGTACTGCTCTGTGTCATGATGAGAGCACAAGCAGCATTTTCTTCTTATTCTACTGACCTACAGGTGGCAGTGAAGAACACCGCAACGAAGGTGACTGCTTCTCAGCATTACAGTAGCTGTGTGTCCCAGGCTGCATCCTCCTCCTTCAAGTGAGCTTGAAGTCAGACGCTGTGAGAAACGAGACGGTCTAAGCCCGCTCAATTCACCGATTCTCCCTCTTCTTCTCCTCATAAATTCCCGTTTACTGAGAGGTTAAATGCTGCCCTTCACAGTTTGAAGTCATGAATCACTTGTTCTTGCTGCCCCTCCAAACCCTGACTTGTGGTTTAACCCTTGAACAGCCAATCCTAAATACAGAATAGCTGTAGTTGTAGAACTGGAGGAAATGTTGGCATGTGATGTAGCTCAGGCTGAGAGTCATTTATGTACAGGTAAAATAATTCCCCTTAATGGTAGGGCGGGAGATTCTGTCTACAGCTCTGTAAAAACACCATCCAATCATATTGAATGGCCTGAAGAAATTAATTGGATCGTGATGCATTAAGCGCATACCCCTCTTTGTGCGCTCATGCTCAGAAGACAGATCCAGAGTTGTGGAGAAAAGGTGTCAACAACAGGTGTTGGTTGCCAACGAAAGATGTTTTTTGGGAAAGCTACTGCCAAGAAAACGGCTGATGCAGAGCGATCCAAGACCAGAGTGAACATCGGTGCTGAAAGCCCAGAAAGAGCTGCAAAGTGATGACACGGTGGCTCTATTTAATATTGGACTTGAATTCGAAATGTAGCCTGATCCAACTGTTTTTCCAGGATCTTTGACCCCACCTTTAAATCTCTTAATTCTATTAGAAAAGCAGTGAAATATGTTTAGTTGGTTACTAAATATAAACAAATGGTTCAAACCATTAAAGGTGCCATATATAAGAATGTGGCCAAAAACGGTTACTACATTCAAATTCAAAATACCGAGGTCTTTTAGGTTTTCTGACATAACTGGCAACCCTTGGTTGCTCGGCAGCTGAGACTCTGACTGCAGTGGTTGGTAGACGGCGGTAGGTGGCGCCACATGCTAAAACATGATTTCTAACATAAACATGATTTGCAGTCTGCAAAAGATTTTTTTAAATGCAAATATTTCAGCTGTACTGTTGTTGTTGGTGAGTTCAGTTTGTTATATGAACATTATTCCTGAGTCTCTGTGACATATTAGGAGGATTTTATGGCCAGTTGCTTTAGATTTATTACATAATGCACCTTTAAATTTTTACAACAGCTACAGGCACTAATTACTACCCATTTTCTGACTCTATTTTCTCTGCTAAAACAATACACATCTTTTGCTTGTTGCTTGCATGTTGGTGATGAAGGACCATGTGAGTCACTGATGCGTTTCTAAAAGTTAACAGGTTTAAGGATAGGATTAGGTTGGAGTAATCTCTTTAGATGTAGATCCTCGCTGCATTCTGAGAGCTTCAGTCTTCTTCAGAAACAGCAGGTTTGGTCAAATATGCATGTCTATAGAAGCAAAAACCTTATATGGCTTATGTATTATTCACACAGTGACATCAGGTTCTCAGAGAAGCCCAGAGCAGTTTGGAAATGACTTTCCTCCTCCTCCTCCTTTCATTTTCTGCAGCTTGTTTTCGCTGAGAGCAGAACGACCCTTAGAAATCTGAATGTGCAATGCTGCTCCTACTGTGGCAGCTTTAGTTTTTCATCCACATTTGTATTTGTCTTTTTCTTCCGTGTGTTTAGAGACAGTAGACAGAGAAGATGATGGACCGTCAGTGGAAAGCAGGAAAATCCATGATCAGTATTCATCACTAAAATACTGATGAATAAAAGCCAAACAAACAAAACCTGAATAACTATTTAATATGATAAGCAGCATTGGTTTCCTGTATAACCTCTGGTGAAACACAAACCGTTCTCAAATACAATTTTGATATCATTTGCATTTTATTTTACAGATTACATCAATTGTACCACATTGCAATAGGAAACACTTTATTTATTGATTTTACAGAAAGATTGAACCTGCAAAACATCATGATCGTCACGTCAGTCAATTCAAAGTGTTTGGACTCTTAATAGTCAGCTGAGATTATTTCTCTCAAGCTCTAATTCTTACTCTGCCTTTGAAGAATTCTTGTTTTTCTTGTGATGGAAGACTGCATCATCAGTTTAACATTTGAGAAAATAATCCTGGCTGGATTAGTTTTTGCTGTCTAGAGTTTACTTCCTGTTTTACTTGCGTATGTTATTTTCCCAGATTAGCCGACTTGCCTTTATTGTTTTCACAGAGTACAGAGTGTCTGTGTCCTCTGAAATTAAGGACTACGTTCAGATTACCAGACTGAACTGACTCATATCCATACTCAGATCTGAGTCACTTCACTCCTACATCAGATGTGTGGCCGTGCAGCGTGAATGAGAAGAGAATCCATGAGACTTTTTTTTTTGCCAAAATGTCTAAATTTCACCTATAGGGGAATCAATAAAGGTACATCTTATCTTATGTCCATCTCCTGTTGTTGCCGATGACAACATGCAAAAAGGTAATTGGGCGTATGAGTGAAATTTTCGAGGAGAGACACTTGTGTGGCTGCTAAACATAGTCATTAGCAGATAGGGGTGGATTTGGTTGGTTGGTGATGATGACGACTGTCAAACCCACAACAGACAGAGTGTTCCTGTCTGTGGTTTGGAAACAAAAGGTATTTGGTTAATGTGAGGGAGAGCTTGTGGTTTTAGTTACATCTCTGAAGTCCCTGTGAACCTGTATTATAAAGTCAGTAAAATCATATTGTACAGCATATTGGCAAAGCTGCCACATAACATATCATATAATCCAGTGTCTTCATGGGAAACAACAAAGTATTTGCTGTTGCAGTTAACTATTCCCGTTATAGTTTGACGTTGTGTCTTTCTCCTGCATTTATGCCCTTTAAAGGCCAGGCCTATAAAGGGGAAAGCAGCTAAAATGTCCTTCCCTGTCTCAACTCAAAGCCGGTCTTTACCAAGACAGACAAACAACTGCACTCACACAGGAAATGCTGTACGACACTTACTAAGACAAAGATATTATCACAAAGCTCCTCCTCCTCCACCTCCTCTGCATTAGCTTGACCTCCTTCCCCTCTTTGTCCACCCTCTCTCCCATATATGACATGTCTCTCTCTCTCTCTCTCTCTCTCTCTCTCTCTCTCTCTCTCTCTCTCTCTCTCTCTCTCTCTCTCTCTCTCTCTCTCGCTCTGACCTGCTGACTGTCACAGCTTGTGTTTTAGGGGTCCTTGGACAGACCATAAACTCTGGATTTACAGCGTCCTTCCTCCGCCCCCTCCTCCTCTTCATCATCCTCCTCCTCCCCTCTTGGTGTTTGTCTCACTGTGAATGGACGTCAGGATCTGATTGAATGTTTACAGCAGCCTCTGCTCAGGGAAAAAACAAGTCGGCTGAAGCTGGAATCTGAACATGTTTTTTCCACAAAAGGGAAAGAGAAATGTAGCGTATATTTAATTCATCTTCAGACACACACACACACACACACACACACACATTCACCCATATATAGTCATCCGTCAATCCATCCATTAAGTAATTTATTCATCCAACCAGAAATCCACCTACATAACCTCCCATGTGATCCAGTTATATAGAGTGTATACAAATCTATCTATGCATCCATACATCTGACCACCCATTCATCTATATCCATCCACCCATTTATGCTCTGTAGGCCTAGCTATCCTTCATCCATCCATCCATAAATCTGTCATCCACACACTGCATGTTCATTTAGTCACCCATTCCCCCACCAACCATCAATTCCCCAATAAATGTGTCTATGAATGTATCCAGCTATACATAACCATCACTTTATAGTTATTCAACCATCCTTTCACAGGCACAGTATAAACTGTTGGGCACCAAGAAAAATAATTAATACTAATGGACACTACCTTTCAAAAGTTTGGGGTCATCTATAAATTTTTTTTTCAGGTTTTACATCAAAGGTCACACTTTTATTCATCAAAAGAGTTGCAAAATGAATAGAAAATATAGTCAAGACATTGACAAGATTAGGAATAATGATTTTTACTCAAAATAATAAGTTTGCCTTCGTCAAAGAACCAGCAAAACTGTGTTCAGCTGTGCGAACATCATTGCACAAGGGTTTTCAAGGGTTTTCTAATCATCCAATAGTCTTCTAACACGATTAGCAAACACAATGTACCATTAGAACACTGGAGAGATGGTTGCTGGAAATGGGCCTCTATACACCTATGTACATATTCCCTTAAAAACCAGACGTTTGCAGCTAGAATAGTCGTTTACCACATTTTTCTGATTCATTAAATGTTATATTCATTGGAAAAAAAAGGGCTTTTCCATCAAAAATAAGAAGAGTGTAGCAAAACACGAGACAAAGGCTTGGTTTCTACCGAGCAGTGCAGTGCAGATGGTTCACCGTGATACGGTTTGGAACAACACGCCCTGTGTTTCCACCTTGGGGCGTGTAGACGACGTGGCAGTAGCGCGTGTGTCAACTATGTAGATTGGGTGAAGTCATCGCAGAGTGTAGCTTCCAATAAAGTGGATGAAAAAGAACAACATGACACAGTAAACAAAGGTGCGCGCTGACACAAACACTCCTTGGAGATTATGTAGTTTTGTGTCGTTTCTCTACAGTAAGTCCAGTCCCACTGTCGCCTGAAAGTGATTATTTACTGTTGACCAATCAATAAATAAGCAAATACAGACACAGACAATTCACAGTGCAGAGCAAACAAAACACCTGCATCAGTATCACCCATTCACGGTTCAACCAACTGATCGTTCCTGCATTTAGCCATTCATTTACCATCCATCAATCCTCTGATCCAACCTCCTACTATCTTTACATCTGTATACAAGTAGGAGATGTGATATAACAAATCTGGGTTGTTTTTCATAAAAAGGCATTTTCCCTGAAGGATGCTGGAAAAACCACTTTATGCATTTGTTACATCCAGATTGGAGTTTGCTACCGGGGTGTTCCAGTGAGTCTGTTAAAACCCTCCAGTTGATCCAAAACGTTCTGACAGGAAACAGAAACGGAGACCGTAGCACCGCAGTGTACTCTTCTCTACTTCATTGTAGTTTCTCTACAATGGCTCCCTGTACAGCCAGAGTACTGAAATTCCTCCTTACATGCAAAACACTGATTGTACCTTACCAGCCTATCAGATCACTTTGACAGACTTACTCTTGCTTTCCAGCTCCCCCAATGCATACCTCTAATTACCATAACTCATGGACTGTTTGTGATAGCCTAGACTGCAGGTATCTGCGGGTACCTGCGACTCCAGGGCTGCAGGATCCAGATCCAATTGTGAGGCAATGCCATAGCAAAACCTTGTCGGAAAAACCCTTTAATTGGTAAAATAATAAGCCACAACCTCCAAACCCGGCTTTCTGATCACATAGTCTGACTGAATATGCACTTAGAACCAAAGCAGCTGTCCGACGGCAAGAAGACACTCTTGCAAGTCCGACACACAACCGGCAGCTGACGGACACAACAAAACACACACAAGTGTTTCTCTCCTGGGAGCTGTTTTCTCTCTACTCTATGAATCAATGTATATTATAGGAGCTGGGGCCTGACACATGCTGCAGTGTGCAGTGCTGATTGCATGAATGTGTGCTCTAACACAAGACTGTGAGTGTGTGTGTGTGTGTGTGTGTGCTACCAACAGACTGGTGCAGTACTTATTTATGTGTCCGTTGCGCCATTTAGCAAAGTGCTGCAGTGACTTTTTAGCCCACCATTCCCATAACACACACACACACTTGCACACAGAGAGGCAGGAACCTCCTCCGCAGCCAATACTTACACGACGTTAAGCACAATTTCAGGTTAAAGACTAGAACAGAATTATCCTCGTTCCGTCACACATTCAGTTCCACATTCTGACTTTTCAGTGTGTCCTGATAAATAATGTTGAGCTGTAAGATGTTGACTCAATGCTGGATATGAATACACACACACGCTCGTTCGTCTTTATAGTAAGACGGGCGAGAGCCAAAAGCGGTATGGGAGGGTAGACTGAGGAGTGGGAAATGATGGAGTGGGAGAGAGAAATGGGACCAGAGAGAGGTGACACGAGGGGGAAGGGATGGATGAAATGTGTCCTGCTGCTGGAGGAGTTATGGCTGCCAGTCAGCATTTCATTGCAGGCCACAGTCAGTGAGCACAGAGGGGGAAACTCATCAACACACACACGCACACTCGCACGCACACACTCGCACAACATAATACATATTTCTCTCTGAGCTCAGACTGTGCTTGGAGATCAGCCTCCTCATTTGTTCACCTCACATGTTTGTCATGAAAACATTAGTCTACTGTATATGAATGTGTGGAATTAGGCTTTGTTTGCCTGTTGGCTCGACTGTGCTTTTTTTCGACACAACTGCCCAAGCATTTCCAATTTAGCCGGTGACCTTGCATCGGTTCCAAACTGCTCCTCCCATGCCGGTTGTAAAAAAAAAAGCCTCAGCTCAGTCGTACTCTATAGCTCTCGGGCAAATTCCACCACGAAGGTAATGACCATGTGCCCTCAGTTATGGTTTAGATATGAAGCCATAGCCATGAAGACATATAGTTATGATGTTTACAGCTACATTTGGCAAGGTGTTTTTCGGGATTATTTATCAATAATGCTATAATAACTGAGGCTGTCCAGTAATACCTTCATTGGGAATCAAACTAATGCAAATGAAGTTACTTTATGAGCTTGACTTTTAGATTTATTTTATTATTTCAAATCAGAAAAAGGCCAAAACGCCTGAGGAGCCATAACGTCTGCTTCAGAATTATTAATGCAACAGCATTTGCACTTTGTAGGAATTACACTTATGTTGCCTTGTCTGTTTCAAAGGTTTGGACAGATGAGTGAACATTAACATGTATGAAAACAGAGGTTACAAAGTTTGAAGTTATTTCTGTAGGATTTTAATGCAAAAAAAAAATTACCAGATTTTATATTGAGTGATAAATTGTTCTGTATTAACTCTTTTGTTTTGAAACTGTGAAATATCAGAATATGCAGATATCATTTTCCCATCGGCCGCTTTTACTGAACAGTTGCTTTTTCGACAAAAAAAAGTTGGACATTTTTCACTTTCGACCAGACTCAGACCAGTGCTCAGGTTATTTGAGTTTGAGAGAGATAATACAGGCAGAGTGATTCTTGGACAAAGAAATACCAGCAGAAATATTTTGTTTATTTTTCACCGTGTCTCAGCAGCTGCACTCGCCTTTATTTCTTTCACTTCCTGACTAAATGATTGATCTGCAGTATTTTCCCTCCAAAATCACATTGTATTTTTTTTCCTTTTTTTTTTTTTTACACCTCAACTATCATAAGCTGCTGAAAAATGTGACACAAACTGACTCTGTGTCTCTCTGTCAGAATGTGTGTCTGTTTCTTCTGTCTTATCGTCCCCTCTCCTCAGTCCCATCGACGGAGAATGGAGATGGAGAATTAATGCAATTAAGGATAATGAATGCATTGCGTTAAGTTGCTCTTCATGATTTCTTATTTTAAGATAACAGACGTAAGATATAAGCTCAATTTCCTGTGTAAGCAAAAAGAATATAAATTTTTATCTTGAGGTTACGAGCTGAAATAACAAGCATGAACTCCTGGTATTATTCATTCATGTGTGATTAGTTTCACCTTTACCTCGCATGCTTCATTGTTTCGCTCCTTTGCAGACTCTGCCTCCCTTTTTTTTTGTCTTTGTATTTTGTCTCGGGGAAACATTCATTGCTGGTCATTTATTATTTAACAGCCTCAGCATTTAATTATAAATGACTGTGTCCCTTCGAGAGTGCTAATGAATCCCCTCTCACACAGCATATTCCCTCCGGCTAACTTTAAGATGCTGTCAGTCAGACTTTGTGCCCACCCACCAGGAGAGGGCAACCCGTTAAAAACAGAGCCTTAATTTCATGTAAAGTTTCATTTTTAAGTTCCACTTTTCTTATTTTTTTTTTTTAAATTATCATTTCTTTGAATATTAAAGTAAAAATGTATTTGAGTGAAACGTTCAGCATCCTCATAGCTGCATAAAGCTGCATGTTTAAATGGTAAGGAGTGCTCCCATCTACCTTAACAAGCAAAAGGTCATTTTCCCCATTAGTTATGACCCCTAGCAGCGTGAACCTTTGTCATCACAGTGACAGTTATAAATATGCAGATAAAGGTTTGGGACACTTGTGCTTGGGTTATATTTAATCACAGAGACAACTTGGTTAGGTTTCAAATAGGTCATGGTTTGGATTAAAATGTTTTGTCTGTTACATTCAAACCTTTGTTAAACAACTTCACCCAATTATGGATGAACTCAACGACTGTTTTTATAGTTAACTCGTCATCGATTAGCGCAACGATGATTGATTGGTCGATTGACTGTTGCTTAAAGGGGTCGTATTATACACTGTTTCTCCAAGTTAACCTAGTTCCCTGGTGTCCTAATGAACATGTCTGTGACATGTTTTGGTTAAAATACCATAAGGATGAAGCACCACAGTTCAATCACCCTGATAAAACAGCCCTGTTCAGAACGCTTAATCATTTAAATCCACCTTAAAAAAAAGTAAAAACCAAACTTAAGGGACAGAAAATGACATCAGCCACAAAGGCTACTGGGAGCTAACAGCTGTTAGCATTTGGAAAAGCGATCTCATTTGCAGGCTCTAGCAGGCACATTGCTGTCATATATAACATGTCCACTATATATAACATCCACTGGACAGATAAATCCTCTGAGGCTGGAAGTTTGTGTAGAACTCTGTGCTGCACTGTGGAGCCAAGAATAGAACTTTTCACGGACTTCCGTTTTTCGGATACATTTGCCCTCGCCAGCACTCTTGCGTGTTTACGGCCAAAGCGGAGCTTCACAAGACAACAATTCCAGGAATTGTTTGCGCATTGTGACGTCCCAATGAGTGTTGAAGTCAACATCGCTTGTTTTATCTCCTGTACTTAGACTGAGGAGGACCACAAAACATGAGTGAATCATCCTTTTTCACACTTTGCCGACTGATAGGGCCTCCAGAGTCCCAAATATAAGGATTTAAATGATTAAAAAGTTGATTTAGCATAATATGTCCACTTTAAAGTGAATTTTAACTACTTAAAATGGGGAAATGAATATGAAACATAACACATAAAAATGCATTACGTAATTTACATAATTTGTGTATTTGTTGTGCTTATTTTGAATTTAAACAGTTTTGAGTTTGATTTGGCGTATTATTTCCCTACGTAAAAAGTAGTAACAAGGTCAAACTCATTAACTCATTAAAACTAACTAATCAATTTGATGCAACTTGATGATGATTCAGTTTGAAATGAAGTGGGAAAAGTTTCACATAAAAAAAAAAAAATCATTCAAAATTAATTCATCTGAGATAAGAGAAATAATGGCATCAGAATACACACGTCTGGGATGGGCACTTGTGTCTTTCCTTATTCTGTTTTATTGCTTTTTTCTCTTTCCTCACACTTATATCTCCCTCCTCACCCCCTCAGCGCCCTTGATCTCTCTTTAGTCTCTCTTTTCCTTCATCCAGAGAGAATCATTAAAGCTCTGATATAATAGTTGAGAAACATCAGAGGGAAGCGATGCCCCGCGATCAGCGGCTTCACCTCTTCTTTTCAACTTTCTTTCCCCCCACATTTTTCTAATCTAATTAACATTTGACATTTACAGTCTCTCTTCTTCATCCTCCATCATCATCACTGAGCGGCTCCCTGCACTGTAGCGTCAGCACATGTGTAAGCTGCTTCATAAATCTAACAAAAGCCTCAATGAACATTTAAATCCCACAGGAGTTTGTCCTTCCTTTCCCTGTCTCTCTCTCTCTCTCTGCATGTGTGTGTGATGGATTGCAGGTGTGTATTATTGACTGAATGTGCGTGTGTGTGTGTCCTTGAGCCACACAGCAAGGTTTGTTTAATGTATGCAGGAATGGTTCAGTGTAATTTGTAGTTTATTGAGATGATGAAAATGCCTTCACATTTTGCACGGAAAAACTTCAATGTTGTGCATTTTTTGTATTTCCAAAATACAGTAAAATTCTACTCCATCCATCCATCCACAACCTTGTCCTTCAGTGAACCATGACCTTCCCACACAACAAAACAGCCTTACTTTTTACAGGGAAGTATTTTCTAAAACCGTTAATGTATTTATTATATGTAGTTAATTACTTGTACTTTTGGCAGACATAAGGAAATGAGGGTGAAGGTGAACTATGTTCTGGAGAACCTGGTGAAAAATACACAATGGTTTTCTCGTAATACCTTCATTGTCCACACTAGGATGTCCTCATAAGTCCTCAACAATCAGCAACAAATCCTTCCAAATGTAATCAAACTGCTCCAACTGCAGACTACTGCTTAGCAGATGACTCACAATGTGGTTACTTGACACCACCAACCTCCTCTGTGTGAGAGTTTTGCCTCGAATTCTTTGTGTACTAAGTCATTGTTGATGCTTCTTTCCACACAATTGTAATTGTGAATCAACACACAGATGTATGCAGATCTGTGTGCACAGGCCACATTTCCATCTGTGTTTTTCACAGTTTTGAGATTTGACTCGTGCTCTTTTAACGACATCATCTGGTTACACCGTCTCCTGAGTGACATCTCAGCAGAGGTGGAGGTGCGGTGTCGGATGGACTCGAGCACTAACTGACTCGCTTCTCCTTTATCGGTTTTCTGGAGATCCGTTTGAGCTTCATTTAGGTGGACACCTGACTTGTGGGAGACAAAGAGAGTGGGGCAGTACACGTTCATGTCCATTCTCACCACGTCAGCTTCATCCTCTCATCTCATCGTCCATCCATTGTTATTCACACCACTCTCTGGCTTTGCAGAACTCTTCTTTCTCGTTCTCATTCTGCCTCTCGCTTCATCCCATCAGCGCCCTCTCCCTTTTTCTGTCCATGTCTCTCTCTGTCTCTTGCTAAGGCCTGGCTCTCTTGTCCTCCTCTGCCTCTCTCTATCTGACAGCTAATCAATAAGCAGCCAGCCATGAGGGAAGAGACTTTGGCTCCATGGATTTTCAATGGGATGGCTGACCCAGTGATGCTGTGTGTCTATACCCGAGTATAAAATGTACCACAGTGTAGTTAAACGGTGCTGGGGCCACTGACAACATGCACACTCTATGGAGTTTTGTATAACTTAAAGTAGACATATTATACCCTATTTCTTCAAGTTAACCTAGTTCCCTGGTGTCCTAATGAACATGTCTGTGACATGCTTTGGTCAAAATACCTTAAGGATGAAGCACCACAGCAGTTCAATCACCCTGCCAAAACAGCCCTGTTCAGAACACTCTGTTTTGAGTGCCTGTCTCTTTAAATGAGACACAGGAAACTATGTCAGCGTCACTGAGGCTCTGGCAGCTAACAGCAGTAAGCATTTGGTCCATTATGCTTTATTTTTTCGACTCTAGCCGGCACATTGCCGTCATATATAAAATGTATCCGGTGGACACGTAAATCCTCTGAGGCTGGAAGTTTGTGTAGAACTCTGTGCTGCACTGTGCAACCAAGAATTCACGGACTTCCGGTTTTCGGATACAGTTGCCCTCGCCAGCACTCTCGTGTGTTTTATGGACAAAGCGGAGCGCCACGAGACAACAATTTTGCACATTGTGACGTCCCAATGAGCGTGGAAGTCAACATTGCATGTTTCATCAAGACGATCGGAGCAAGGGCATGGAGTTGATGTTCTCTCAGTGTGCGTGTGGATTTTCTCCAAGTTCTCTGGCTTCCTCCCACAGTCCAAAAACATGGATTAGGTAAATTAGACGCTCTAAATTGACCGTAGGTGTGAGAGTGAATGGTTGAATGTTTTTTTTTGTCTCTATATGTGGCCTTGTGATGGACAGGCGGACTGTCCAGGGTGTGACCGCGCCTATCACCCTATGTCAGCTGAGATTGGCACACGACCCTCATGTGGAGGATAAAGTGGCAGAAGATGGATGGAGCCTCTTCGTACTTTAACTTTCACGGTTAATGACAGTGAAGGCCACGTCTGGGTGCATTAAATGTCCTTGAGAGTCTGGAATGTTTGATTGTTCCGCCTTTTATGACGTGTTCCGTCATGCCGATGAATTTGACCGATGACAGCGCAGAGCACTCGCTGTGCGTAAACAAACAAAATGGCAATAAGTGAAGAAGGTGCAATGAAGCTGTTGTGCTTTTCGAAAAACAACCAAGCAAAGCCGTGTTTCCACTGAGTGGAACAGTTCGGTATACGGTAATAATTTTTGGTACCCTTCCCCTTCCGAGTAATGGTATTGAATGGTGGAGCTAGACTCATGACAGTCAGCTGACAGAAAAGGTAGTGTTCTCAGTCCAAATGCAAGCCTGACCGAACTGTACCATGAGAGAAACGGACATTTTGTTTAAAGTCCAGCCTGGCCCCATGTACCAGGTTAGCCCCACGTCCTTCCGTCTGTCATGGTCTGGTCGGGTTCCTCTGTGCAAGTCACTCACGTCTATCTGTGAAGTCACAGCATGAGCTTTTGACTCAGTCGCCCCCAATCTGACAGTGACCATGGCAACGTTGTGCGACCTCGGTGTTAGTCACTGATCAGCTGTCGCACTTTAACATGTATTTTAACTGAAGTGTGTCTCTGTGACAGCAGCTTTAAAAGGTCAGGCCGTTTGATCACTATAATCTAATCAGCTCATCCTTTAGTTCAGGGAAACATTTTGCCCAACTGGGAAGCATTTCCTGAAAAAGGTTCTTCTTGAGATGCTCAAGACAGGGACACGACTGGAATAGACAGAGAGACGGACGGAGTGACCAGAAGCATAATGCCTGTGGTCACAACTGTCACCTGCAATGCACAAAACAAGCCAGGAGACTGCTGATAGTGTTTTTTTAAGAGAGACAGCCCTCACTAAGGGTTACAGAGCAAGTTTCCTTCATTTTAACATTATGAAAAAGCCCAGAAGATATTTAATTCAACTTCTTTTTTCTCCGTTTAACCAACGACTGGACTCTCAAACAGACAGAGCTGCAGCAGATTCACTCAATTAAAACTAATTAGCAGCGAGCTGAGTGATGAGTATAATTCTGTTCCTGCAGCTCGGCTTCACTCAGTCTGAATGTTTTGCCTGCAGCGAACAGAAAGAGAGAGTAACTTGCATTTAGTGACACAATTATCAGGTCTTATTTCTCATTTGAATTTTGATTGACTCTTTGACATTGATTAGCATCATGTAATGGCTCCTACTGTAATATGATTACGACTGATTTAGCTCAGGGTGCTTTGTCTTTTAATCTGTCTTTGAAAGTCTCGATTATGTCGCCATCACATAATATTCTTATGAGCATCATTGTGACATCACTGTGGTGTGTTTTCCTGGTGTCAGATGGAGTTATTTTATGCTCATGCGTGGAATATTATGAATATTTTCTGCTCTTGTGCCAACAGAGAAGAACGAGTATGAGATAGTGACTGAAACATGGACCATTAAGTATGGCCCCGCAATGTGCGTCACACACTGACAAATGAGGAAACACAACAGTAAATCACACAATGCAATGGCAAGTTTTGTGATTTCCTGTTATTGCACTTTAGTGCCACAATAATAAGACTTCTTATTATCCAGCAGCTTTCTTACAATCCATTTCCAAGCTGCTTCTCTGTGACACAAAAATACTCTTCTATTTGATAAAAAACAGCAGGCAACAGCTGTGCAGATATTTACAAAAAGGACTCTTCATATCATTTCCTGACGGTATAAAGTCATGGAAACATGTCACTAATCGACTGTAAATGTGTTTTCATAACAAAAAAAGAAAACCCAACTAAAAAGTCCTGAAATCAGGCCAACACACATTATTATAAGATTATTAAGATCAACTCTTGAAGTTTAATGGCGCTTGTCTAAGAAATGATGGAAGAATTGGGACTGTTAATATAATTATATTGCAGTCTATGAAAGACAGTCATTACGGGTGTAATGAGTCGAGGGGAAATTAACTAATTAAGATTTTGTGATTTTAAACAGACTCAAAAACATTGGTGGAGTTTTTTCTCCTGCAGGGAATGTAATGGGTAAATTGCAGTATAATGTCTCCATAGAGCCTTGTGACATACCAACATAGCAATATGTGCCTTGACTTTTGCCTTGACAAGGTTCCGTTGTCCTTCTCTGTGCGTGGTATCAGCAGATTCCCACACTCTGTCTCACCAACCACAGTGATGTGGGAATAAAAACCCCAAAGAATAAGAAGAAGAATAAACACACAAAGACAGCTGCTCCTCTTGTGTCTTTTTTTCCAACATTCACCAGAGTCTTATAAAGATTTCCTGGTAAAAATGTGGTGTCAGAAGTGGGATCAGGTTGACTGATCGTCTTGGACTCTGCGGACAGCCACCGGGCCATCCTGGAGATCAAACTCCTCCAGCCTCCAGTCTCCACTTGCAGATACAGCAGGGCTGAAGTGGTGTCTCGGATCATCACCACTATAGATCTCAACGAGCTCAATTCATCTTAACATCGGTGAGTGTTTAAATAAGGCCAATAAAAACAACAAAATGCCACAGAGGCATAGAGCAGGGACACACTGTTCTGTGGTGATACATGACGGTGATTTGTCGTGGCACAGAGTTTAAACAAGTTTGTTGCCGGGCAGAATATGTCGAGCTATTGTAAGTCATTGCTAAGTTGGCTCCTATCGCTGTTTCAGTGTGGCGCTCAGGCCTACGCAAGCCTGATGAGAGGTGGAAGGCCGTCGGACGGGCGTACGACATGTCAACACCTTTGTCGTGTTTGTGTAAGTGTGATGAAAGGGCTCGCAGCTGAACTGCAAAGCTAAGGACAAACACGATTTGCTGTTGTTGTCGTCGAGGAAGACGAAAATGGATGAATGGTAAAGTCTGTTGGAGGTTTTTGCTGAACGACCATTTATCTTTGAGTTTGCGACGACAAAAACAGAAGTGGTGCTCGATCAGATGTCTCGCAGCCCTGGGAGAAAGTGGTGGGTGACGCTGAGGTTTTTTGCAGCGTTACTATGTGTAACTGGGGGAAAGATTGTCATATTGCATGATTCTGCAATCTTCTTAATTCCATGGATTCATTTTCTCTGGGATTCGTCCACTTCCAGACCTTTACAGTGGTCAGGGGTTTTGTTTCTGCATCTTTGGTTTGTCACATTCTTCAGAAAGACCCCACTGTGTTTCCATTTCCCTAGAGATGGACCTTTAACTGTGAACACCTACATCCTCGGGCTCACATCATTTTCATTAACATTAATATTGATATTAATATGTAGATATGTACAAGTAAAGTGGTGACAGAGTGTTATTCAGCGCCCACACACGCCCGTACACACGCACACATACACACACACACACACACTGCTGTCAGTTCTTGACCAAAAATTGCTCGTTGCTGAACTTCACCTCAGGCTGCTTGTGGGTTTGGTATCGATCGGTGCACCCACATGCACCATGTTGACAAAGGTCAACAAAGGTCACAGAGTCGGACTGCAAACCCTGAATATTTGTGTCTTGATATTGAGTTCAGTCACCTTGCAGACACATTATCATAATGAGAAGGTCATGTAGCTAACGCGCACACGCACGCACGCACACACACACACACACACACACACACACACACACACACACACACACACACACACACACACACACACACACACACACACACACGCACACACACGCACACACACTCTTCTTCCATTGCTTTCTAAATATTAAACACCTAACATTATAACATGCCCAACGTTTTGTGCTTTTCCTTATCAATGTATTTTCTTTAATTCGTCCTCTTCACTTTGCTGTTTGGAAAAAATAACGTCATGTATTGACTTTGGCATGAATTTAAATACACTGACTGATGAATGAAAACACTTCTCCTTGTTATTGCATCAGTGCTAAAAAGCATAGAGTGAAAAAAAACTTCTGAGGTTTAAACAACCTACTGATTTATATGCATATGCTACGCTGCTAGACGTAAAGCCCCGGTGGCAAAACAATGAATGGTTTCTGTTTATTTATTTTATTTTCATGCAAAGCGTTGATAAATTCTCCTCCTGTGGCAGTGAACTCTGCTGGAAAACAGGAGGTGTCTGTTTCAGCTCTGGGGCACGAAGAAGCAACATCATCCGGCTTTAGACTCCCGAGATGGTGAGCAGCGAGTGGCTGCAGAGGCTTCGGGGGAAAAATGCTGCTCATAAACAAGCAAACAGCATAATCAGGCCAGTTCCCAGGCTCTGTGAACAGAAAAAGGCGTCGAAAGCCTTTGGAAAATGCACCGTATTTATTAATAAGTGTTTGAATCCTCTGATAAATGGGATTCATGGACCAGAAATATAGAGGCGGAATGTGAAATTCCAGCTTCAAGACACAGACCTAGCACAAAACTGTATTGGTACAGCATTGGGTTTCATTGTTCCTAAACTAGATTAAAAATGTAAAAACCTGCCCTTTCTCATCAGGGCCTAAATGTAACCTCTTGTATTCTTTGGACAATGAGTTGTACATGTTCTGGTCTTAAAATGTACCTGGACTAAAATGTGTATTTAGGGTATTGAATATTATTGGGTTGTATAAATTGTAGGAAATGAGAGCAGGAAAAAAAAGACATTGAAAACTTAATTTAACTCCACTCTAGTTATTAAAAGGTACCGCAATCCCCACACCAGTGCTTCTTAATCCTGGTCCTGGGGACCCACTAACCCCCTCCATGTTTTAGATGTTTCCCTGCTCCAACAACACCTGATTCCAATGGTCAGCTCTTCAGCAGAATCCTGATAACGATTCATTTATTTTAACCAGGTGTTGTTGGAGCAGGAGAAACATCTAGAACTCGCAGGGTGCAGTGGGTCCCTGAGGACCAGGATTGAGAAAACACCGGTCTAGACAACGGTATTTAGATCACAGCTGTGAGTACTGAACATTAAACACTCTGCCATTATTATTTGACTGCATGAGGAACCACGCTGACAAAACCCTGCATTTATACCCCATGTGTTTGGAGCCACTCTTATAGATAATGGGGAATTCTTTAAATAACAGTACAGTAACAAAATTGAAATTACCGAGATATAACCTGGATTTTACTTTAGAAATAACATTGTATTGCTGTTATATCATCTTCTCATTACTACACTATCAACTTTGCTATCACCAAGACAGAAAATGCATCAGAAATAGGACGGTATTCCAGAAATATTGGGTCATGTTGGGTCAGATGTACTGTTTCCTTAACTTTCAATTTTATTTTCAATTACACTTTACATGTAAAGCTTATTCTGTGAGCAATCTGTGAACGAGAGATAGCTAGTGAGGAATGTTAAGGACGTTTGGACAAAAAATAAATAAATAAAACGAGGGACAGAATGTTGGAAAACACACATTTCGGATTTATTTCACGTTTTTTTTTTCCGACTAGATATTCGTCATTAAAATCCATCCATCCATCTTCTTTCACGCAGCTATTTGGAGGTGATATAATAACATTATTAATACAATGACACCCAGAGCATACTGTTAAGAAATTAAAGAGCAAACGAACAGTGTCATGCAGTGTGCATTTTAGTACAAAGCAAAAACATCATTTGAATGATAATTTAAATCAAGGTGAAGCTAAAGGCAGCATGAAATCACTGTTGATCGACTGCCAGATGAAAAATGGAGTGGATCTCAGGAAAGCCGGCCAATAACAAGGTCAGGACACGCTCTTTCATTAGCGGCTGCAGTAAGGATTTATGATTTCGCCCACAACAACACGACGTTATCAGACGCGATTGGTTAACGCTACATCCTACATGTATGAAGGTTTGTGACACGTCAAAACACTTCACAGCCATTTATAAATAATGAAGGATTGATAAAAATAGAGGATTCTGCTGCTCTGGAAAGCAATTATGGCAACAATAGTTGTATGTCACATTGTGACAGTCACAAAGAAGAGTTATTATTGTAATTATGAAAAGCAATGTTAATGGAGAGCCTGGAGAAGTGGCTTTGTGTAACAAAGAGGTGACAGAAAATTGGAAAAGGTGAATTCAGACCCTGAGCTGTAAGAAATCCGACTTAGAATAAAAATGAGTTCAGCACTCAAAAACTCCCCAGGGAGGTTGTTCCAAAGAGTGTTGGTCATAACAGAAAAGGCCAGGTCACCTTGGTTCTCAGCATGTGCAACGACTACAGCACAGCCTCGGTCTCTATAGTCTGGGCACTTATGGTGTCGGGAAACCTGAGCTGTACCTGGTTCAAGACCAGAACTGCTCTGCTTCTCCTTTGAGGGTCATTACACCCCCATTTACACTTGGCACTGACAAGCATGTTTGAGTGATTCCAGTCTTTTCCACTTAATGTGCAGGTGGAAACGCGACAGAGATGCGCGTTGAGTGATGGACTGTGATCGACCAAACCCCCGCCTGGAAGCGGTCAGGGACGCATTGTGATTTCAATCAACAACACGAGTAAGTGAAACGGCATCAAAAACAGAAATAATCACACATGTCTGTTCCAGCAGAGAGAGAGAGAGAGAGAGAGAGCAGTAAGCAGAGAGCTGCAATTATCTAGTAAACAAAGCAGTCATCTACTGAGTCAAAACCATGTTTTCCAACACTCCTGTGGATGGAGAGATGATAAAACCAGTTGAAAAGCAAGCAAACACAAAGCCACAACTTCACCGATGGCAATCAGCTGTTTTGATTTTTGAATTTCTGTTCCTTCTTGCACAAATGAGGTGGACGGAGACATCAGATCTCAAGTGGAACAACTGAACACCAAGCATACATTTAACAGGATTATTTTTGGACTTATATTAAATACTTTTTTTTTTTCCCCTTTTTGGCGTTGGGTATAACTGGACTCTCTGTTAAACATCAGAGAAGTAAAGTTGCATTTGCATCCATCTTTTCCACATTTTAGCCAGTTTCAAAAGCTTCTTTTATGCATTTAAAATGAGGAAGAACCTTCAAAACCAAGATGGGACGAAGGTGCCAAACGGAGTCTGTAATCAGACGAGATCAGATGAGGGCAGCAGCTGCTCAGGTGAGCCTTCATCTGGTTTTTGATCAGCCATGTCTTTAAACTCTCTGAAACTCTGATCATCTTTATGTAACCGCACAGCTTTGTGTTGTTGCCATGGCGTCAATATCTGACACTCTGCTGCAGCGCCTACATGATTTAGGTGGCACAGTCACATTTGACAAAAACACACACATGCACACACACGCACACACACACACACAGGGAGGGAGAGAGGAAAGACACACAACAATACTTGGTATATCTGCTGCTTTTGTGAGATGTCTGCATTGTGAATGCATGTTTTTGTTTCTCATTTGTACATACAGTGCATATATAATATACTTCATATATATATGAAGCTGTTTGCTATGTCTGTGCAAAAGCATTTTCTATATTTTCCAGACAGTTGTGCTCTGGCTTGAGTTGGCCTTTTAAGCAAAGTAATTGCTGAGATCTGTTGCTCGCTGGAGCTGGAGCTGATGTCACTGGTTGTTCTCAGAAAACAGAATTATTAAAGCGCACACTAAATCCTGTGGATTATGTTTTTGTGTTGCTGTATTTAAGTGAACACTTTAAAGTTGTTTTTGTTCTCCACTTTTCTTTTCTTTTTGCATCTGGCGACTGGTTTCCTGCTGTTTTAATGGACTACGTTGCTATGGAAACAGCTTGGGTCCAAGTTCACTTGCTCGAGTGTTTGCTATTGACAGTTTCTTAAGTTAGGGTCGTATGTATATGTACTGTACGTACATAATGTCAGCGTCTACCCGACCTGTTTTATAAACAGTGTTGTTTGTCCAGTCTAGTTTGCCAATGAGGTGAAACCGAACAAGCTTTTTTACACGACTTAGTGTTTGATTACATTCCTTTGTAACTATATTCCCTGTTTAAAGCTGTAGTGTGTAACTTTAAAAATATAGATAATTGTTCGTTTCAAACCATTGTCAACCAATTGACAACCATTGACATTGTCAAGAGTTCACCGTGTTTAGATTCCATCTTGACACAGTGATGATTTTTTACCAGCTGGGTACGTTAACAGGCGCGTTTCCATGATGACTGAGCGGAAAAAGACACGCGTGGCGCCATGTTTACGTGACTCCCGATTGTTAAAACGAGTCTCTAAAGTAACACAGTCCAGGCACCGTTTACCAGTTAGCTCCGTAAGCTGCGTTAGCTCCTTTAGTGCCATTAGTGCGCCTACACTGTTAGAAATGTTCCTGTAAAAAAACAGTAAAGAACTGGCAGCTGGGTTGCCATTATGTTACTATAAAATTAACATATTTTACTGTCACTGAAATTTACAGTTTTGCCATGTAAATGAAAAATACAATGTAAACTGATTTTTTTCAATTAAATGACTATTTAGCTTGGATTATTTGTACATTTCATTCATCTATAAAAAAAAATGATTGCACACAGTTAAAGGCACTTTTGTTAAGAAAAACATGTTACATGTCATTGACTTTAGGTTTAACAAAATCTTTGTTTGAACCTGACCACAAGCACGCAAGGCAAACCATAATAAAATTAACCTAGTGATTTTTCAATCATGTGATTAAAATGCAAGAGAAAAAGCAGCTTCTTATTGCACTTTCTGTTATTTGAATATATAGATGACATCTAAAAACTTCACATGCTGAACAAATTGCATGTGAAAACAGTATTAGGAACATCCATATATTACATATATTAACAGTATTACGAACGAGCCGAATATTGTGATGGGAAATTTCAAGTAATTCCGAGATACTTTTTGTTTTTGAGATTAAAGTCAGCTCACTGTCAAAGTGCATCAGGGCAAATGGATCATTTCCTGAATTTCAAAACTTATTCCTTAAGAGGTTTGTAAATATTTTCAACGGATCCTTATTCATGGCGATGCCGACTATTATGATGGTAAATTTCAAGTCATTCCGAGATACTTTTTGTTTTTGAGACTAAAGTCAGCTCACTGTCAAAGTGCATCAGGGCAAATGGATCATTTCCTGAATTTCAAAAATTCATTAAAATTATTCCTTAAGAGGTTTGCAAATTATTTCAACGGATCCTTATTCATGGCGATGCCGACTATTATGATGGTAAATTTCAAGTCATTCCGAGATACTTTTTGTTTTTGAGACTAAAGTCAGCTCACTGTCAAAGTGCATCAGGGCAAATGGATCATTTCCTGAATTTCAAAAATTCATTAAAATTATTCCTTAAGAGGTACTTTATATGTGTGCCTCTGTTTTTAAAGTTTAGCGTTACTTTAGGGACTCATTTTAACAATCGGGAGTCACGTAAACATGACGTGACGGGTCTTTCCATAACGTCAGTCGTCATGGAAACATGTCCTGTGTTAACGTGACCAGCACTACTTTTTACATGATGACGTGTTGGAAGTGCAACAGTTGTGCTTGTGAAGTGAGACTGCAGCAGCCTTTACGTTAAGGAATTAACCCCGGTTCTCTGAAACACGAGCGATGAGATAAGTGAAACAAAATGTTGAAAGTGAACGATTGGAACGTGGCTCTGTAGCAGCTCTGCTGTAAACTGTAGAGAATCAAACACCGTGTTCTGGATCCTTTTTTCCAAACCACTGACATGCACATGTGTTTCTTTTTCCGCGCCACTGAGTGGAGTCATCTGAACGATTATCACTGAGCAATTGCACTGACGTGATCATTCTGCAATTAATCAACATCAGCACTCACGGCAACATAAAGACACGCAAACACACACAGTAACACTTAACATAACCCTAATGAGCTCTGTCTTATCAGAAGGTCTGGATCGTATTTCATGAGCAGAGCAGCTTCTGTCTGAACCCCATCTGTTAATTAATGCACTCCATTCTCAAGCTATCTAAATGTTGGGGACGTGTAATTAAAATCCACCGTCTGTGTTAATGCAGAGATCAGTCCTCGGGTCACTCACTGGAGTCCATAGATTTGACACAATTATCTGCAAGCACCGTACATTTAACACACTTCAGATTTTTATTCCAGGTAATACTACAAATAAGTATGTTTTTATGAGTGTAGAGTCGCTTTAAAATGAAATAAATCTGTTTTTTTTTTGTTTTGCTTCGAATATCCCTTTGATATTCAAGAATTCATGGATTCAAAAATTGTTATAGTCATGTGCAAAAATAACATAATAAATGGTATTTACAGTGTAAACCTGAACCTCCAGGCACAAGGAATTCCAAGAGATGCCAACAATATACAGTATATACTGTATATATATACATACATACATACATACATATATAGTAGTACACAGGATTTAGGTGCCTTCCATATTGCACCCAATTTCTTCTCTGGACAAACCAGCCACAGTGTGTATTTTACATTCTGACTATGGAAACAGTGAAGAGTGACATCCTTGAAGGTAGCAGGTCTCAAATGATCCAGACTTGGGAACCACATTCATCCACAGCCATTAAGTCACAGCCCAACTTTTTGACTCATATCATCATGACAGTTTTCCAACACTCTTTGAATTCATACTAATCTCTATTTCTGCTCAAGGTTAATGGACCATTTTCATTTTGGTCACTTTTTAATGGGTGCTCATGTACTGTAGCACATTTTCAAAGTTAAGCTAATGTTTCCAGTGGTGAACCATTTCGCTGTGACAGTTTCTAATTCACGCACGTGAGAATCAGGAGAAAGAGCAGCCGACGTAGTTGATTTAGTTAAGGTTAGTTTATTAGGATCCACCATTAGCTGTCCTTCCTATGTTAACTTATAGTGTCGTCATGTCGTACAATAGACCTGCAACTAACGATTATTTTCGTAGCGATTAATCGGTCGATTATTTTCTCTCGTATCGATTAATCGTTTGGTCCATAGAATGTCAGAAAAAAACGTTGATCAGTGTTTGTCAAACCTGGAAATGAGGATGTTCTCGAATGTGATTCACTTTTAATGATTTCTTTGTCATGTGGAGCAAAGAAACAAAGAAAATATTATATTATATTATATTATAGAAGCTAAAACAATAAGAAAATCTTGTTTTAATAATGGAAAAAAGCTTCAAACCGAAAAATATGATAACACCTAATTTAATTTGACTGTTCTCATGAGTGAGATGTCTGAGGAACTATTTAACAACTAATTATAAACGGCAAAATTGACGTTGGAGAGCAGAAAAATGTAGTGGCTCGGGCGAGTAATGGACTGGTTCATACTTTTTGTGGTGGGTTTTTGAAACGGGATTGACTTACGCTTGCTGCAAATTAAACACAAATCTTTAACGTTTAATCTTTGGTCATTTACCAGGCTGTCCATCGGCATGTGGAACCTTCATGACTTTGGTGCAGGGAGTGAGCCGTTTACAAAGAGACACAAGCTTCAATTTCTAACAGCAAGATCATTAAAGCAGCTTTATATTCTTAGGGTAATGTAGACTTGAGCCGATTTTATCTGGGATAAAATCTTGGTTTTCCTTGAGTCCCTGCTGTACCTGTAGACATGAATGATCCAGTACATTCAGCTTTTTTCCCCCCCTGCCTGTGTGAAAAATTTCCTGCCATTTTAAGTCAAACAATAATATGATATATGAACACAAATAACAGTCATTATTTACCCGACCAAAGACTGAATAATCAAATATAAAGAACATTTCCGTGGTGTGTGCAAAGTTCACATGTCAGAGTGTGATCTGCTTCCAGCAGGCACACACACACACACCCCTACACACACACACACACACACATTCTTGTACTTGCTGCATACTGAGGACCGGGTTGCTGACAAAGTGAGGACCAGCATTTCCACTTTATAAATCAACACAATTACAAATATCTTCTTCATGAATGACATCTATAAAGAACTACTTGTTGCAGTACCATAAAATGTCTGCAGGTGGAGCCACAGAGGAAAAACGGTTGGAAAACTTTTTCGATTATTTATTTATTTATTTTTTAATTTTTGGTCCAAAATTTGACAAAAACATCATAAAATACTATGTCGTCCAAAATTTAAAAAAAAAATGTATCAAAACATTTTGGTCCAAAATTTGACCAAAATTTTTTGGTCCAAAATTTGATAAAAATTTGATTTTTTTTTTTTACAAATTGAGTATAGCATGTTATAGCAACCTAAGGAAGTGATTTCAATGAAAACAAAGTGAGGACCGGCCAAAATGTCCTCACCCCGTAAAAATGACCTCACTTTGTTGGTTAAAAACCCTCACTGGTCCTCAGTATGCCACAAGTACAAGAACACACACACACACACACACACACACTTTCAAAAGCACACATTGGAAACATCTGCAACATGAACATATTTTTTTATTTTTTTTTATGATTTATTGATTTTTTTTCACCCCCTTGCCTCTGAGCCACTGCAACAAGAAGAGCCTGACACCTGCCTGACTTTAAGCAGCTCTGAGACTACGCTCATTACAGTTCAGGTCAAATGTCAGCATGTCAGATCCCAAATTAAAATTCACACAAGGCAGACAGTTGTGGGTAATGGACTGGTTAATGCTCGCATCATTTGTGGTGATGTTTTTGTTTTTTGCAGAGGATTGACTTACGCTTGCTGCAAATTAAACACAACTCTTTAACGTTTAAAAATGTTTGGTCACTTACCAGGCTGTGGCTTCCTGGACTCAGTAGGAGATGCACCACAAACTGCATCATTCATTTGTTTTCTTTTAGGGGCTCAGTGTGTGCCGTGACGGGTGTTTGAGGAGGTTCAGTGGTTCCTGCTCTGTTCTCTTTTCTCTGTTGCTGTGCGTAACCGTAACCTCCTGAAGTTCAAGTTTAAACCCAGCTCAGCACTCAGGCTGCAGTGGTTTGAATTTTTATACTTTAGGAAAAAAAAAAGAAAAGGAAAAGAAAGAATTTAATTGATTCTGCAGAGGAGCAGACTGTGTGTGTGTCTGTGTGTGTGTATGTGTGTGTGTCACTTACTGTGTAGGTTGAATGTCAAATGAATACCTCTCATCAACATGTCCATATCCTCTTATGTTGTGATATACAAACTATACTACATGGTCAGAGTGTGATGCTGTGTATATGTGTGTGTGTGTTTGTGTGTGTGTCTGTTTGTGTGGGAGCTGAGGTTGGTGCTGTTGTTTGAAGTGAGCGATGGGGTGCAGCGCTGCAGCTGCTGTTTGCATGCTAATGCTGTGGCAGAGCTGGAGAACGTGGGAGAGGAGGGGAAAAGGCCAGAGCCCGCCCACACACACACACGCACACACACACACACACACACACACACACACACACACACACACACACACACACACACACACACACACACACACACACACACACACACACACACACACACAACCTTCCGTTTCACACGTCTCCTGGTGGAGAATCAGGGGGAACAGGCTGGATGTGTGGATGTGTTGCTGCCTAAATGCAGAGGATCAGAAGGTTAAAACTCAGAAACACGTCAACTCTGAAGACAGATGAAGCAAAAAAAAAAGCTTCATCGGGCATCACGGCACCAGTTTTGATCATATGCTGCAGAGTTGCACACTCTGTAGATTTTTCTCCTTTCACCCGTCTACTGCATCTGCAGGTGTTTCCTCCAGGAGACACTGGGTATGGCAGCTGATGGAGAGTAACAATAGAAACAGTATTTTTTTTAATACATAACCCAACATTTTTGTAGAGATTAAATAAAAGATCTATCTACCGATCCATCCATCTATCTATATTACTGAATACCTGATGCTTCATTCTTGAATGATGTTCAAGGTCACCTGTACATCCCTCTGTTTAGAAGTGAGAAGTTTGAATTTGCGCTTGTAAATCCTCTCTTTTTACATATTTTTTTTCATCCAAACACTCAGCTGGCAGTTTATCAGCTGCCAACAATCACTGTGTACAATTAAATCCTACTCTGATTTATTCTGTAAAGATAAGAGGAACAGTATTATCTTCAGTTGTGTGTGTGGTAATGTTTCCAGGCTGTGCTGTATTACTCTGTATGTGCTGTAAACTGCAGTGAATGTGTGTACAGTGTCTGTGGTGGAGACGTGACACAGTGTGTGATTGCACCTATAGTGTGAGTCTGTTGCCCACTGCAGTACCATCTGCAGGAGCTGTGGAAGTGTGCCTGTTGATTTGAGAACAACCTGAGGCTCTTGTATCAGCAGGTCCTCTGTATGAACACAGTGGAGCTGTGAGTGTTGAGATGTGTATCAGCTGTAGGTATTTTACTACACCGTGCTAAAGTGATAACGCAACACGGGGCAGTGCAGTCCACAGATGCACTGTAGGAACACTGAGGACTCACAGGAAAAACATGTGGGTGGTTTTCCTTTATGTTACATCTGTACAAAATGTATAAAGGCCTCTTCACTGAGTTCACTGAGATCTTTGAATGTGGCATTTTGGCAAATTGTTTCATATGCATCATATCATTTCCGTAACACTTTATATTAGGGAACATATATATATTCACCATAGGTGCTTACTAACATGCATATAAGTAGAATACTAGCCCTTTATTAGCAAATATTAAGCACGTATTACAACCTTATGGAGGAAAAATCTTAGGTAAAGTGTTAATATATGCTTCATGATTACTAATAAAGATGCTTATATATGTTAGTAAGCACCTAGTTAATGGTGAATATGTGTTCCCTAATCTAAAGTGTTACCATCATTTCTATAGTGATAGAGTCCAAAGCTGTAAGAGACGTAAATCTCACCATGATCAAGTGGGACTGGAAGTGGTGTGAATGAGAAGATTTGTTATGAGGACATTGCAGTGTGTGTTTATAGAAAGGATTTTTTTGACATTATTAAGAAAAACAACCATCTCCTCCAAATGCCCCAACGAGGTGATTTTTGTGCCTAAACCGACAACCAAAGCAGGGTATAGGCATGAATCCTGAAGTTAATTTCAATACGTTTTTAAGATTTTTTCAAGACCTTCTCAAAATATTTAGGGTTACGGTCCGTTGTTTTTAATAATTTTTTAAGGGCCTTAATTTTCCCAAAATTGATTTATCAACTTTTAATAGTTTTTAAAGGGACACTGTGTAGTATTTATGGGTTTATATAACCCAAAATCCACTTTTGTATACATATTATGTGCTCCTGCATTGTCTAGTCGCTGTATAATATTCTTTGTTTCATTTTCGTGTTTCAAAAAGTCATGTAAAATAACATGGTCGCGGGCCGCTACTGCATTGCCACGACGCCATGTTTCTACCGGAGCCTGTACAGACAAACGCGAGAGAACAAATCAAGCGTCGCTTCACTTGTAGCGGAAGTCCCGCCTCCTCTCTCTCCGCTTCGTCTGCTACGGCCGTGGTAGCTCGCCCTCTCCCTCGCCTCACGAACCTCATCTGCTGACACGGAGAAAGAAGACGAGGACGACATTTGACCGGTTGAGGATACCGTATCGCTCAGGGAAGGGAGGGGGTGAGCAGAGGAGCAGGTCTTTGTTGTAAATGTCAGCCTCTCTTCTAGATGGCACTATAAACTACTTACTTCACCTTTAAGACCTCGCGGATACCCTGCCGAGGTTACTGACAGTGTTGCATACTCACTGTTGTTTCATAACCATAGAATGACAATGACATTTCTTACGTTTTCTTAATGTCATGTAAACAAGTTAGTCCGACTGAATTCAAGCCAGTCTTAATCAGACTAACATATCTGGATAATGCGATTCATGGCGCAATTACTCATGCATGTATATGCGAAAACGGGACTGGAGTCGGACTTGGCGTTCTGCACATGCACCAAAATGTCCTCCCTGATCTTTGACCTGGAAGTAGACGGAGACGACGTATAAACTGCAGTACTGCCGCCTGAAAACTGTGTGTTTTTCCGTGACGTAAAGCTCTTCTAGGGAGAGACAGCTCCATCCACTGAGGCAGAGTCCGGTGTACACGGCCACTAGATTGATTTTCTCCTCCGCATTTATACTCAGACGACCTCAGCTCGATCAAACTGTACATGTAAACGTACCGACTCTCGTTTCCTCAAAACGCAGAAGCACTTCACGACGATATTCGATGTCTGTGGAGATAAGTGATAAGTGTCAATGTAAAATGAAATGTAAAATGGCAAACACATGTTCTGTACGTGTTTGACTGACCAGAACATGCAGTCGCTGTCCAGACACATCACTGTGTTATGACAGCCATGTTCCAGATCATGGGAATTATTCAGTCATAAAAAAAGACTTCATTTGTCCCTTGTGGATCATAGAAATACTCATAAAGTAGAACTAGCACGCATAAAACCGCCTGAATCAACAGGGCTTGGGGGTTGAGGGAAATTAACAGAAGCATAATGGCAACAGGCACTTACCAGTTGACCAACAGTGTCCATCACCACAAAGACACATTATGTCAGGAAGCACAGTGTCATCTTCTGTAAGCTTTTCAGAAATCTAATGGATTCTGTAAGAAAAACAAGGTTTATTTTACATTCAGGTGACTACAGCAGAAGTCTCAATCTCAATTTGAGACAATGCAATTATCAGATATGCTATATATATATATATATATATATATATATATATATACTGTATATATATCCCATGCTACTGTGAGTCCTTTTCTGAGGTCCACACAAGGAGCTGGAACCAATCCCAGGTGGCTTCTTCTCTTTCCTTTAAATTTGATGTTTTGTTTGTAATCTGCTGAACTTGCTTCTGTACACGTGATACCCACTGTCTGTCCTCGTAGACGAATCCCTCCTCTGTGGTTCTTCCTGAGGTTTCTCCCATTCTTTCCTCTCTGTACAAGGAGCTCGACATTCACTCGATGTGAGGGTCTAAGGACACAGGGTGTCACCTGCTGTACAGACTGTGAAGCCCTTTGAGGAATTGTTTTTTCTAGGGCTGTCAAAAGATTAAAAATTTTAATCAGATTAATCACAGGGTAGCTGTGGATTAATCACGATTAATCACGATTAATTACCATTCGTAAATATGCCCAAAAAAAATCTAATTTTCTCTTTATATTGTTGTAGGAACGGAGAGATAAATAAAGTATGTGAAAATATAAATGTAAAGAACAATATAATACTGTAAATAACTTGTAAAAACCTATACAAACTTAGTAAAAAATAAACATTACATTGTAAAAAAAAATACACATTATAATACAATATAAATAAATAGAAAAAATAAAATGCTGTAAATAACTTTAAAAAAAACAACTATACATTGCACTGTAAATAACTCACATTATAAACAAAATATAAAGTATAGAAGTAAAATAGTTTTCTTGTGGGAACTAAACCCACAGCAGGAAATTCCTCATCAGCACTTTGAAGCACTGCTTCTACTAGTTAGCGTTAGCATCAGCTAGCATTCTGGCGCTAATGTTAGCTGCTGTCTGTGTCCCCGTTAGTTAGACAATGACTGTTAATGTTATGATTATATCTGCGCCACAAATTAATCATCCTGCGTTAATTTTGACAGCCCTAGTTTTTTCTTAAAGCTCCCATAGAACGGAAGTATCAATTAAAGCTGTTTTTTTGGTGTGTATATCTGCGCCATTACCAGTCCGGGCACATCCGGTTAGGTACATTGAACCACAGAAGAAGAAGAACGTCCGTTGTGGAGGTGTTTCACGAGCGACAGTGTCTTCTGACTCTGGGTCTCACTCTGTGTCAAAGGCGTAAAAGGGACTGCGACCGGGAGTCGTGACAAAATAATTTTTAGTTTTGATAATGAGTAGCAGTGCATCCACCGTTCCAGAGGGGGAGCTGCGCTTCTGAGAGCTGGTGTGCTAATTACGTCACTTCCATGTATTGGCCAATCACAACAGTCTGTCTTCTGGGGGTGAGATTTCAGACTGAAACAGCACGGCTGAGGAGAGCTACAGTGAGGAGAGATTTCTATCGGCTCATTTACACCAACTAGGAGGTTTTTGACCATAAAAACAAGTTAATGTATGTAACTAGACCTTCATAACTAACATATATGTGCAACAGGACCACTCTATGTGAGCTTTAAAGAAAGATAGAAAACCCAAAATCATTCAGCCCTAATGATTTTCTTTGACACATATCTTTTCATGCTTCAAAGCTGTAGAAACCTATGAAAACATTTAATATTTGTCATCTTTTCATTCAAATTTGGTGTTCAAGACATTCACGTGAATTTAGAGTTGATGGGCTGTTGAAATGACAGCATCTCCTCTGACTCAGAGCCAGAGCTGCTGATGAAAAGTTAATGGTATCAGTGAGCTCCCCTCCCCCCCGGGGCAGCAGTAATGACGAGGTTGGTCTCCATGTCAGCGACCACCATCGGAGCTCAAGGCCAAGAGGGAAGCCTCGCTGTAGCTGCACAGGGGTGGGGACTTCTCTGCCTGTCAGCTGACTGCAGGAATCAGCCACTCGCAGCGGATGATGGGGGATTCTCCATGCAGGTGACAGGGATCGATGCTCAATCTGAGGCAGCGTCACTTTGTATGGATTATCTCGTGACCTTTCACACCGGCTGTCAGACGCTGTATTTGTGGAATCAGCTGTGGACTGTGATCAAACTACATACACTTACAGTTACACTGAAATAATAATATGTCCACAGTGAGTTCAGTACGGAAGACTGTTGTGGTGCGTGTGCTATCACTCCCTAACCCTCAAATCCCAGAGTGTCAATGCCATGATCAGCTGTTTATCATCAGCTGGTCTCGTCTGCCCCAATAGCGCTGCAGCGATGCACCAGACTCATCGGCCAATCGTATTCTTCTTTTTAAAGGTCCAGTGTGAAAGATATACAAAGGTTTATTGGCAGAATTTGAACCATGTCAGGAGGATGGTTATGTGTTCATACGCCTATTAAACCAACTGTGAGTGTTAATATCGCTGAGGCGGCTGATGGAAAAAGTGCACATGTAAACACTGAGGTGTGATTAACATGAATGGGTTTTTTAATATCGCCGTATTACATGAAACGGCAGCTTCTCTGTGCCAAGGAACATCTGTTTTAGTTTTTCATCAGCCTGTAACACGGTTTGAACTTGAACCTTTAAAAACTGTTAAAGTTCTTTTGTTCTTTTTATTTGCACTGACTTTTACAAACCATTTTAACATGGAGGACAATGGGACAACTGTCTTTTGTGCTGGGAGACTTAAAGTCACAATAACTGGATCGTGATGCATCAATCAAACTGCCATCTGACCCCTCTCCCCCCATGCACGTACTGTTCTTCGTGCACTAATCGTGCATGCTCAGAAGCCAACTCCAGAGCTTATGCTAGCTTGCTAAATCCAACAGCTGCAGCAACGTTATAACATAAAAGGTGCCAACAACAGGTGTTTGTTGCAAACGAAAGATGTTTTTTGGGAAAGCTACTGCCAAGAAAAAGGCTGATGCAGAGCGATCCAAGACCAGAGTGAACATCGGTGCTGCGTTTGAGCGTTGGCGACAA
Organism: Microchirus variegatus; assembly: GCF_963457635.1. Taxonomy (NCBI): domain Eukaryota; kingdom Metazoa; phylum Chordata; class Actinopteri; order Pleuronectiformes; family Soleidae; genus Microchirus; species Microchirus variegatus. The sequence continues at coordinate 8,258,749 of NC_139808.1, read as the reverse complement.
CTGAAAGACCAGAAAAGAGCTGCAAAGTGATGACATGATGGCTCTGTGTCTACTTGAACTTTATGTCTTTATGAACTTTTTAATTAGAGTAATTGTTATTTTTCATCATCGTGTTGTCATTTGAACAAGTATCCAAAAAAGTTAGCGTCACCGAAAAGTACCCAAAGTTACTGATGCTGCGCATCGCTCATGAATCTGTGTTGCACGTTCCTGTGCTCTGGAGGCATAGCTTCAGAGGGAAGTCTGAAGAAATGTAGCCTGAAATGTAGCCTGATCTGTAGCTTGTTCTTCCAGGATCTCCAACCCTACCTTTAAGGAGTTGATTATTAGATGGACTATATTGATAATCGATGAATGAAGTAGGTTTGTTAATCAAATGAAAAAACAAGTTCTTTGAATTCAGCTCCTTAAATGTGAATATGTTCCGTAGAGTCTATGTACAAATTCATGTGGTTTCCTGATTACAAACCAAAGTCAGATTTCAAGCCTCAAGATTCACACCATAACCAAACTGTGACTCTGAAGACTTCAACATGGAAGTTCATGCTGCATGGTGACATCCTGAGTGGTTGCCACTCTACACTCTACATGGGAGAACCCTTTTTGGCTCCAGGTACCTTTTAGGGAGGGTTCCACCAAGAACCCTTTTTCAAACCCTTTATTCAGGGAAGGGGTTTTAAAGGGTTCTCTGGATCAAAATGGTTCTTACTGGAACCATTAGTGTTAACAAGAACCCTTCAAAAACCCTTTCTTCGGGAAAAGGGTTTTTCAGAAGCAAATGGTTCCAGGTAGAACCTCATCCCTTGTAGAAGGACCTTTTTGGAACCCTTATTTCTAAGAGTGTAGACGGATAGATCGATAGATAGATAGATAGATAGATAGATAGATAGATAGATAGATAGATAGATAGATAGATAGATAGATAGATAGATAGATAGATAGATAGATAGATAGATAGATAGATAGATAGATAGATAGATAGATAGATAGATAGATAGATAGATAGATAGATAGATAGATACTTAGTGATCCTTTGTGGTTTTGTCTCTCTCACATATACTGTGGAAATCTGTGTACATCACTAACATGTTAGCAGTAGGCTTGGGAGGGGAAAAAAAAAATCTTTGTGATAAAAATAATACAGATTACGTGTGAAGGTAGCCATGGATACAACATCCAGTCACCCTTGTCAGTGCATATATGGAGAGATTTGTGTTTCCACTTCAAGTAGTTGTCTAAATGCTGTTGTCAGATAGCTGCAGTGTATGTAGGTGGATCCTGACCCCAGGGAGTCACAGTGTTACATAAGCTTGATGGATATGAAATACAGCCTCCATTTAATAATTAATATTAACACTGAAAAGTTTCTTTGGAAAACTGTTGCCAATGATGCCAAAATGGTTTTTTACGATATGAGACATATGAGCGTTTGCATGTGTTCCTTTAAATTCCTCATTCCTTAGATGAGATACAATTCTTGATAGTGCTTTTGTTTTTTTTGTCCACTTACCGTTATCATTATGCAGATTTTATCGCACTTATCCTTCCTGGGAATTCTGTCGCTGACTAAAGCTGTGTCCCAGCCACTCTCACATCCACTCCTCCACTACATAAAAACACTCAGCGGATCTTCAGCAGAAATTTTGGACACTATGAATCATCATCTCTGACAGGAATTACACGCCACTGATACAACCTTTATGCTCAGTCGTTTGTCTATTGATAAAAGTCTGGAGACAATCTGAAACCACCGGAGATGGCAATCGTGACTTTGATGTGATGGAAATGTTGACTGAATGATGTGAGAGCAGCTGATGGAAAATGTGTTTGAATCTTATCACGGTTGAAAGTCATTCACATCTGTAAACTGTCAGCATTCCAAAAGATAGTTTATGGCGACTTCGATAATGTGACTGTCTTCAGTTTATTGTCCTTTCTTCTGTTGTTCGAGCCCTGTTTATTAGTTTAACAGCACGGCCGCAGCAGAGTTATCATGATTGTTCCTGTGGGATTTATGGCCTTTGAGTTAGCTTTTAACCTGAACGTACAACAGTACAACAGTATATTATGGCTCAACTGACAAAGGGTGAGTCAGCAAAGTCATGTTTTAACATTCTGAGTTAGAGGTTGTTCTACACGTGCTCTGAGTCCAACAGGGCAGAGACACTATTGGACAATCGTACATGTTTGAATTGGAACATTTGACCCATGTTCAACAGTTTGGGAATATAATATTTCCAAGTGCAAAATGTTCAAATGGTTATCAGTGCAAACCTCTCTTTGTGAGGTCATTTTGACCTTGTGAGGACATTTTGACTGGTCCACTGTAATGGTAAATTCAATTTCTCTGGCTCAGAGCTAGAACTGCCCATCACCCGATACCTGCCCAGTACAGAATACCAGGTCCTTTGTGTATAGTGTATTGTATATTGTGTCTAGCCTGCACCTTCCTGCAGCACCCGCAGGGAGCCAGCTCCCCGATACCTACAGTAGACGAAGAAGGGTGAAAGCACCTTCTGAAAAGGTAGAGACTTTGTCTATTGGAGGAATGCGAAAAAGGAAGTTGCTCAGGTATCAATGTGGAGTGCACACTTTGCTCGGGGTCTTTCTCCAGCAAGGATCACTCCTGTGAAGATTGACCTTTTCCTTGCAACGAAAATAAAACCTTGTCGGCCGGGAGAAGTTCTCTATTTCCTTCTTCTTGGGCATTTAGTAGGGATGGTAAAGTTAAGGCAAGGTGGTAGAAAATGCATTATTTCTATGATTGTCCACACAAAGAATGCCAAACCAGTGTGTGTGTGTGTGCGTGTAACTGCTTAGAGCAGAATTTCAAATGGTATTGGTCTTCACAGGTGATTCATGTTTCTCTTTCATTCCTGATTGATTATCACACCGTACTTTAGCCCTTGGGCACATTGAGGGAATAGTGGCCAACTGCCTGCAGGGGACATGAGCCCATATCTGCTCGAAAACAGTGTTTTACAGACAATGTTTATCCTGTTTAGCTTTGTCTGGCCCACAGCGTCCGCCTCCAAGTAGAGCGTGTTATTAAGTTACTGCAGGTGCAGAAAATAAGCCTCATTTCCTACTGCTCTGTCTTCACATTTAAAGCATTTATCAAAATAAGGAATGAAAACTCGACATCAAAAGGTTTCTGTTCTGTTGTGTTAACTGGAGCTCTTTACTTTTCTTGTTTCATCTCAGATGTGCATGTTTTGTCACGGTTGGTTCTTAAATCAGTTTTGTTTGCACCAAATCACAATTTTAAAAATTTAAAAACGTCAAATAAAAAGCATAGCAGAGGCATCGCAGATAAAAGTTGAAGCGTTGATGTAATGTGAGGCCCATTTTCTCCTCTATCAAAGTCAGCGTGACAGAATTTAACAATGTGCCACATATTTTCCTGTGGCATCGGGGAAGGTTGGGGCGAGAGATTTAGCCCACTCATTCATCTATCCAAACTGAACCAACAAATCTGTATGTGGATGGATGTGACGATGGAACATGAAAAGAGATTCCTGGATAGGACTTTAATACTTTTGTATCACCGACTAGCTATCGAACGTCCTCTGTATTACATAATGTATGTATCGGCTGCCCAGAGGCATGTAGTTAGAAGTTATGTGCACAGACGGAGCTCATTTCCCTAAAGAGAAGAGGAAGACGGGGCTTAAAACATGTGAGTGTGAGATTTGTGTTTTGAGACACTGGTGCTTGTTTCAAGAAGGAATGTCAAGAAGAGCATGGGATAAATATGAGGCAAAGAGATACGGTTGTGTTTGAGTTAATGTTGTGTTTCAGTTAATGTTGTTGTGTTTTAATTAATATTGTGTTTTAGTTAATGTTGTTGTGTTTGAGTTAATATGGTTGTGTTTTAGTTAATGTTGTGTTTTAGTTAATATGGTTGTGTTTTAGTTAATGTTGTATTTTAGTTAATATTGTTGTGTTTTAGTTAATGTTGTGTTTTAGTTAATGTGGTTGTGTTTTAGTTAAAGGTACAATATGTAGTATTTATGGGTTTATATAACCCAAAATCCACTTTTTTATACATATTATGTGCTCCTGCATTGTCTAGTCGCTGTATAATAGTTTTTGTTTCATTTTCGTAGTGTTTCAAAAAGTCATGTAAAATAACATGACCGCGGATCGCGGTTGCATAGCCACTGTTAGCAGCGAGACGCCATGTTTCTACCGGAGCCTGTAAGGACAAACGCGAGAGAACAAAACAAGTGTCTCTTTACTTGTAGCGGAAGTCCCGCCTCCTCTCTCTCCGCTTCGTCTGCTACGGCCGCGGTAGCTCGCCCTCTCCCTCGCCTCACGAACCTCATCTGCTGACACGGAGAAAGACGACGAGGACGACATTTGACCAGCTGAGGATACCGTAGCGCTCAGGGAAGGGAGGGGGTGAGCAGAGCAGCAGGTCTTTGTTGTAAATTTCAGCCTCTCCTCTAGATGGCACTATAAACTACTTATTTCCCCTTTAATGTAGTGTTTTAGGTAATGTGGTTGTGTTTTAGTTACTGTAGTGTTTTAGTTTGTGTTATTGTGTTTCAGTTAATGTTGTTGTGTCTTTTCCTATTTGCACTTCACGGCCACCGGTGCTAAATGCTCAACTGCATGAAGACGATGTTAAAACAGAATTAATACAATTGAAATAACAAAAACAAAAACACTATTCAGAAACACTTGAATACTTGAGTCAGTACCCAGTCCTATTCATGAACATGTGATTTTTCTTTCTGTAATCCACCCAAACAGTTGTGAAAACCCTTTTAACCCTGAACCAAATTGTTTAGATCCACACAGCTAAAAATAAAATAGAAAGTATAAAACCATGTTGCCATGAAATCCAGCCACAGCTGCTCAGTGCTGCAGTAACTGTGAGCTGCAGGTGGAATCAGTCTTTTGTATCTGTGAAACTGCAGGGCAGAAGCACCAATAACCCATCACACAGTGATGTATGATGCCATTACACTCCAGACAACAACATCAGTCAGCAGCCAGCTTTGGTCTGTGCTCCAATAAAGTTCATAAACATATAGCTCTCAAGAAGACTTTCAGCTATTAACACCGTTCTGTAACAAAATCATTAATGCATGACTAATGATGCTGGTGGTAGTAAAGGCTGAGTAAAAGCTATACCAGTGTTGTTGATAGGAAGGAAACAAGAGAAGTTTGTGTAGAGGACAAGAAAAACTGTTTTGATTAAACAAACTTAGGACGTTTATGAGACGGTGAGGCTGGTATTATTCTCTAGTTAAACCAGAGAAAGAGAGAGAGACAGAGAACGATCCTGTTGCCTCTGCAGCCTTGAACTGATGGAGAGGTGACTTTTTTTTTGGTCTCTGAGGACACCTGCCCTGCAGACACTGGAGTTCCTCCAGCAACTAGATAACTGCTTTAGATCATTTGGACAATGGGACCCAGGGCACCACCAGTCACCAGAAAACATCTTGAGGATAAAATCTGAAAAACTGGCCAAGAAATTCTAATGTCCAATCCAGATTACTGTCAGGCAAGACCAATGTATGTCCCTCCTTATTCCTACTCTTTCGGCTCATATTGGCAGATTCTTATTGATGATAAAGGCGACCATATGTAAGAATGTGGCCGAAAACAGGTACTACACCACCGAGGTCTTTTAATAGGTTTCGTTTTTCTCCGCCATTGTAGCACAGATGAAACTGGCAACTGGGCAGCTAAGACTGCAATGATTGATAGACGGCAGTAGGTGGCGCCACATGTCAAAACATGATTTCAAAACATAAACATGATTTGCAGTCTGCAAAAGATTTTTTAAATGTGAATATTTTGGCTGTACTGTTGTTGTTGGTGAGTTCAGTATTTTTTATGAATATTATTCCTGAGTCTCTGTGACATATTAGGAGGATTTTATGGCCAGTCGCTTTAGATTTATTACATAATGCACCTTTAAAGTTCTCTTTTGCCAGTTTCAGTCAGACTAATATTGTTCCAGCCAAGTGGCAACTCACTCTAGCACCATTTCTACCAGGTAATAGTCCAGTTCAGTTCAGCATGTTATGAAATTATTGCTATTTTGATTGTCAAACATTAAGACTAATATAATCCATTTGCACTGTCCAAGTTTTTGGCACCCTTCTCTCGGGGTAACAACCACAGTGGTCCAGCTCCTACAGGGTGGAGCGAACCACACTGCAGGCCCTCGATTTAAGAGTTTTTCTGTGCTGCCTTCTCTGAAACAAAGCTTATAATAAGAATAATAACGCATTTTATTTATAAGCCCCTTTCCACCACTCAAGGACACTTTACAAAAACCAACAACAATAAAAAACAGACGACACAATAAACAGATAATGAGTGAAATAACAGAGAGTAGGGTATTTTGAACAGTTGGGCATGAGTCAGGATTTGAAGAGGGGGAAGAGAGTCAGTCAGTCAGTCAGTTGTGGATGTCTGGTGGGAGTGAATTCCAGAGATGGGGAGCAGAGCTTCTGATAAACAGCCACACGGCAAGAAGATAAGATAACATGAACATGCTGGATGCCCTCCACTGTCACGCTTTGTTGATCGCGTCACGTTCTTCTTCTTTCTTGGTGAGCGACAGTGTGCGTGACATCATGCTAATGACGTAGCTGTTGCAGCTGTCAGCATCAGGACCACACACGAGAGCAGGGTGTACATATGACGTCATCTGTGTGAAGTTTAGTGTTTTGGACAAACTGACTGAGAGATCATTCACTGCATGTTCACTTACCTGTAACCATTCACCTATAAGATGGTACTTGCTGTCAATCATGTTTGCAGGAAAATGTTATTGTAAATGAAATGAGATGTAGAGTCATTTTCTCATTGACTTATATACAAACTGGCTTATTATTGCAGTCACCCCCCCAGGTCGCCATTCAAATGAATACAGGTTTCATTATTTATTATTCATACTGTTTAAGGATTCACAAGGGTCTTTGCAGTGACCTAGAATCCAGGGTCAAACTAGATGATCCAGTCTATATCCTAAGGCACAAACTGGCTGGACTGGATCTAAAAAAAAACAACAACAAAAAAACACAGGACAATCACACAGAAGCTTCCATTTGGACCCAGCTCTGTTCCCGCACTGCCTAATTCCTCCTCTGCATGTTCTTCATAAGTGGAAAAACAGTGACGAGGTTTTGCAACCGTATGTTCACACGTCACCTGCAACCAGGTGTCTATTGGACGATACCAGCTGTCACTCACACTGGTGTCCACTCATACGTGCTGTGCTTTACCATCTTTTTTTTTTTCGATAGGTGGGAACATCATTTCGAAAATGTCACATCATGTTCTTTAGGAAGCGACCTGAAGACCTTTAATTAACACTGAGTGTGTCGCATACGATGGCATTACCACAATTGCGCGACAGTTTGTGCTATCGGAAAAATTCCAGCTGAAACCTGAGCAGTTGCACGTCACAGTCATCATGTGGTTATTACGGTAATTTCACTCACGCTGTTGTAGGAAGCCACAGAGGGAAAAACGCCTGTACATAGTTTCAATTTTTTTGTCTGTTTTTAGACATTGAGAATGGTATTTTAAACTGTTTTATATTGTTCAAATTTAACATTTAACATGCAAAAGCTGGTGTTCATGTACAACTACAGTGTTGTTTTGTGTTTTTCTTCATTCTTCATTGGCACTTACTCACAGGACATTTTCTGGCCAGTTTCTGGTTAAAATAAGCAAAAAACATTTCGAGGCTTAGGTCTTAAAGGGTTAAATCCTCAGGAGAATGTTCACTCATGTAAATCGACTGAGAGGTAGATTCATTTTCCCATAGACTTCTTTTTTTTTTTTCAAACAAATTTGCAAGTATTATCTTTTATATTACATTAAAATGTTCTGGGTTGCCCTCAGCTCACAAACTGGAAGGCTGAGTCCACTTTTATATTAAGTCTTGACCGAACATGCAGCCACCAGCTGCATATGCACAATTGTTTGATCATTCTTTGTCTTTTTTTAATTGTTTAAATGTTTATTTGTAACTTATATATAAAAAGAACCTTTATTATCAACTGATGTGAGTTTGCTGCTGCTGCTGTGCTTCATTGTGTCAGTATTTTCGGAAAGTTGAGGACCATTGCACATGTTGTGTGAAGGCAACAGTCAAGTTGTACAGTACAGTATGTAACAGTCAGTAAATTCATAAACAGTAGAGGTGAATATTTACTCAACACTTCACTTTTGTGACTCTGCAAATGTTCAAAAACCAAACAGTGCAGGTGTTCTTCTTATATTTGACCTATTAATCAGATTATTTTTGGATTATTCGAAGGTTTGACCTCAACATCATGGATATGGCTTTGTGTCCATTTTTCCACCTGTCTGTCCTGTCTTAATTTGTCAGCCGTATTGACAATAGCTACACACAGGTGTGTGTTGTGACAACAGCGTGTTCAGAGGGGAGGTGAAGGACAACAGCTAATCAAGCGGCTGAGTCCCGACATTGGCACATTTCTCTGATTTGAATCACAGGAGTCTGTGTGTGTGTGAAACGGTCTCACACTAAAACTGATGTGACGTGAACAGAACACAGACACACATTTACTTTACTGCCTGTGTCATTTTTCAACTCCCTGATGTGGTTCCTTTGCGTTAATTTACTAAAACATCATTGACTGAAGAAACCTTGTGCAAATGAAGCGTGGACTTGAAAACCTTTCGTCTGATTTGAGGATCACTGATTGTATGCTTGCTGTTTGACTTTGTCATTTGCCTACATGCTATATTTACAGTCTGTAAATATGTCTCTTTGACAATCGGCAGATGAAAGTTTGGAGAGTCCGTCCACTGTATTTCCATTTCAAAGTCATCCACGCTGCTATCAAAGCAGCATTCTTTGATAAATAGTGACACTGACATGTATTTGATTGTGTTTATTGTGTCGTTCGGCGAGAACAGGCGCATGACGGTGGAGCAGCTTTGCACACAAATCAAAAGCATGTTGACGGGGCTCCAGTTAAAGGCTACTTTTAGGGCTGAACGTGGTCTTTAGTGAGTAAAAATATGGACAAAAAAAGTTGCAGTAGACAATAGTTTCTACAGGAATAAAGCATGCCCAAGAACCAGGGTGGTGAGAACAGGATTCGGTCGTGAGAATGACAGTTAGTGACAGTAGTAGCCTTACTGTTATGACCCACATGTTTGGGTTTGTTTGTCATAATGATTTGCAGCTCTCTCCTCCTTTAAGTGTTTGTCTGTGTGTGGTGTGGGTGTGTCTCTGGCAGGTGGATGTCAGCAACCAGGTGGCACACTGTGAGTGGCTCATTTCAGGAAGACTTGGTTCAATGTGAGTGGATGAAGTGTTGGGGGCCTGGACTATATATATAGATAGATATATAGATATATAGATATAGCTATATATATATATGTACATATATATACATATATATATATATATAAACCTTCTCAACCTGCACTTTGGACTTCCTGCTAACTCTTTCCAAACAAAGCCTTAGTCTGTGTAATTGAAATTGATAGTAGTATTAGTGAGTTGAAGGTACATTTTATGTGTTAGGTTGTTTTGTGTATGGTATAAAAGTTTACTTTTTGTTCTTCAGAGAGCTTTGTGAAAGGTTTTTATTAAAGGTAGCCGTCTTAGGACAGATGACAGATTTCACCTTTTCTTTTATCCTGTTTTCAAATTAGAAGCTTAAGTGCTGTTTTTTTTTCATTTATTTTCTAGTTTTCTTTACTGAAGGTAAGATTAGGTTCATTTAAAGAAGTTTTGTTTTTGTATTTTGGCATTGCTCCTCTCTGAGGTCGAGATAAAATTGCTACACTTTGTTAAACAAAGAAACTATTCCTGGTTCCCCTCGGCCAGAGATTTAACACTTTTTAACATGATTCAAATTTAGTGAGAGTGTGAAAACATTTGTAACACTGTTAAACAGGCAATGGTCAAACAATTAATTTGTAAAGATTATAATATTTTATTCTAAATACAAGCTGTTCTTTAATTTGCTCTCTTAATAACCTCAAGGGCTTTTTTTTAATAATAGAGAGCCAACTGTTTAAAATGTGAGGTACACTGATTTTGGACTCTTTGCATAATCATATGCCTGAAAATCTACACCCTGCATGAGCCTCATTAAGCTGTGATGCTTTGACCACACAGGTGTTTTTCAAAGCAGCTCCTCGTTCTCAGTGAGGACCCTTCTATCGTACACCTGCTGGGCTGCAATCTCCTGTAGCCTCTATCCACACGCCGACTTCATCAGGCGGTGCTAAACCATCACTGAGTGTTTTGACCTTCAAGCGCAACAGAACAAATTTGGCTTCCAGCATCCCACTTTTCGCCAAAACTCTGTAACAAGGCTTGTTCCGCCTCCTTTTCCTTCCAACAAGCGGCTTTATTTCGGTAACTTCCCCTTCAGACCTGAAGGTGATAACAGCTGCTCTGTAATTTGGCTTTTGGAAAACCTCAACAGCCAGACTCCACATTTAACAACTAAGTGTGCCACGCCTCACCACCCTGCTCTCTTCAACCAGAGGCTGCTACTTCAGGGTCTTCCTCTCTCCATAATTATGTTATAGTCCTTAGTGGAAAACAAAACAATTATTCCAGCATCAGCCATTGTTATCCAGGAGCCTGGAAACCTGGAGTGGATTAGACTTTGAATTCTTAGCACCACATACAACGCCCACGAGCAACACAGGTGTTAGATAGATAGATGCTTTATTAATCCTGCAGGAAATGTAAGTTAAATTCAGTGTTACTGTTAACATCAATCAATGTTTCTTTTTGTTCCCAGAGATGATGTTCGTTTGGCAAAAAATGGCGATCACAGGCATCACCTCAGTGATTCTTACTGCACTCTTACAGGACTTTTTTTGGGGTTTTTTTCCTCATCAAATGTTACTGATGATTGAACGCTGATCCATTAGAGTGTACAGCATCCATGCCAGCAGACGCCTGCAGAGAACCTGTTTACAAGAGGATGTTACCCAACCCTGCCTACTCCCTCAGCCTGCCGTCCACACACTGCCCGCTGGGTTGGCAGCGGTAAAGAACTGCACTTATTCACAATACATTTCATAATAACAGTTGGAGGAGATGCAACCCACCAGAAAAGGAGAGTAAATATTGGATTTAGCCAAAAACAGAACTCCTTGTGTGTCTTCTGAATGTATAGATGGGCCTCGGAACGTTGTTTGGAGCCTGCTGGATCAATTCCAAGCTTGACCACAAAGGGAAAGGTGCCAGAAATAAACAAAGGGAGTCCTCCTCAGACTCCATCTCCCAGCAGGCCTTTTGCAGCTTTTGCACTTGAGAGTGTGAAATCCAGTAGAACTGAATCATCAATCTAATGGGACCTTCCACCTTCGCGGCCATGAGATGAGACCTTGTAAGAGCGCCACCATTACCATTACCATCACACCATCTACTATCTTGCTCCTCTTCTTCCTCTCTCACACCTCCTCTGCCCATCTTCTCTCTCTCACTCTCACAAAACACCTTATCCCTTCACCTCTGAAGTACTGCATGTGGATATAACGTACTGCCGAATCAGTGGATCAGTGTGTACAGTTGGTATGCAGTCTTAGGGACACATGACTGATGGAGGACGAGGTTGCAGCTGGCGGTGAGCAGCGGCGACTCTGGGAACTGTGATAGGAATCGGTGGTTCTTCGTCTGCAGTCAGTGTTTCGCTGAAAGTGAAGCAGTGCACTGTGCTGTTAATGGCAGCAATAACCACCTCTCCGTCATTAGCATAGCGTAGGAGGCAGAGCTGATTGAGTGGCCATTTGGCAGCGAGACATTTTCTTTCCATTTTCCTTGTTCATGTTTATGTGTTTATGTGATTCCTCCCCATACATGAGGACAAATACATGTTCTATAATGATCTCTACATTTCAAAACAAAAAGGTCAGGCTTGGTATCATGAATTTTTTTTTTTTTTACATATTTTACAAAAATGCTCCTGCTGAAAATGTGTTAGACACTGTGACCACTCACTGCACCAAAGTCCATTGACAAAATCAATGCTATTACACTGTGTCATCATGAATAAAAACAAAAGATTTGGACTTTGTTGTGGTAAACTGACTAAAAATTATGTCTGCCAGTGAGATAACAGGCACTCTTTATTTACACTTTATTTACTGCTTGTCTTGGTGAACTAATTACCAATATTTGCTTAAAGCAACTTCTTTCATCCCCTGAGGAATCATGAGTAATCACCAAAACACTGCTGGTGCCTCCATGTGATGTTAGCCTCGGGAATCCTGCTCTATACCTCGACCCCTCTTCTACCTATTGAGCATTTATTCCATGAACCTGCTGAAAGTCGTTGTTTTTATTGAGCAGTGCGATCCATTTCTGACACATTTCGAGAGCCCTTCTTGGCATCTTCACAAATACTCCAACCTGTTGCAGTCATTCCAGTTTGCTATAGCCATTGTTGTGCTTCCTCTCAGCTTTTGTCTGTCTTGACATGAAATGAATCACTTACCGTGCACAGCTCGAACACATCGCCGAGTGAAACTGGATTCAATGCTGCACAAAAACACAGCTCTGCTGAAAAATAAATAGAGCGTCAGGTGGAGCTGATGGTATTGTGCAGTGAACTCATTTGGCAATGACTATAAATGGAACAGATATTCATTTATATCCAGTCCGAGTTATTTATAAGCCACAATTAACACAGCTGACCGAAGTGCCGTACAAGAGTGAAATTGAATAAACCAACGGATATAAAAACAAATAAATTAGTTAAAGACATAGACAACATCTCACACTCAAAGTGGAGAACAGCAATTCACGCCGTTTTCAATGCAGAGGAAGACGGTGAGTCTTTAAAGCAGACACAGAAGAGAAGAGGCCTGCCTAATGTGTAACGACAACCCATTCCACAATTTAAGGGGCTGCAATAATGAAAGGCCGTTTCCCGTCTGAGCTTCAGCCTTGATCTTGGAACCACTAAGAATAGGTGATGAGCTGATCTTAGAGACTCAACGGTAGTTTAATGGTAGAGCTTTAAAGGTACATTGTACATTTACAGTCAGAAAATCTATCTGGTCCACACTCTGGCTAGTTTGCCCATTCAAGCTGCTGTAGAAATGTGGTAGCAGATGATGGTGGCCTCCATAAAGAGCCATTTCTAACTGTGGGGGCCCTATGCAAGACCCAGTTTGGGGGCCCCTAGTCTGCCAAACTGCGATGGAGAAATTCTTAACCCTCGAGATGATCCACGAAGATGACACAATCTGTTACACTTCAGGAGCAAAACATGCCACAGTCACGATAACCTCTCGACCTCTTAAGCTGATAAAAACTACGATAAGACAAAGAAAACGACGTCAATAAATAAAACAGATATTGAGATATTGATATTTTTGATCACTTGAGCAATTTTGACTTCATTATGTCACAAAAACACCAGCCACATTGATCTTTTTTTGACATATAAGGGATTTAATAAACACGTGAGACAGCTACACACCCTTAGAACCTTTTTTCTTTATAAAGGTTACAACTGGAACCCGTTTGGAGGGTTCTACAAAGAACCCTTTTTTAAACCCCTTTATTCAGGAAAGGGTTTTTAAAGGGTTCTCTGGATCAAATTTGTTCTTACTGGAACCATAAGTGTTACCAAGAACCCTTGAAAAAAACCCTTTCTTTGGGAAAGGGTTTTTCAGAAGCAAATGGTTTCAGGTAGAACCTCAGTCCTTGTAGAAGGACCCTTTTGGAACCCTTATTTCTAAGAGTGCAGATAAAGACAGGTCATTTTAATTCTCATCAGATGAGGCTGCACTTGCAGCTTTGGGGCCCCCTGGTGGCTTGGAGGCCCTATGTATTCGCAGAGTTCACGTGGCTATGCCATGGCTAAAAAACACTTATCTATTTTTTCTTTCTTAAATGATTACACACTCACCCAAACATACGTATGAGTTGTGTATACATGAAATCACGTTTTCTTTTACAGACATTTTGTAAATTTGGTTAAAATTTGCATTGTATCTTTATGTTTTAATGGAAACCACTTTCTAAGAAATATAGGCAGCTGGCTACTGTGCCATATCAATGTAGTTTTAGAGCTATTTCTCCAGATGTGCATTTAGATTATCCTCCTTGTGCATTTCTGGATCTTTACCGCCGGCCTGATGTTGTGGATGTTGCTCGGGTTTCTGCAGGAGAACCTGATTAATTCATGGATCCACCTTAAAAACAAGGTGGTCCCGCCCTCCCTCCCTCCCTCTCGTGCAGTCAGTCTCGGGCAGCAGCTCACTTCCCTCTCTCAGTTCTCCAGCTCGTTGGGCAGAGTCGGATCCGGACACTGGATCTTTTCTTCGGGTCTTTCTTTTTTTTTTGTTGAATGTGCCGGACCCCCTCACCCATACCCACTCCTGTTGTCTCCCACAAGTCCCACCCACTGCTCTGCAACACACACACACACACACACACACACATACACACACCAGCAGTGCTCATTTACTGGATCTGCTCTTTGTTATCAGAGCTTTTCCCTCCTCTTGTTTTTTTATTTTTTTAAAATTCAAGAGAGAGTGTGAGAACGAGGGAGAAAGAGAGAGAGAGGGAGTTTGTTTTCCCTTTCAACGGATTGATTTGTGGAGCTGATTAGTTTCCCCCCTCTCCGTCACTTCATGAGCCGTTGTAATTATAGTCAAACAAATTGGTTCAAACGTCGGAAAGACTGCTTCTCTCCCTCTTTCCACTCGGCCTGTCGGTCTCTTTCACCGCTGCAGTTGTCAACTTGAAGCCGTGCCGGGAAATGGACAAACCCCTCTGAAGTGAAGCCGCTGCTCGCCTCACCCACACAACAACCACAGGACGTGATTTGGACGTGGTGGATCCCGGAGTGGAGGTAACCTCGTCTTTTAGCTCCCTCTCCCTGTATGTGTGTGTGTGTGTGTGTGGGTTTAAAGTTTGCTGCTTTCTTCCAGTTCACTTGTGGCTTAAACACACGCTACAGACCGTGATATGTGTGCTGGGGACGTTTTTAGAGAGACGTTTGAAAGTGTTTCATATCGCGTGTTCCCACAGTTGTCCGTACTGCTCAGCATCCGGGTAACGTCCACAAGTGCTGTTTCTTCACCTTGACGCCAATTTATTAGCGACTAAACAGCCGAATTCGGGGTTTTCTACGGGTGTGAACTATCATGTGCGGGGACACTGTGACACGTACGGCCTGTGGTGTTCATTTCACCGGGGGCTCAACTCCACCAAGGACACGTTTTCACCCCCGTTTTTCTTTTCTCGAACCGTCCCGACAGTAAGCTAGGAGGTTACAGCCCCGGTACGTGCCTTTCTGTCGTCTGCAGTCAACAGTGCCATAAACCTCCATTCAGAAAAGAGAAATGAACGTTAACACGCACACTCACGCTGCCTTTCACGCATGAATAGTGATTGAACGCGTCAATAATCAATCGAATGTCGCTTGGTTCTGACCACACGTCAACTTTCGGACTCCGTACGCTGCGGTGCTCTCCGGTTCCTGTCGCCCCGCCGCGGTTCATTTTCCTGCCAGGATAGCGTCGGGTGGGTGCGCATCAGTTGGTTGGTAAAGTTATCATTTAAGTCACCGTAACCATGTTTAACGTGAAGTGGAGGTATGCCGAACCGAGCAGCTGTCTCGATGTCACGTGAACGTGTTTTCACGATGCGTAACAATCCTCGCCTTAACTCCCTAACAAGGACGTATGTTTAAAAAATTGCGAGAATCTGCATGGGGTTATCGTGCGACGGGTCTCCCCGGGCAACAGAACGGCATGTATGTGCTGTTGAAGAGGCTGTGAGGCGTCTGGAAACAGTTTGCTCACAGTCTCCGCTCACAATGGTTTGTTTTCCCTCTGTCATTCCCCTTGGTAACCAAAAAAAACACCTAACAATTTGTCGTCAGTATATGAAAACAAGTCTACGGGAACTTCATCATAAAAACGAGGCATATTTTCCCAGTGGACACTGGTTGCTGTGATAGTTGCTGCTGTTGTGCTGCTCTGGTGCGCATTTCTCGTCGGACTGGTGTCCTTGCGCTGTTTGTCATGCACCGCCTTTAGGGTGAGCTTGTTGAGCTTGTTGGAGTGGTTTAGCGCTCACAGTGTAAATAGTACTTATGCTTTCTAGGCTGTCACGATGACGGGCGGAAGTGAACGAGGGTGGAAAATTCTTTACTGGGCTCGTTTCTTTTTTTTGTTATTAACGGGAGCGTTCTGCTCCGAAACCATCCCTAGTTACGTCATCTACTAAGATGGGCGGATGAACAGCAGCAGCAGAAGCTACCCTGCTTCTTTTCCCTCCTCTCCTCTTTCATTTCATCCATCCTCTCCTCCTCCTCCTCCTCCTCCTCCTCCCCCCTCTCTATCTGGGTGTGTCCTGCCTTATTGCGTTAGGAAGGAGGGGGGATCCCGCATCTTGGCTCATGGTGGCTCCTCCTCAGCTTGTGACCTCCAAACGAGGGCATTGCTCCGTATGTTCTCCAATGCTGCTAATTCTCACAAACAGAAAGAGCTCTGTTTGCACAGAGAATCTGTTGCAAATGAAACTTCTGATGCAAGTGCCGAGAAACAGTTTAGACGAGTGTGTGCACAGCTTTTGACCCTGTTGTTCGAGCATCCTTCAGTCTGCTTCTGCTCAAATTGCTTTTCACCAGAAGTGGGCACTCAGGCTCATATATGTATATGTGTGTGTGTGTGTGTGTGTGTGTGTGTGTATATATGTGTATAATGTATGGATATGTATATATACCTATATGTACAGATTTTAATGTAAGGGAGAAAGCAAATATTTAGTGATGCATTGATTTGATTTATAGGGCCTGTAAGTCATTGGGAAAAGCACTAAATTCCAATTTGGCCCTGATTGCAGTGTTGACAGAGTGATGAATGGTGTGAGATAGAAAAAACGTTGCATATAGATAGATGTATTGCATGAATGTGACTTTTTTTTAATTAATACATACTAGTTATTGCTCATCGCAAAGTCTTATTGAGCCAGTACAATCGATTGGTAAAGTGAATGATGTTTTCTTCTAGGAAATAGTGTGCTCTAGCCACGGTTCAGGATTTTGTTCATGAAATGGCTCAGCTGATGTGTTCCACCACACAGTTACCGATACATCTTCTCCTCTTGTGATGTAATTAGTTAATAGACAGCAGCCTGAACAGCAGCTATAGTAATGACATTTGCTATATGAAGTAGCACCTCGGTGCCCTGAGGGTTAATGGTTTAATGGAAGTGTATGTATTCTTTATGGAGGAAAAGAGGTGGTCTGTACAGTAAAAATATTGGCAAAAACATTTTTCAAGCATGAAAAAAAAACGACTTTATGACTTGGATACTTAGAAGTAGTAATAAAATATGTGAATAATGTACAGTGGAAATGACTGTATAGTCGTTTAAGTTGCGCCTCTCTTGGGATTCATATCTTTGTGAACCTCAAGACTAGGTGACTACGCCAGCCATCATTTTAAGTAGTTGCGTAAATGATCAAACAACATTGTAATTTAAGTTAACAAAGCTCATGCATGCAAATTGAACATTTAAACACGGACTGGTTTAGCCAGCCGAAGAACATGAGTAAACGGCGTGTCGCACAGACGCGTTTCTGCCGTGACGTTGTATGTCTCGATGCAATTACGAGGTGACTCTTTCAACAGGTCTGTGTTTGTTTGTGTTGGCCACACCTCTGACTGCTGAGATGTGTGAATGCAGTTTTTATGGAAGAATTTTATCAGCATGTAAATCTGACCGATTGCCTCTCTGTAGGATTGGTTTAAGTCCCACGATAGCCTCTATAGGATAATGGTACTAATTGATAGTGTAGTTCTGTGAATGGTGGAGGCTATGGTCTGCCGTTGATATTATGCAAATGAATAATATATGAAAATGATGCAGCTTTCCTCCGTGCTGAACGTTATCAGGGAGACACAGTCTGATTTACCTGCAGACAGATGAGATATCTGTGTGTGTCTGAAGCTGCTGAGGTCCTGATGAGAGGAGCACAGGAGGAGACGGATGCTGACTCAGTGTGTCTGTCCTCCCAATGTCTTACAGGAGTTTCAGCAGCTACAAATAGTAGAGTTGATTTAAAAAAAAAAGAAAAAAAAAGAAAGAAAATGGCATGAGTATATTTGTGTCAGTGTATAATCACTTTAGGTCCTTGCTTTATAGAGGCTGCCATCTTGTGCCGCAGTGTTTCTACAGCATCCGAAATGGACAAACTAGTGAAAGCGTGCATTGCATCCTCTCTTTTATCGATGAATGCCACCTTAGTTCCTTGATATGCATAAAAAGGAAGGAAGAGATAAAGAGGAGTCTGTTTAATACTAATCCTTACACATTGTTTTACATGCAGCATTTGTAGGTTTTATCAAACTAAACAGCCACAAACTGCAAATCTGTCACACTATAATGAGTTTTTTTTTTCAAGAGATTATTAACACTGTCCGTGAAACATGTGGCTAAAGGTAATTTGATGGACTTGCTTAATGCCATGCTGTATCATACTGACCGTAGCCATGTTGGATGGCACCACTGTGACGGTTACTGCACCTGTAGCAGCCAGAGCCACGGTGTCATTCACAGCTGGGACACAAGAAAGTGCCTGAACACACACTGTCCGTTTGTTTGAATGGGAAGGTTTTAAAATTCTGTGAAATGCGGGAACCCCTCTGTAGACGGAATCCCTGCCTGTGAACCAGATCCAGCAGAGCACACTGTCTCTTATGTAAGTCCACATCAATTATTAATGGACGCAGTGCAGCTGTAAGAAACTCAGCCCTATATTTAGGATATGCATGGCCTCAGTGTTTGTGCTTATAATAGGGCTGTTGGCCTTTATAATTATTTTATAATTCAGCTGACAGGGAGGAGTTCATACCTCTATGGAGAATTGCTGAAACACAGCTCTATGTGAGCCTTTTAATTTTTTAAAAGGCATCACATAACTCGGAAATCTTTTTCCACACACTCATGGCTAGGATTAGCGATGTAATGTGTTCCAAATAAATATGAAAGTGAAATATATGTGTTAAAGGTCCGACACAATTAGCTGTGGATGTTTAGGCTTATTATACGAGATTGTCTTTATCATGGCTGCAATTATTGATTGTGATCATTATCATCTAATTCTTTTCTTCTATTCACTGATTAAATCAAAGTGTGGACTTCAGACGAATGTAATTACTATAATTTTATTCATCTCAATGACAGGTCTGTCTTTGAAACTGGTACTGGAGGTACAGGTTGTTATTTGGAATATCCCCCTTTTTTTTAGATTTGTATAGATTAATTGTACTTAAGCAAAAAGCCGATGAATGCAACTTCCACCAAATATATATGTATTCATTTTTGCATTCTTTAACATTGCAAGATTGATCGCTTTAGGTGTTGGCACGGGTGTGTGGTGTCTGCGCGTTTTGTAGTCATTAACGCAAACAAGTTTTTCCATCATCACCCGTTTTTATAACAGCAGTGTCTTCGTCACCTTTCAGCTGTTGGCTCCCAATTTCTACTTTGCTCGCAAGCTGCTGTCGGTGTACTGTCCACAGATGTGGCATAATCTGTTACTTTTCCAGCATGTTTTTAATGGAAGTCGATCAAAATATGACACAGCCCTTCTTGTGGAAGCTCTGTGGAAGTGAACAGATTTCGAGTAAAACTATAATAGCATTTTATTCTGTTATGATGAATGAGCCTTGGCATTTAATTTTTGATTTCTGATAATCTGGAATGCTGTCTTGACCTACCAGCAGGTCTGGGCGATATGGCCAAAAATGTTAAAGGGATAGTTCGGAATTTTGAACATAAGACCTATTTTCCAACTCAGCCGGTGTGATGGAGACGTCTGGAGACGTTTTCAAGAAATTTCATTCAGTTCTTCTAGTTGCCGAGTGCTGATTTGCCTCGGTTGCACTGTGGAGTCGGTATGAGTGTTTTTAATGCCATGCTAACTTGTATCATTGACTTGCGCTAGCTATAGCATCAGCGAACTCGGCAACTAGAAGAACTGAATGAAATTTATTGAAAACGTCTCTAGACGTCTCCATTACACCGGCTGAGTTGGAAAATAGGTCTTATGTCCAAAATTCCGAACTATCACTTTAACAAGATATTTAAAATATCACCCCAGTCAATATTGATAAATATCTTGATGGATGGTGATAACTGAAGGTGGTTTGAGGTTTGCTCCTGAGTGAAAGTATATATTATAGCCATATTTATTGAGCCTTTGGTGTATTGATAATAAAAAAAGTAGCTAATTGGCCAACTCAATGGTTTGACTAATTTAGGCTTTCACTCCATCTTGCGTGCACCAGCAGGATGAGCAACATATGCAAAGTTCAGACTTGTTCAGTGCTGTACAGCATATGTTGTAAATGCCGGTAACCACAGCAACAGCACTGATACTTTATGCTCTGTTAGCACACTTAGCTGACTGGGCAAAATACTTGCAGATTAAAACTGACAGCAAACACACTTTTGAATGGAGGACAACTCAAGAACAGCTGACCTTTAGTTGCTCTGGAAGGTGATGGACGAAACAATAATGATCTCCCATCTCCTGTCCCATCAGGTGTTTTCTGCCTCTGCATTGGGCATAATTGTCACCGGGAACACCTTGTTGCTGGGTCTGGGCACATGTCCTTGAGGTGTCAGCAGTCAGATCAGTGTTCCTAACTGGACCATCTGGAGGTTTTCTCCTGGCACATGCTTACATAAAAGCTCTATCTGTGTTTGACAGGTGTTCAAAGTGTAGGAATGTGGGAGTTTGTTTGCAAGTAACGAACAGATTGGTGTGAGCTGTGGGATGAACATGAACTGAGTCAACCAATCTGCATCTTTGTACTTGCATTTTTGACACTGGTTTATTGATGAGCGTTG
Organism: Microchirus variegatus; assembly: GCF_963457635.1. Taxonomy (NCBI): domain Eukaryota; kingdom Metazoa; phylum Chordata; class Actinopteri; order Pleuronectiformes; family Soleidae; genus Microchirus; species Microchirus variegatus. Next base: position 8,237,886 of record NC_139808.1, on the reverse strand, counting down.
TAGTTAAATAGATAATATGATATAAATAGGAGGAGTCAACGTATAAATAAAATAGTTAACTATCAGGACCTGAAGATAAGATCTTCAGATGGTGCTGTAATTTACTGTTTATTCATCGTATTGATTATTGCAGAATTTGTGTAGTCTATCTGTCTCATCTAAATTTTCCCTCTTCATTCTCTAACTAACTTTTCACACCTCCTGAAGGTGAAGGTGCGTCTGTGACACACTCGGATGTGTTAATCCTGATGAAGCCGTCGGTGCAGAGAGGTGTTGAAGCTTGTTGTGAATGTGATGAACTGCAGTGTGCTGATATGTGTGTGTGTGTGTGTGTGTGTGAGTGAGAGTGAACGCGGGGGATTGTTACATGTTACTCATCATGAGTTTGCTGCTCTGGTGGTTTATTTGTGTGTAGAGTGTTATTGTTCCTTGACAGTTGCATAAATATATCTACATTATTAGGGATGTGAATCTTTGGATGGCTCACGATTCCGATTCTTAAGGTCACGATTCGATTCAAAATCGATTCTCAATTCAACCGATTCCATTCATACGATTCTCGATTCAAAAATTGATACAATGCATAGTGTGTAAAGGCAAATTATGGCATCAAAACAATACAGCTTGTATAAGAAAATGTGATCACACAAAGGCAAACTTAAGACAAAAGTTAACATTTATTCATTCAAAACAAATATAAATTTACTTACTGTACAAAATATAACTTGCATAAATAAAAGCTTAGACTAGCTGCCTTTTTCTCCCAGAAGTTACAAAAATAAACTGTACACAAATAACACAAACTGGTGTTTTGTGTGGTTTTAGAAATTATTATTAATTTTTATTTTTTTTTATTTTTCAAAAATAGATTTTTGAAGTTTATGAATCGATTCAGAATCATGGATGATTAGAATCGCGACTCCTTTGTGAATCGATGTTTACCCCCACCCCTATACATTATTAAATTTTCCATATATGCATTCCAGCTGCTATGCCCAGGGTTTTTGAATATGGGTGAAAAATTAACGCAATTCCCATTGTGTAAGGATTGTGCCGTGCCGGAAATTGTAGGAAGAAGACAACAAGAACAACAACATGGAGAGCAGGGACTCCATGATTTAGGTGCTCGGAAGATGAATGTGCTTCATAATGTTGCATTGGAATAAAGCAGGGATTTGCATTACTGCCAAAAATGAAGAGGATGAAGAAGAAATTACCATGTTCCCCACCAATGACTATCTGAAATGAAGCCGATGGGGGGAAAAAACCCATTGCGGAGTCATTAGACCCAGGAGCAAATGCTGATTAAACACATTCCCACTGGCCAATATCCCATTTAAAGCCAGGTTTAAACAGGTTTCTTGACGAGTGTGAGTGGGATATAAGTAGCGGCTGTTGCTGTGCCCCCATCTTGCCAATGTCAGAACATATTTGCGTTTGAGTTGCCACAGAGATACCATTAGTGAACAGAGGGGACCAAGATTGGCTGTGTTTTCTGGTTATAGTATTTCCTTAGCATGAATACAACAGGAGGCTAAAAAAAGAATGATATAAGAAAAAAAAAAGAAAGAATAATAAAAGAATTTATCCACTGTGATCTACTTTGATCACAGTGGATAAATTCTGACAACATGGTGAGGCTGTGTTAATTACTGAGTTAATGGTTTGTTAAAAACTAACATTTAATTCAGATTATATAATCATACAATGTTCCTTATATGTTTTTGACGGATTTCGACTTCTTCATCTTGGATGGTGGCAATTAATTTTTTATGTAAGTGCAGAGGAATGATAAGAGAGAGTGACTACATTGCAGATCCTGCAGTGTAGTTAGTGGCGTGTGTGTGTGTGTAATGTTTGCACCTTACTTGGCCTCCCTCTGCAGTATGTTAACAGCTGATAAAGAGTGGTTAAGGAAGGCAGAGATGCTGCAGGAGAAATGGAGCGTAATCATAGAACATTTTATCAAAACACTGCCACAACTGAAATGAATGGCACAAGCTACAAGTGATCATTTGAGTCCGTTGAGCAACAAATTGTCTAAATCTAATTCCCTCTCGCTGTTATTCTCTTTTTATATTCCTTGATTCCCCCGAGCATTTAAAGCTTTGTGTATTTTCCGGGAAAGATATTTTCGCGGAAAGTATCTTTCGCCGTTGTAAGAAGTAGATTGCATACAGGTGTGCTTACGCTCCAGCTTTTATTTAAAGACGACTATATGTCGTACAATTACTGTCTGTCATGTCCAAACAGAATCTGTGTAACTGAAGATCATGCATCATCACATTTAATGTGTCTATATGGATAAAACCCTGTATCGTACCATTGGCAGTTTTGTCATCATTGGGAAAAATGAATTGACAAAAGTCTTAAGTCGCATTGAAAAAAATGTGACATTTGATGACACATTAACACCCACCAGCAAGACGTATGCCGTCAATATGTTTCCAGTTGTCCAGTTAGCTTGACTAGGCTATTGGAGTACAGGACCTCTGTCCTTGTCCCCTCAGGCACTAGAGGGGGAATCGATTTATTGAGTGAAGTGTCCGACTCTGCTACGCAATGTGGCGAAATGCCCCTTTTCAGCTTGTTATGATGGGCTTTTTTTCTGGTTGATCTATCACGTCACGGGTGAAAACAACTGTCAAACTCCTTAGCTGGCAGCTAGGTAATACCACGTTGACTGATGAATTGGACAGCCCTACCACATTACCCGGGCGTGGTAGTCTGACTCAGAGAAATTTGATTTGCAGTGATGCTGTTGTCCCTATTAATGTTTTTAGTGTTTATTCTGAATAAACATATATAATCATGACCAATCGACGAATCAAAAAAATAAAATAATTGTTATTTGCAGCCCTAGTGGTTAGGGTTAGATGTGGCACTGGTGTTGGGTAAGGATAATGCTTTGTTCAGGCTGTCCAAAAGAATGGAGGTCAATGCTGTCATAGCTACGCAAGCCTTTGTGTGTGTGCGTGTGTGTGTGGGTGTGCACGTGTTCTTGGAGGCGGTCAGAAAAAGGCGTCAGTCAGAGGAGGAAGTGAGCAGATGGAGGGCGGTAGGAAAGCCAACAGGAAGTGGAGGCTTGATGGTTTCCTCATGTTGTGTTGGCAGCAGTCAGGATTTCACTTCCCTGTACAGAACATAGCCAACAGGTGTTGGTGTGTGTGTGTGCATGTTAGCGTGTGATGTCTCTCTCAGTCCATCTCCTCCTCTCTTCATTTTGCTTCTTAACCTCAAAAGAACTGAAATAAAAATACTTTTACAATTGTTTAATGGAGAGTTTACAAAAAATATGAGTGGAACTATAGACAAGTACAAGTCACCAGAATCTATTCTACCAATAACCATGTGATATTAAAGGTCCTGGAATCCATGCAGCTTACATTCAACCTCCATGCTATTGATAAACATATGTATATTTGTTTTTTTTACAGTAGTTGGAATTAGAGTTTAGGATCTCTGTCGGAGTCCTCAGGCCGATATTTCCCGCCACTATCCTCGGGCCGGGCCAGGTTGGGCCCTTGATCAAACATTGGTGTTTTTTCTCCCTAGTTGTGTTATGTGAAGGTGTAAAAACCTGCGGCCGTGAATGCATCATTTTAAAACCAGGAATCGTCATTAGTAACATATGCGTTCATGGAAGCTGATCTCAGCAGCTCTGTTATTGTTATAAATTAGACTGTGGCAGTTGGTACAACTAGCTTCCGCTGTGGGGAGGCTGTGGACGTACGTGTGCATTTACAGCTCGCGTATTAAAAAATGTCGGGTTCGGGCTCGTGATTACAGTCAATGTGTCGGGCCAGGCTCGGACACAACGTGCACGGTCTCAGGTCGGCTGGATTTTTTTTGGGCCCGATCTAAGTAGTTGGAATCAGTAGCCGGAATCGTTGACTTTACTTGACTTTAATAACGTTCATTAATGCTATCTCACAATGGCCCCAAATGGCAATAGATCCAGTCATAATATATTTTTTTGCAAGGACATACTGCATTTCTGAAAATGTCAAATACTGGCTTTTTAGCATTTTAGTGAAAAGATTTGCCCACAATATCCAGTATTAAAAATCAGCTTATAATCATAGGGAGATGGGGCTATGCAAAAGCATCAGCTCATTGGCCGTGTCTCTGCATTCATATTGAAGATACACATTCCAAATAGTGACTCATGCTGTGCGTAACACATTTTTTTGCAGTATTGTTTATTATTCAGAAAACTTCCCTGTTAACTTAAGTACACTTCAGACCAGCAGGAAACTGAATACAAAAACCATGTAGCCTACATGTTTTAAACGTGGTCATGAGATAAGGTGGATCAGGATCTGAGTGGGAAGCAGTTCTCTGGGGAAACCCTGCTGACATTCAAGTTCTGGTTCCTGTTCACACTGTAGACGCTGCAGAAAAGGCAGAAAAGGCCCTGTTGTGGTTTGTTTTCCCTCCTCCCGTCGTCGCGGTGACGGGCTGACAGGAGGAACCTCTGGTGACAGACACGCACTACCTCTGTCTAGCAGCACTAGTGCTACGCTGATTTAATTCCTTGTCCTAGTCCACGTTTAGGAGAGCGGGGTCATTGGAATGCGGTGTTTGTGTTGTAGACACTGGGCGTGGCTCTGTTTAGCCATGGTGACTGAACAGTCAGCACATACCCATTCATCACATTGTGTACACGCTGAAATGCAAAGCTCAGATCTGAACACACAATACTGCTGTCACAGCCAAGAACCTCCAAAATGGGCCAAGATGAGATTTTGAAAACATTAAAAATACGAAAAAAAACAGAGCGGAGCAGGGACCTGGAAAAAACTCACCTGCTCCACTTTATTTAAAAAACACCCCGTCTTTCTAAATGAGTGGCTTCTGACCAGGGTTAGATTAGGATATTAGTTCCGTTGACTTGACTTGTTTCTTTTTTTTTTTTCTCAGTTTGTCAGTTGGAGAGCTTTTGGCCTCTGCTCTGTCAGGTCATGTGCTCAGTGCAACTGCGATGGCTTTCATTTCAAAGTTCACCAGGAAAAAATGAGCTGGTGGGCGGGTGAAGGGAAGGCATACATGATCTAAGCGTTTGCATGTTTTCACGTGACTTTGTGGTCACATGTTGTTAACTTGAACAATTTGAACGAATAATAATAAAATGTTTTGTCTGAACAGTATGACGAAAGTAAACATTGAGGTTTCCCCGAGTATCTCAAATCTGATGGGGTGTCAATGTAATTTGACAAGATTATATTCAGAAGCAGTTTTTTTTTAAATAAATGAATGGAGCACAATAAGGTGTTTTGTAATTGAGTGGAGTTGAGCCACCACTGTGCTTCACAATCACAGTCAAGTCTGGGTTCAACTGTAGGTTTTACTGTCCTTATAGGTGTGTTGTCACCACTGAACCTTTCCTGGCTCAGATGTCTCTTATGAGGAACTCCTCTCCTTCCTGTGTCTCTACATGGAGGAAACTGAGTCAAAATTAGGTTCAGGGTAGAGTTCTTGGCCCATATAAAGTTCCTGCTGTGAGGTTTGTAGACTGAGGAAATATCTGGGTGGGGCTTGCAGCTATTGTTCCAGCTGTGTGCTTGTGTTAGTTCACCTCTGGTATTTTTAAGAACCCTCAAGGCCAATGTTTTGGTTGCAGCCCAGGAGAATATACAGATTTTATTCCTCTGATGGACTGAATACTCTGTCCCTTGACACTTTTGACAATTTTGGCTTGACAAAACTCATCAGATTTGTGTGACACTTCCAATTTGTGCTCTGGCTGAAGGTTTCAGTCATCTCCGTGTAGCCGCTATCTATTTTTCAGGCAGCTCTTTTCAGTTTCCAGTTTATATTATATAATCCTGATTGGTACTGTTGGCTTGTTTATTTGTTTCCTTATCAGTGCTATCAGGGCTTCATTTTTGGTAATACATGGTTTTGATAAAGTTGATTTATTTTGAGTCGAAAGAGATTTTTTAAATTACTTTTACTGGACAAAAGAGAAGGGAGGATTTGCTCAGAGAGTGCAAATGTTTGTCAAGGCTTCAACACTTTGTATTTTACATACAGGCACCTGAAGTTTTTTTGATATTTTGATCCACTGGATCTATACTTTCTGGATCTGTATAGAACTTTACCTACTCATAGCTATATTATAAGATGCGTCTGAGTTTTTTAATTGTTGATTGGAACATCCCATGTTGCATTTAAACTTTAATCTGGATCAGTTTTGGATTAAATTTAGTCTGATACTAGTGTCTGATCCCACATACAGTTTTGCCCATTATAAGTAGGGATTTCTTGAAAATGTGATAGTTTTTGGTGATGTCATCAGTTGGTAGATTCTTATCAAAATGTAATGGGAACATACTTAGGTGATCACATACCTATAACAACCAAAAAAGAACCTCTCTGGTGGAGGTAACAAAGATGTGTGCGGCAGCGCGTTGGTCAAAAACAGCAGAGATTAATAAGGAGAAGATGTTTTGGTCTGATGTTTGAAGATGAGACGTCCACATTTGGACCGCACCTAACGATTATTTTCAAAATTGATTGATCTGTCGACTATTATCCTGATTAGTCTGAAATGATAATGTTCTCAAACCAAAATGATTCAGTTTTATTTTACGTCTTTGTTGTACAGAGCAAATAAACCACAAATTGTTAACAATAAGAAGCTGAGAAATCGTTATAATTATTATTAAAAACAACCTTGTAATGCACACATCATGTGAAAAGTAATTCTTTAATTCCAGGGGAAATAAACACCAGTGCTAATGTATATGCTTTTAAAACGGTTGTTTTAGAACTCTACTTTGTAAGTGTAAATGAGATGAAAGTCGGACTGTTTCCTGACTTGCGTTCCGTCTTCATGCTTTGTTAATCATGTGAAAAAATAAAGTTCCTCCATGCAGTTTCAGAAATCTGAATCTGTCTTGTAGCTTCTGCAAATTATTTCTCTTACTGTATGGTGTGTACCCATAATTCATTTTTACCAAGCCATCAGTTTTATAGTTTCACCGTAGCCACCACTTGTGTAACTTTGGACAACAGCTGTTGAGACACAACTTATGTTGTACCACTAAGGCAGAATCGAATTGACATTTCTCCTCTGAATAGGAGTCTGTCACACACTCAGCTGATTAGACGGGAGTGATTTCCTGCTCACAGCCACCAACATGAATGGCAGCTTGTGTTTTCTGCGTCCGCACACACAGACCCTCCACTCTCTGCTCAAACAGTCACTTTTTTTTTATGAAACCCAGGAATGTTTGGTGTCACATTGTCCAACTGGTTTTCAGCCCAACAAATAGCAGACTGTGAAGCATTTTTTCCACTCTGCTCTTAGTCATAAGATGCTCCACTGACAGTCATCTGAGGCTGAGTAATGTGCTGTCTTATTTCTGCAGACTGGAATAGGCTGATGGGTGTTGAGGTTACTTCTCTGCACAAATGGAAAAAACAAAACAATGGAGCCAAGTCTCGAGATTGTTACAGACTAAAAGACTTTTGCTGAGTTGTTTGTGTTATAAAACAACATACATAAACATCAATGTAGTCGTTTTCCAGTTGTTTTATTATTGCAGTGGAGAAGATGTTCCACTGGTTCCACTTCTTCTAGTTGCAGATGTGTGTAACATGCTGCCCCAGTGTCTCAGTTTGACTTCTGGACAGGATGGACATTAAACTAAAACTGTCTCTGTCTGCAGTGTGAGGCTGCAGCAGAATCAATCAATTAGATGGATCATCCGCTTCTCTCCAGGACTCTCCCGAGATAGAGAGTGAAGAAGAATAATGGTCATCACAATAACCCTCATACTCTGATGTAGACCTGACCTCTATGATTGATTTCAGGAAAAAATGTGTATTTATTTGTCTGATTGACAGGAAAAATGTCTGCGTTTGTGTTTGGTGCTGTTTTTCAATATTGCTCATTTAATCCAGCCCAGCATAAAACTGACAGATGAACAGATATCAACAAACTGTCACCTGGATATCATTAGATAATAGTTATAATAGTCGTATTTGATAGTTAATTAATCAGTTTGAGTGTTGAATCATTTTTGACGTCATCATTTCCAGGTTTGAGAAATTATTTTGCAAGTAACTGACAATTAATTATGATGGTGATGATGGCAGTGTTTCCAATTAAATATGTTGAGTGTGGCCTTTTTTGGCCATTTTTTTTACAATTACCTGAACATAACTTTACCGTTCTTGTACATTCTTGTTGTTTGTCTTGTTCTTGCTTTATTCTTCTTATGCTGCAGTGTACTCACACTGTGGTCATTTATTACTGTGACAGATCCAGACAAACGGTGTAAGAGTGGCACAGAAGATCATCTCTTTCCTACTCGGGCTCTGATGATGGTGAACTGTGTGTATGAGTGCTATCATCAACAGACACTGAATTATTTCCGTAGGAAAGGCTGTAGGGCAGGTTCCAAAAAGATGAACTTACCATTGTGAGCAGCATGTAAGCTTGACTGGCTCTCTGACTTCTGTGTAAATTTACCGAGCAAAAAGGTTCTTATGGTTGACTCCGTGAGGAGTATACAGGAAGAAAACTGCAATGTTTTTATCGATTGGTCCATTGATTTGAGTCCGCTGCACACAGTCGCTCTCTATATAGTTGGGGAAACCATAAAATTCACTGTGAAACATCATTGAAGTTGATTAATTAAATAACGTGAACCAGAGGTTGTGACGCTTCAGCAAACCTAACACTTAATTCTAATATCTGTTGGCCGTATGGCTCTTTTTAGATGATTAATGAAGCTCTGCTATTGTAAAATTGCACATGGCCACCTGTCATTCAGCAGAACGAAGATTCATCTGTTGCTCTGATTACAATCATTGTGATGGCCTCAGAATTAAGTTCTTAAAGCTGGTGTTGGACCTTTTTACGAGCATCTTTCTTCTCCATGTGCCTTGAAGTAAAAAGACAGTAAAGTTGTGCCAGACATCCCTGTTTTGATACAAATTGGGATTCAGCTGCTGCTTCTCCGCCAAAGGGAGGAGAAAATGTGTTGCTTCAATTATTTATAAAGATGCCTGATGCAATGTGGCATCCAAATCTATAATGAAATATGTCTTACTTCAGTGTCTTCTGCAGCGAAATGGGTCTGCAAAGGTGGATCACGTCATGCTTGTATAACGTTAAAGAATTCAGGATGATATATTTTTTAACTTAAACTGAAAACTGGTGACCATCGCTCACACACACACACACGACTATAACTGTTCAGCACAGAAGACACAAGCACACGTGTCAATGAAGGTGGTTGCTAATGCTATTGCTATTGTTACTGTATTGGTGTTGTTATAACAGGTTCCCTGTGTGGGACCGAAAGCAAGAGCCCTGACAGGTTGTGGAACATGGTACAAAGCAAAGGAGGAAGGAAACAAGGCAAAGGAGGAAGGAAACAAACTGATTGCTACCGTAACAGCCCTACACTTCCTCCTTGATAAGCAGCACAAACAGTGGATTTAAGATTGTACTGCTGCAGTAGTCAACTGCTTTAACCACAGTGGTTCTATGGGTTGTTAAATCACCCTTTAAATATTCCAACTATTGTCATAAATTGCCTAAATGGCTGTCTGTGAACTGTGCTGCCATCTCCATCAGACAGTAATTGTTTTAATATAAGCTGCTTGTTTGTGCAGTGCCTGGCTGTTCAAATCAAACCATCTTGGCCCAAAACAGGACATTATATAGGTCAAAGGATTTTGAAATTGACTTGATAACGAAAGCATTGGTTATTTGCAGCTCTGTTTCACTGAAACGTGTTCAGAACCTGCGTCAATAAACCAATTTTTCCTATGACACTAGATACCCGATGTAGTACGTCTGTGTCTCAGTGTGGAGCTCTTACAGACAGAAGAAACACTGATGTTTACAGTGAAAGTGAAATGTAAGCTGATGTACGAGTGTGTGTGTACACACACTTTGTCCTGCACTTCTCAAAATGTTAGCTACTACAGCTCTCGACCTCTCTGTCTGTGGCATGATGCTGAGCCGTACGACAGGGAAGGTGTCGGGCCTGAGGTTTGAATCATATGATGTTATAGTTAGGGTTTGCGGCAGCATCTCTGCAGCTCTGTCTGTGGCGTCATATTTTTAGTAATGTCTTCTTCATTTACCTCACGGGGGAAAAGGCTGGCATGTCCCACCTGGTATGTCCTCCTTATCAACGGGCTGCAGACAGCAGCTGTTATCTAACATGTTGGAGACATTCTCCATGTCTCATTGACGTGCCATCACTCTCTCTCTCTCTCACACACACACACACCCACTTTTATGATGTTTGTTAGCGTTGTTCAGTTCAACCTCCAAATTCAAATCTAAAAGTTTGAATGAATATATAATGACCTGTAATTTGTTTGAACTCCCCTCAACTGTTTTAACTATTGCACTCAGTTGAACACTCATATTTATGAGCCAGTTAACGGAGAGTATTAGATTAGGGCATTAGCGGGTATTTGATGCATCGTGTGTCTCCACCAAAGCAGGGCAAAACTTGCTATTTTGCAGAGAAAGGAGTCTCCCTCATGTACTGTAGACTTGCATCTCCAAGATGCTGTCACTCCTGCAGCTGACAGCTGTCATATGGTAGGAAACCTACTCTTTAGGTGCTGGGTTCTAATGGGTGCTATTTAAATGGCTGCTTATGAAACATTTTGAGCACCTAATTAAAGGATGTGAACTTTACATTCTACATTCTAAATAATGCTGCATTTGTCTGTCACAGCTTGGCCTTAGATCCACTTTGAATGCCCTTTTGGCTCATCGTCGGAAGAAGAGGACACAATCCAGCTAACTGTCCTTTTAGGTGGATATTCATGACGCTGAAGCATCTGAAAAGCTCCCAAATGTGAATAGGTTTTTTTGTTGGACAACAGAAAAGCTGTTATTTGAAAAAAAATAAAAAAAATCAATCATATTGCTGCTATGTTTTAGTCAAACCATATTCATTCTTAAAATGTACAATTAAAACAAGCCACACCCCTCCCCTCCAGTGGTGAGAGTGCCTAAACTCTTGTCCGTTTGCTGACCTTGTAAAACGCAATTGCTGATAAAAACATTAGCGTCTCCTTGTCTACTTATTTTGGCAGTAGAGTCACGACAAACAGAAGAATACGGCAAAACCAGATCGTTCTCGGTGACAAAAATGTGGGTGGGTTTGTTCATATAAACATGTCTAGATTGCTAACAACAGCAGTTCACAGAGGTGATATTTATACAGGTCTGTATACGTAGACTGGTCTGTGAGAAGCGGTCGCACTAAAAAACTGGACCTACCTGTTTTAACTCATTTAAATAATAACAGAAGTGAAACTGACCAGTACCTTTCTCACCACAGCCTGAGCTCTGGATGAAGCAAACACACAGTGACATTAATGGCTAAACTAAACCCTGATTGAAGCTGCAGAGGGGTTTGGGTTTGGAACTACACCTGTTAGTATCCAGCCCAGAGGAGGTCAGCTGGCTCCAGCCCCAGCCCCAGCTGCGGCTGCTGTCACCTGGGCCATATCAAAGGCAGGGCAGCCCACCCTCGCAGCTCCGCAGAGCTCGTTAGCTGTCAAAGCTAATTGGAAAAGTCTTTATTGCACAGATGCTCACGTACTTCAAAAGAGTTCCCCTTCAAAGCGCCAACACAGGTCAGGATGGGAATTGGTGGAATTTGAAAATATGTACGATTCCATATGAAATAGTTTGACAAGAATGAAGATCGGGTTTTCTGGAGATTTTCCCCCCGCTGTGTTTCTTAATAATACTATTAAATTATTTGTGGTTAAGCCAATATCTCAGAATCAAACCAAAATGATGTTACATGTGTGCACATAAACATTGATGTGTGAGGTTTAACATATGATGTACTGCTGCTACAAACTCTAGTTTCAGTTTCTCTGACAGACTTTGGAATCTTACTTTAGGGATTTGCTGCCATTCAGCCATAAGAGCATTAAAGCCACTTCATGGTCTTTTGCATTTGCATATCTGCCATGGTCCATATGGGTGTGTGTGATCCAAATTGTATTATCAGCTCAAGGCCACAGGATGTTTTTGAGTGTAGTGGCTGCAGATGTACGGCATGAATTAAACCGGAGGTTCCTTTGCACAATAACTGCACTTACTGATTACCATTCTATTCTTGGACATGTTATTGACGTTGTTTAGTGCAAATGCAACATAAAGAATTGTTCTTGCTGTCAGGAGGTGTACATAGTGTGAATAGAAGATGGTCAGCGTCTGTAAAAAAGCAAGCAGAAACCATGGACTGACATTTGGTGAATTCCAGGAATGGTGTTGAGCTGAAAATGGCAGACTCACGGCTTGTGTTTCTATACATCATGCAGTTGTTTCACAGGCCTGAGATCATGGTTTGCGCAGGACCATCATCTTCTATTTCAAAGCATGAAAACCAGTTCTTTATAAACCTGCCTAATTTGATACTGAGGCTATACTGCATCTTGATAGACAGAAATGTAGTGCTCTGGATGTCATGTGACTCGGTTTCTACGAAGCACTATCACGGCAGCCTAAAATGGAACAGTATCAGTGCTGGATTCAACCTGTCAGCGTTCACTGCACGCTTTAAATCCATGGAGATTGAGCGATAAACATAACAAAACTTGACAGACTGAATATAAATCGAGTTTGGCATCACAGAGCAAAACAGCTATCCACCATCTTGACTTTTATGCTGAAAATAACCGACCAAGAGACAAGTCGCATCACATGCATACATTATTTTAGTTCCAAGTCAGTGGTAGCTATGCTAAGCTACTATGGCACCTGATCAGTTGTGCAGTCATTCATTAATTCTCTACCTCTTCATCCTCCACACGAGGGTCATGGGGAGCTGGCGCCAATCCTATCTGATATATAGGGCACAAGGTGGGGTACACTAAGCTCGCCAGTCCATCATAGGGCCAGTTAACCTAATCTGCATGTATTTGACTGTGGGAGGAAACCAGATACCCGGAGTCTAGTACCAGACTGGTACAGGTTCAGTCAACCTGTATATATATATGGTGTCTTTCTATCTGCTTAAAAGTTATAGTATATAATAATATACTGTGATACAAGTTCAGTGTTAAATAAGTTTGTCCCAAAAAAAACACTTAATGCCCATGGTAATGCAATATGCTTTACAAAGAACATTTGTTTTAAAATAACAATAATTACAATCTTATAGGATATCTGTATATATGTGCCTACATACTAGGGCAACTACATATTATTTATATAATCGATTAATCTGTTGATTGTTTTAGGAGGAGGTCCACAACATGTCAACCTCCCCCCCACCCCCCCAATTTTTTTTTTATTTGGTAATAGATTAATCGATTAATTGTTGCAGCCCGAGTACATACATACTAACTGTATATACAATGAAGCAATAAAGTACAATAACGCATACATGTGCTTGTGAAGACGATGACAGTGGCTGAAAGCCCTGAAATAAACAGTCGAGCTTAAGAGTAGTGTTTTTTTCCCCTCAATAATTCCATAAAAAACAAAACAAAGCAAAAAACCCCTTGTCATCTGTGTGTCCCACGTGGATGCTGTTTAATAAAAAGCATGCACATTAAAGGGATATGGCTGTAAATCTTTCAGTTCTGCTAAGTGTTTTTGTATTGGCAGCCTGCTTCACTGTAGTTGCTGCAACAATGGAGGCTTTTATCTGACTGATCCTCATACCCACTCTCACCTGGGGATTGACCAATGTCTACACACACACACACACACACACACACACACACACACACACACACACACACACACACACACACACACACACACACACACACACACACACTGGCTGCTGCAGGTCTTGTCCAGTGTAGATTGGGCTGAGCTTCACAGATTCCGGCTGTAAACAGGATTATAAAATCTCTAGATGCTCTCCTGGTGGTTTGGTCTAAAAAAATTATATGGTGGACAAGAAGGACATACAGTGCATATAGGTTATGCTGTTTTGCTGGCATTGTTCAAGGTACAGCAGAGCATCTATCTACCTGTATTTCTGTTATTTTATGTCCATTTAGTTTATCTAATGAAAGGAATTCATTGTTAACACACACACACACACACACACACATCTGGTTGAAGCTAATAAAATACCCATATTCACCCAGCTAACAGATCTAGCATTACTCATATACTACACGTACTATACACTACTATATACAATAGTTGGTTGGTGTTATAAATATAAATGGATCCCAATCAGAGGTGATTCTACATTGTTTTTTGCATTAGATGTTGTGTTCATCCATGTGGCTATTTAGTCCTTGACGAATGTTACGTCGTCACATGACTTATTTTGTGCATTTTTCCATAACTTAAAGTTCAACAGGTTAATTAACAGTCGGTTGTGAACAGGAGATAGCAGAAACACATGCTTTTCTTATATGTACATGCTGCATTTTGCATGCTGCATGCTGCATATGCCAAAAACGTTGATGTATTTTGTCCCTACTAGTAATCTTCATGTAACAAATAACAAATAATAGCCTAATAACAGAATGAGGCTGTTGTTTAAAGAAGTTGATCGTGTCCGCTTGTCATGAAGTCAGTGTGCAGAGAATTCTCTCTGACACAGACATAGATTTGAGCTGACTAACGTGGAAATTTGGTATGTTTGCCCCCCCACCGTTCTTGGTTTGTTACTGAGGAATTTATTTCATTGTTTTTGAGCTGTTTTGAAAAGTATTGGTTGAGGAGGAGTAGCAGTAGTAGTAGGAAAGGAAACCGATACTCTGCGTTAGCTGAGTCATACATTTGTAAATAGTTACATTCTAAAGGGCAGTAAAACTAACTGTTAATTATTAACATTTGTAAGATGGACATTTGTGGTCATTTGGGGTAAAAAATTTAATTAAAATTTCAGTCGGCATCACTGTAATAACAATGTATGGTAAATGGTTTGTAGTTATATAGAACTTTTCTGGTCACTCAAAGCTGTTGTGCCATTCACCCATTCACACCCATTCACTAACACATTTTCTATCACACATTTCATACCCATTCACACGCATAGCCGTTAGGAGCAATATGGGGTTAAGTGTCTTGCCCAATGCCCAAGGACACATCGGCATGCAAGCTAACACACTTCTAATGTCTGTCTTGGCACTGGGATACACAGCCTTCATTAAGACACAATCTAAACACAACACTGTAGTTAATATGCGTTGCTGAATAGGTATTCCAGTTTCTCTGTTTCAATGACAAAGTCAGGACTATTGCCACCTTCTGGTAACTGAAGTTATTTTCTCGCTCGCAGGTTAAGAACATTTGTTTTGATGCTTGTCAGCTGTAGCTGATCCTGTGTGTGTGAATGCAACTTTACCCTCGACACATGTGAAGCGTAGCGTTAGTGATATTCCCCAGGCTACATAATGACCCGTTTGATGCTGCAAAACATGCAGGGAAGGACTTGGATTACTGTCAGGAATCCCAGGAATGAGCTTTCTGCATGGAACCATGTGTGTATGTGTGTTGTGCTTTGTCACGCATCAGAACGACTTGCAAGATAATCTGTCCCATAAATCTATGAAAAGAGTTGATTTTATCTTTTATGTGAATCTAATATTAGTGCAGCAATGCAGGGGGAAATTTACTGTTTATGTTGTCATGAAAAAAAAAACATTGCACTAATTTTGGGTAAGGCCCAGCAGAGAGCTGTGGTGATGCTGTGGCTGTTTCACTGTGACAATCACTATCACGGAAGTCCTCCAGCTCGTTTTAAAGCAAAGTTTCTAATACGAGCATTGTGTGTTTTTCTTTTTACTTTTACTTTTTTAATCCGATTTATATAGCACACATATCTGCTGTATCATCAGATTAGACCTGGATACATCACATTGTGCAGTACGGCACATTTACAAATAAGGGTTAAAGTAAATCGAGAGAGGAAATCATACATGGAAGGTCCGCACCTGAACTGTTTCCTGTGAAGATGAGTCATTTGCCAAGTGTGTTGTCTGTGTGTGTGTGTGTGTGAGCATGTGACTCTGTGCTTGCAGGACTCATTTGTTTGCAGAATTGTAAGACGATCCTTAGTAATTGTCCATACTGTGTCGTCACCATCATTAACGCATGCCGAGCTGAGATAAACATCTCAGTTCAGAACATACGTGTGTGTGTGTGCGCACATAGAAAGGTCCCAGAGATGATTCCCGGGTTAGTCTTGAATTTGAGTAGCGTGTTTGTGTGGGTGTCTGATGCTGCACAGTGACTCCAGACCACTGCCTCGTCTCTCTGCAGTGTGGGGATTTCCTTTTTCCACTCTGGTCACATGACTGCAGAGATGGGTGTGACCTCCTGCATTCCTGGGCTCACTCTTTTTCTTTCTCTCTTTATTACTTTGTCTGGCATGACTCTCTCTAGCTCTCTCTTTCGCTCTTTCTTTCTCTCTCTCTAACACACACACACACACACAA
The DNA here is from genome assembly GCF_963457635.1 of Microchirus variegatus. Taxonomy (NCBI): domain Eukaryota; kingdom Metazoa; phylum Chordata; class Actinopteri; order Pleuronectiformes; family Soleidae; genus Microchirus; species Microchirus variegatus. The sequence continues at coordinate 8,221,467 of NC_139808.1, read as the reverse complement.
AATGTCGTCTAGACCAAATGCTGTGGCCTGGTGTTGACTGCTGTTCGACGTGCCCTGCATGTTGAAATGTCCTTGTGACATAATTCGGTGGGACTGTGTGTGTGTGTGTGTGTGTGTGTTAGATCTGTTGCTGGGTGCAACAAGAAGAAAAAAAAGTTGCTCTGTGTGGAGGGTGTGGCCTGCAGCCTGTGTGTGTGTTTGGAGGAGGGTGGTGCAGGCTCCTGCTTTAGTATGCAGAGCAGGTGTGTCTGCAGAGGCAGAGAACAGAGTAAGAGGAGGAGGAGGAGGAGGAGGAGGGGGGGGGGGGTAACAGCAGCTGAGCAAAGGGACAATCTGATGGAGGATCATGAAAAGAGAGCAGACCTGACATTAAGGCCATATCCACACATAAATGGAACAAAGACGTAAATTATGTTTATCCTGTAAACACGGCAATCATTTCAGGAAATGTCTCCATCCGCAAGAAACACTGTAGTACATATGCCAGGCCTATGAGTGGCGCTGTAATGCTGCAACACCAAAAACAGAGAAGAAGACGTTTTTACTGATTGCAATGCATACAAGAAAAACCGAGAGCTAGTGAACTAAGCCAGGAGAAAGAAAGGGAAATAAAAGCAAGAATATAAAAGTTATCATAAAGCAAACGGTGTTGCCGACATATAGCGACTTTTCAGACCCCCAAACTACTTTCTGAGAAGGAAAAGGCCAATTAATCTGCCGCACAAGTGAGTTTCATCCAGCTCTGCAGACGGAGAGCCGGTCTGACTGTAGATTTTTTTTTTACAAGATCCCCACAGATCTCATCGTACGGCGCATACAGTGATTGACGGATTGCCTTCGCGCATGCTCAGGATGGAATGTGTCCACGTGTGTCCTCAAATTACATTTAAATATGTTTTTTTGTGATTGGATTTGAGAATATATACAGGACACCTTTGGTTTCCTGTACTTGGCGCTGTCCATATGTGACCAGTCACTCAGGATATAATAACGTGACCTGGATATTAGAAAGTACCAAAAAAGGGGAGATATTTTCATCTTGGTGCGATGCAGATGCGCCTTGAAAACATGGTGCAATGGTGCAGCTGGATTGTGTTTATCAAGATTTTGTTTTTGTTTTTTTGTTTGAGTGATTAACAAAGTCCAGGACTCTGTGCAGAAATTAGCACTATGTGTTTGGTTGAGCATCTGTAGTCTGGTCACTTTCCCAGTATAGAGTATGATGAAGGATGAATACATTCCTTTTCCCACAAGTCTTTTTTTGAGTCATCATCTTGGCTGCATGATAGGTTCTCTCACTGGGTCATTTCTGCAGTAAAGACATCTTGTATTTACTAATCGATATATTTATTTCCACTGTGCAACCCCATCTCCAGAAACCCTGGCCATGGCTGTCCTTGTAACAGTCAGTGTTGAAGGTATTATAATTCTGTGTTGTCAGCCCATCCCATTGTTAGCACAAAAGTGAAATCATGAAATATTTTATGTGCAAAGATTCTACTCGGGCTGCTGTGTTAATGCACATCTAATAATAACGCCCGTGATTGATGTGTTGGTGAGTCAGCGTGAGTCACTCTGCAGCATGGATTCGTTCACTTATACACTGTAAGGGAACGTGGTCCTAAAGAGCGTACAGTTCCAGATGTACTCATGCGTCTATGCTCTCGGATGTCAACGATGTATCCATCTAGAACATGGATGGAAAATCCAACATCATTTACAACCACTTCTCACATCTTCACACAGCTGGCTTCAGTTATGCTGACATTAAACGCTCACAAACCACAAATATATTTCCATACCTACTGTTAATCTGTCATGATGATAATAGCACAACACAGTCTACCGTGGGATTGCATGTTGATTTGGATTTCAACAGGGAGTCAACAGGGAAGATCAAAACACACGTACACGCACACAAACGCACGCTTATCATATCTCACACACACTCGTACAAGCTGAGTGGCTGGCTGCATGGTGGCTGTAACATAATTTCATCTCGAGTCAAACAAACAGATAAGATGGACACAGAACAGACGCACTGTCTCTCTCACAAACACACACAGGGAGAGAAACCATGGTCGTCTTCTTATGGCTACATTGATTGTCCATCTATATATAGAGACAGCTAAATGTCCTGACATCACTTCCTGCTGTTGAGCTCTTTGTTTTTTTTTCCTCCGTGGCAAAAGCGTGACACAGATGCAGTGTAGTTCATCAAATGCAACTGTTGTCTTTCTCTGACTGTCCTCATTGTTTCATACCACTTTTTAAATTTTGATCACATTAGTGTCTTTAAATTTTGCTGAAGCTATCCTAAAACTACCATCTCCAGTCCACTGATACATGTTAAAATAGTACAGTACACACTCTATGTCAATATCATATGTACGTCAGGTAAGAAACATAAATGTTTTTTTTTGTTCTAGAACTCGACTGGTTAATTTTCAGGTTAAAGTTAAACTGTAAGGAGGAGGATATTTTGTTAATGAACATATTTGCTTATGAATGAATGATGTGCTCTACTTCAATAAAAGAAGTATAATGTTGACCCATGTTGTATGGGTTGGTGTGTAAATATGGTAAGATGAGATCACAGAGGAAATGTCCATGACTGGAAAGAAATGGCTTAAGTGGAGCTGCTGTGTCAGGCTGTCACTGGTATGACGCCATCTTAGGGAACAAAACACTGTGGTGTGGTTTAGACGAGTTCTTGTGAGATTAAGCTTTTTTTCCGTCATTGCTCTCAGTTCAAAATGTTTAACAACTTGTCAGACGGTGAAAACGGTACAAAAAGATAGTTGTGATCGGTCCTGTCATCGTCACGTTCTACCTGCTGTGTGCGCGTGACTCACCTGTCTACTCGGTCTAAGCTTCTTTTGCTGTGAGTTTTCAGTTTTTCATTATCACATCCAGGAAATGAAGATGAATAATTTCCCATGTTTCTGTTGAGACCTGATTAACAGTTTATTTTTTTGTTGCGACGGGCGTGTTTGACTGCAGCTTTCATCAGAAGTTCACAGCTTCTCCGGCAGCGAACAACACAAATTATTGAATCACGTAAAAGATGTCGTACTGTTGGTCACTCTTAGAAATAAGGGTTCCAAAAGGATCCTTCTACAAGGGCTGAGGTTCTACCTGGAACCATTTGCTTTCCCGAAGAAAGGATTTTTCAAGGGTTCTTGGTAACACTAATGGTTCCAGTAAGAACCATTTTGATCCACCGTTTCCTGAATAAAGGGTTTTAAAAGGGTTCTTGGTGGAACTCTCCAAAAGGGTTCCAGCTGGGAAGGTAGGGTTCTCCTACATGGACAAGCCGAAGAACCTTATATGGTTCATTTCTAAGAGTGTAGTTCAGAGTAAAGCCACGAATCAGGAAACAGGATCTTCCATATGTGATGCTCTCAGTGACTGCAATAGTTGGTTGTATAACAGCAGTCGGGCAAATCACAAAATTTTAGTACCATTAGTCGTGTGCTTTGTGGCAGTGTAGAATTTCTAACGGAGTGTTTCCATTGTCACTGTGCGATTAGTCTTCGTTAATCATACATCTGTTTGCCAAAGCTTAACACCGTGCACGCTCAGTCACATGATATGTGAGGAGAAAGTGTGTGAGCAGGTGTAGAAATAGGAATGCCTACCTTTGGACTGATGTGGGTGTGGTACTACAATAAATGTGCCCGAGTGTGTTTGTGAACCTCCACCCAACATGTGTCAGTTGTGCATTTGCTTTTCCGTTCATGACTCAATCAACCTGTCGTTATCCGAAGCTTATAGTCAGAATGTGTATCAAACTATCCTTCTTCAGTTATTGTCGCCAAAAAAACATGTTGGAATCACACTTATCAAGATGAAAGGAAAGCTGAATGGATAAAATGGCTTTGTTCGATCGAACACGCTTAAAATCAGAAGTAGGCTGAGTTTGTTTTGTGTGTTAAACGTAGTTAGGGTTTGTGGGGTTGATTTAAGTAAAAGTAAATGTTGTCTCTTCATGTACCATTTCAGAAATACTTCTGACAAATACCAAAGATGTCGTTAAAGGTAAACTCTGAATGCTTCTTTCTGACTCACTCATGTTAATGCTCTAATTGCCAATGGAACAGTATAAAGGTCTTTCCACTGATGTAAATAAGTGGCACAAATTTGTGAATAATTCTGAGGTAAATATATTTGAAAGGTCATGGGGGAGAAAAACACTTCACAGGTGCGTTCAGCATAGAGATAAATAACGTGGTGTCTAGTCATTTTAATTTATAAAAAGAAAACTAATGTCTGGGTACAGGCACCACTGAAGAAGGGAGGAGAGCTCGTTTTGCTCAGGACCTTAAACTTGACCATTTTACCACTTCAAGACAGATGAGACGGATTTCTGTCAGGCAGTGTGACGAATTCAGGAACGTCCTGTTTGATTGGAAACAGCCTCACGTGTGCTTGGTTGCTTATTTGAGTATTTTTAATCTCATTTTCTCACACTCTGAATGGTTAGGTAAGGTAAAAAAAGCCTCATTACTCACCACTATTATGTTGATTGTAAATGTCAGTCACGTATAAACACAATTGGTCTGTGGTGTGGTCAGAATCTGAACTTGTTGCCGTTGGTTATTGCTGCTGACTTCCTGTATTGATATTATTCCATCCCTCTTTCACTTCCTTTCCCCCACCTCTCCTCTGTTCCACATTTTTCCTTTCACCCCAACCGGTCGAGGCAGGTGACCACACATTTTTGAGTCTGGTTCTGTTAATAGGGATTTTTTCTCTCTCCACTGCTTGGTCACTGTGTGAACTGTTGGGTTTCTCTTCTCTCTATAACATTGTAAAGATTTTTGCCTTATGTACAGTGTGTTGAGATAAGGTTTTTTGTGATTCAGAGCTATATGAATACAATATTATTGAATTGAATTGAATTCAAAAGTTCCCCACAAAGGTATCCAAAAGTAATGTACTATTTATTTAATATAAAGAGTTTACTCAATGTCATCATCATTGGTCTTGCAAGTTTTTAGCACACACAACACTCCACACACTGTGTGTGTTTGTGTCATTCACATAACACTAAACTGTGAAAAATGGAGGACAGCCTTTGATGTGCACTTGCATAATCCGTAGCAATAGACTGGAATGCTTCATTTTAGCCACACATTCGCTTTCCTTGCTCTGTCTTACTGTCAGAGTAAAGGAAACCTGTCAGATATTGAATCCTGAGTTCTTGCCTCTTGTTCTTCATCAGCAGGATAGTGTCTCTGAATTCAGTTTCCTTGTTGCCTTATATGTAATCACCAAACATTTTTGTTTTTATTTTGCTGCTTATACAATCTCACTGGTAATGAGTTTACATCTTGAGGGCAAACAAAAATTATATTTCACAATCAAAGGAAAATAATAATTAGACTTCAATTTTTAATCATCACCACTGCTGTCTTTTTTTCTTCCTTTCTAAATGGTACTGATGCATTGATGGATTTGTGCTCCTGGTGCATGGTGAGTTCAATCAAATGATGCAATGTGACTCATCCATAAACAAGGGAAAATACACAATTATACCTTTTTTTATATCCAGTCATTAACTTGGAGCCAACAGTTCAAGGGGAGCAGATATCCACTCATGTGTCTCAGAGGGGCAGCACAAACCAATAATCAGTTTATATCATAAAGACTTTGGTGGTTCAGGGGACTCCTTTAATAATAGGAGATGAGAAAGTCTCCTCCAATTGGCCCAATTAGAGTCTGTGCTATTAATTAGTAAAAATCAAAGGGAGTCATGAACTGATCTGTGTGCTGATGATTATGATGTTTGTCTGTTGTGCCCTCAGATGGTTTCCTGTCTAGATCTAGTTTATAAAAATATGTTTTCCTGTTTCTGTTTCCTCTTTAGCAACAAACCAGAGGAACATGTTTACCTCTCTGTTTCTGTGGTAACGAAGAGGAGCATGCACATCCAGGCCCGGAGTTAACCTCAGCTTTCATCCCCTCTGAACTACACTACCCTCAATTCCTGTGAACTGACGACCAAATCCAAAGTTAAGATCAGTTAATCAAAGACACTCAGAGGAACATCAACTACAAAGCTTCTGCTAAGAGGACCAATATGGCCAACAACACAGCAGACCACCCTCAGGGGAATTCGGTTGCTGAGGGCAACCATGACGGGGACTTTGGGGTGACCATGACGGATCTCAGGGGTCTGATGGAACTGCGGAGCGCTGAGGCAGTCGGCAAGATACGGGACAATTTTGGAGATGTGCAGAGTATCTGCCGCCGCCTGAAAACATCACCTATAGAGGGTAAGATGCACCCAACACAACAATCGAAACTGAAACGTTCTGTTAAACAGATCATTAAGAGGCAAAGTACACACACTAACTAATACAGTACACTCCATTCTCAGAAATAAAAGTGCCAAGTAGAACATATATGGTTCTTCGGCTTGTCCTCATAGGAGAACCCTTTTTGGTCACACCTTCTTGGTAACCCTTAGTGTTACCAAGAACCCTTTTTAAACCCTTTATTCGGGTAAGGGGTTTTAAAGGGTTCTGTGGATCAAAATGGTTCTTACTGGAACCATTAGTGTTACCAAGAACCATTGAAAAACTGTTTCCATAGACAGGGTTTTTCAGAAGCAAATGGTTCCAGGTAGAACCTCAGCTATTGTAGAAGAACACTTTTGGAACCCTTATTTCTAAGAGAGTAGAGAATTGAACCAGCTAGTGTGCTGTTTTAACACTACACATTCACTTGTTTAGATGTCAAAATCCACACATTATGCCTTCATAAGTAGATCTGTCAACCTCAACGAAGACTGGCTAAAGGCTGTTTTGTCACTGTTGACTGTTATCATAGACTATTTATTTTAGACTGTATTCTACTTATTTAAAAAAAAAAAGAAAAAGAAAAAAGATTTGCCTGGAGCAAATTTGACTGGAGCAATGTCAGGTTTTGAAAGTGGAAGTTCATAGATGTCACCTGCAACCAGTGTCTTATTGGAGGCTACAAGCTGTCACACAGTGTCCACTCAAATATGTTGTGCTTTATCTTCTGTTTTAGTAGTTGGTCTAGTGTAGTTCTTTTTGCAACCAGCAGAGCCGCCCCCTGGTGGCCATCTCCCACTTCTGTGCTACTTTTTAGGCTTCAAACTGGAAGGCTACACCCAGTTAAGCGTAGACTTTATGACTATAATTCAGCAGCATTATCATGTTGTTACCGGGGAGTTGTCAAAAGCAAAGACACAATTAAGACAGGTCAAGGTTTTTACCACAAGCATAGCCTCTGATAGCCCAACTGAATGTTTAATTATTATCTAATCATATTCATCTTGGCCCAGTTGCCAAATGTTCCCCCAGCCTGGCACATGTCCACTGCCCCATTGGATTAGGAGCCACTGCTTATTATGAAAAATCTTTTAATCAAAATATTAATCAACACTGAAGCAGATTATTTAAAGCATCAGTCAGGAAGCTGCTGATTCAAATCTCACTCGGTTGAAACATCTGCAATGCTGATTTACATGTACGAGAATCGACCAGTCAAAGCTGGCGTCTGTGCAGGAGCCCACAGTCCCGCGCGTGCTCCTGAATTCACTGAGCGGGTTAGTTCAATTGATTGTTTACGCCACTCCTTTACTGTAATATCGACCTAAGGTGCTGCATTACAATGAAATTCTCTCATCACTTTACCTTGCTTAAAAAAAGTCTTATTTTAGAGGACAATATGAGAACAGCATGGTTGACTCTTTCCTTGACTCATAAAGATCTATATGTGAAGCGAACTGTCAAAGACATGGAGGAGAGTGATGAGGAAATAGCAGGGCAGCTCATTTCTAACGCTGTGACATTGACAGCTCCATGAACGCTGAACTACGTCTGAGCTGCGCCAGAGCCTGGCTACAGCTACTCTACAGTCAGTGTGGTCATGAGGAGAGACACCTCACAGTATGTTAGAGCTATTTTACCTTCCCATGATGCAACAGGACTGTCAACAGATCTGTGTTTTCACATTTTAGGTGTCAATCGGGTTGAGACCTCCCACGGACGAAGTCTTTATTTGAGTTTAGTGTGGGCTGAGTGCTCTGCAAGTGACTGTTTTATAACTGGGGAAGGCCATAAATTATATACTGCTTCTTTTAATTCTTTGTATAAAGACCCAGATTGATGACAAAATTGGCAAGTCAGAGTAGAAATTAGATTTTAACACCATTTAAGAGGTGACGAAACAGCCAAGTCATACAAAGATAACATTTCTGCTTGATGCACTTCTTCATTTGTGGTGTTTGGTGAAATATGATGGGTAGAGATTTCAGTCAGCGCTTTACATGAGGTGGGAAAATGGTCGACAAGCTGCTGTTTGTTATTTCTCTTTCTCTCTGTGAGTCTCATCGTTTGATCTGTGAGTGTGTGTGTGTGTGTGTGTGTGTGTGTGTGTGTGTGTGCTTATGTATGTGTATTTGCAGCCATCGGTCCATTCCAGGATTGAAATTAGTTCCAGCCCGTTCCCCTAATGGCTACATAGATCATTGCTCTGTTCCATTTAGTAATCAGATGACAGCTGTAGTTGTGTCCTCCACACAAGAAATTACTCACATTAATGAAGAAAGTGTAATTATATTTTCGCTGCGATGAGAGGGGGAAGGAACGAGAAATGGGAGGGGAAACCTAAATGCAAGATTGAGGGCAAATATGCGGCGTTTAACTCGGGTGGACTAGTGTCAATCCTGTTTGAGTGCAGATACTTATTGCTTCCTGCTATTTCTTATCAGTAATGGAGTGTTAGACAACAACATCATTGTTTCCGATTACTCCATTACTGATTCTAATTACATCGATTGTAATGTTTGGGCCAGCAGAGACCTGGACTCTGACTTTCATGCTAGATTAAATGTAATGTCAGCAGTCTAAAAAACAACAACAACAACAAAACAAAGCATGTGCAATAGATTTTATTGTTTTTTACCCATAATCTGATTTTTTTCTTATTCAGTGTTATTGCGGTTTAAACAATGTAAACACAACATCAGTTAGGTATGCATGAAATGTCAAAAGCACTAGATAATAAATATTTTAAATCTAAATCACAGTTGGTTTTATACCTATGTAGGGAACAATTTATTGTTGAAGTTTTTATCAGTTTCTGATTTTACCAATACACTGCAGTAGTGATGACACTGTCTGAATGATTAAAGGTCCCATATTATGCAAAATCAACTTTTTAATCATTTAAATCCTTATATGGGACTCTGGATGTCCTATCAGTCAGCAAAGTGTGTAAAAAAATGACTCACTCATTTTTTTGTGATCCTCCTCAGTCTAAGTTCAGGAGATGAAACACGCAATGTTGACAATGCGCTAAATTCCTGGAATTGTTGTCTCACGGAGCTCCACTTTGTCCGTAAAACACGAGAGCACTGCTGTTTTGGCAGGGTGATTGAAATGCTTCATCCTTATGGTATTTTGACCAAAGCATGTCACAGACATGTTCATTAGGACACCAGGGAACTAGGTTAACATGGAGAAATAGGGTATAATATGGCCCCTTTAATATATTAAAACAGTGTTTACAAATATTTTCCATTGTTTATTGGCTTTATGACTGAGATGTCATAGACATTGCATATTGTATAATTAAAGTCAGTCAAATACTGTCAATCGCTTTCACCTTCCAACATGAGGTCCATATTAGGCTTTGATTCTGTTTGATTTTCTTGAACATGATTTGCAGAAGTGCAGTCCCAGCTGTAGAGCTTGAATGACGGTTAATCTGGTTGAAAGCTGTGTTGAGAAATAGTAAAAATGAGTTGTACTCTGACAGGATCCAGCGTTGTGTTAGAAATCATATATTCATCTGCCACTGGGGGACACTGAGACGTTGGTACGCAAATGTCAATAAAAAGGCGACCGCGAAAAATGATCCAGACTTATGAAAAAAAAAAAATCTAACTTCATAACTATAGATCAGGACTGTGTCCCTGTAGCATCAATAGTCAATGGTGCCGGGGAAAATGTATATAAACACCAACCTGCCACTGTTATGGAAGCACCACCGCCTCGATAAATTGCTTTACAAGATTAAAACGTAGTACATTCTAATATCTTTCAACTACTCTTAACTTCTGTCTTTTTAACCATGTTTCCCACAGTTGTTGTTCTGCTGCAGCCAAATCCTGAGGCACTCCATCTGTTGTAGCTGATAAACTGTCATCCCTATTTGGGTCTTTCTCTAAACAAATAATTTTGATAATAATATTTGTGTCTTTTCAAATAAGCTGACCTTCTCCACAATCCCTAATACTAAGTATTTATCAATTTTACACAACATTTTATACAAAATTAGCACGAGAGAAAGGGACACAGTCACAGTGACATGTTTCAATCCATTGTTATTTGCCAGTTTCCGCTCTCAGTCTTGGATCTTTTATTTGAAGGCAGTAAACCAAAGCTTCAGAGGCAAAGAGAAATCATCTTGGCTGCTCACCTGAGTGGTGACAGAATACGCTGCTCTTCGTTACTATTTTCGTAAAAAATAGAGCTTTATTTTTAGGTCTCCAATGTGTTTGTTTGTGAAGTGCTTTGTAACACAGGTCCCAGGAAAATTCACTTACATTTTTCTAAAGTGACGAGAAGGACGATCAATGACCTCCAGCGAGTCGACAGACTCGGTCATCAATACACATTAACCAGCGGGACACACAGCTGAGCCTTCTTTGTGTGATTGACTGTGTGTGTGTGTGTGTGTGTGTGTGTGGTCACTCTGTTGACAATGACAACCCTCTCTGCATCCCATCAGAGGTTGATTTTTTTCGCAGACCGAAAATAAATGTCAGTGAGGAAGAAACATCTGATTATCACAGCCAGAGCAGCGAAATTATAAAACAAACAAAGTTAAATCTAACTGCGTGAAGTCGCTGTTATCGAGATAATCGGGTTAGCTTGCTCTTACAACCGAGCAGGTTCTGAGCAATAAGACGCACGGGCCGAGTCGTCCTCGCCTCGTTCAAGAACCTGGAGGCAGAATAAGACTGGAGTGGATGATACAGACGCAGTATTTACTGGGTCTCAACCTTACCCTTAACTTAAATTACCCATAATATGAATGTGTAAAACCGTTTTGAGTTCTCGACAACAAACGCACAACCTAGTAAATGTAAGTCAGTGATGTAAGTGCTCTTAGGTTCAGAGGTTTCTCAGCCTGCTGTCGTGTCGGACCATTTTGAGCTCTGTTGTGTGAGAAGTCAATGACCAATCTGAGATTCAGCCCTAGTTGCGTGACCTAGTCATATACTGTAATGAACACACACACACACACACAGAGATAAAGAGAGCCTTAGGTCATCCATGTCTATATCAGATGAAGCAGAAAGCTCCTTGAAGGGAACGTGCAAAGTCTTTCTTGTTTGTTTTGTGTGAGCTTTTTCATCCTCGCACGTCTTTTATAACCAGGGGGGGGAAACAACATTATTTTCTGTACATCTTACCCTCTGGAAGTTCAGACTTGGAAGTATACACCATCTAAAATGTACCATATCAAATTTAATGGAGTAAAGATTATGAACCAGATCAAATTTACGAGGCCCAAGTCATTGCATCATCTTGCTGCTGCAGAAGGATGCGAGTGTTTCCGCTTGTATCCGGTAAATTATTCTCCTATTATCTCTTAAATCAGATTTTACTCTTTTCCTAAAAACAATAAAATCATCTTGCGTTCTTTTAATATAAAAAAATAAATCTGAAACTCAAATGACCTTGGGGCCACTGAGCGTCTAGTCTGGTCAGGAGGGGGCTGTTCAAATGAAAAGTGCTTTTTGGGAACTGTTCAGTAGGGGTGGGTGTTATGAGCTTAAAATGATATAACACTATGACATCATGATAGTGCGATAACAATATGTGTGACTGTATTTCACTAAGGTTTTTATTGTTTTGTTTATTTCATTTTAATCCTTTTTATGTCTTTTGTCAGCTTTGAGTTGAGCGACTTTAAGATCAAAGATAGAGTGAGTTACAGTGGTAGCTAAATATGGGCGGATGATGTTGCTTCATCATTTAATAATATCCTGTTTAGAGAACATGTTTCTGTTTTCTGTGCGACGACAACATATGTCGTCTTCGCTTGCAGTCGTGTGGATGTGTGAGTGGCATCACTGCACAGTCAACGTTGAGGGAAAAGGAAGTGTGTGTGACTGCAGATAAGGCTACAAAAACCGCTTCATGCAAGGGAACATATTTTGATTAAATAGTGGAAATTGCATTTGATTATTTCCTCAAAGGAAAAAAAAAAAACAGTCCTGAGATTGTTGATGTACTTAATTTTTGTCCTTTTGATGTATATTTTACCCAGTTTGTTCCCCTTATTTGTTTTTTTACTTTGTACATTTGGATCACAGAGCTAAGCATCTGTTTTGTTTTGTGATCTTTGAGAAAATCAAATCATTCCATTTTATAGCGCTTCAAAATCCTCCAAGACTCCTCTAACCATCTGGATGACGATTTTAAGCTCACTCACAGGCATAAGGCACATACTGAGGCTATATGTATACAGCTTTGCCATATGTGACTGCATGCTGTTAAGCCACATGTGTTCATGCAGTTGTAGACGCAGTGGAAGAGCTTTTGTCCAGGAAAATTAAAGATGGTCCAACCGCACTGTGTCTACAAGTAATTTGTCCACAGTACAGAGTAGTTTTTGTATGGAAATATTTGTGTTTGTTTGTTTGGAGTCTTTGCCATTCAACAGATCATAGACACTTACAGTAGAGCCAGATGTATCCAGAGCGCTTGTCACTTTACTGTGTGTTCATAGAAAAGAAGGAGGACCGACTCAGAGAAGAGCTTCTGTAGGGTTACCATGGCAACTGGTGGGCACATGGACATACGTCACACACGGCTAATAAAAAAAGGCAGCTTCCACTTCTTTTATTTGCGAGAAAATGTCAGAAGATTTTGACTTTGGCTTGTGATCGTAAATGTGATGAAGGCGATTTATAAAGGCTCAGAGTAATAGAAATTGAAGATAAAATAATTGTACTTTTTTTTTTTTTTTTTTTTTTTTTAATAAGTGAACGATCACCCAATTGTATGGTTATGTTTTTTTTTACAATAGTCCACAATGGACAAACTAAAATATCTTTAGAGTTTTGAGGCCAACTGAAGGCTACATAGTTTCTCCATTCAGCTGCAAATTCCACTAATAAATGTAATAAATGCTACACACTCTACCTGTAATGTATAAGTGTGTGTGTCCACTTGCGTCTTTCCACTGATTGTGACTTAATTTCTCTAAAAATCCCCTCGTCTTCTTTCTGAACACGTGTCAACAGTTGGACGTCTTGAAGCTTGACCTCAGTCTCACGTCTTTCTGTGTGGATCAGGGATTGTTAATTCAGCTGTTGGATAGCAGCGAAAGAAATAAATCACTGCAGGGAGATGATAGATAAAATGGAGGCAATGTCGGAGCGGGTGGGGTGACCAGCAGCGATAATAAAAGGACACAGTTGTAGTGTCATTTAAAAAGTGCATTAATGCATGCTGCTGTCAGCGGGAGAATGAATGGAAAGGAATGTTATGTCTGGTGAAAGATGAGGCGTTTTGGCTGATGAGGCTCTGAATTGGAAGAGACCTGTGTTTTTGGAGCATTAGAGTCCATTTCTGCTGAAACCAGACATTCTTAAGTATCTGTGACAGGCGTTTGTGCTGCTCTGCTCTGTTATAGAAACATCATTTCCATGGGGACCGACGCAATAATGCCAGGCATCAGATGAAACCCACTGTCACAATCACACCCCCCAAAAAAAGAAAAAAAGGTGTTGATCAAGTAGCCATTCTGTTTCCTTTATTTTAGTCACTGACGTCTAAATGATCAAACCAAACTTTGAAATAAGCCACAGTGTGATGACACCTGGCTGGTGATGATTTTGTTAACCAGTGTATTTTTAAATCACTGTTTATGCACCAGCTTATTATGAAGCTGCCTCAATAATAGTTAGAAAGAATATACTCAATGATGTTCAACCTGAAAGAGACAACATTTTGGCTTAATGTCATTATGATGGTAAAACTAAGTGTAATGGCCACTATAATGGTATATTTCCCCTTTACACAAAATAACGTAAATAAACACAACCAATTCCTTATCACCAGGCCTAATCCCAATCAGTTTTACCGTTTGTAACATCCCAATCTCAAGCAAGCGCACACATTATTATCAGAAACAAAGTGGTTGTACAACAACCCTCTCCACCTGGTCTTCCTTGTTCCCTTGTTCGACCAGTGTGGCACATACAGAGGAAGCCTCCATTTCTAATACAACACCAGGAAATTGGAATAAACCTCCTATAATCCTTGTTGTTTTTTTTACCGTGTTATTCTTTTGACTACTGGGACACAGTTATTGTAGGAAAATACTGGTGTGATCTGCAGCCCACTGGCCCTTTCCCTCCTCCTGCTGCTTCCTTCCTCCTAAAGTTAATAATGTCACATCACCTCATCTCCTATCACTTTGCCTCCACTCTACTCATAAACGAAAAACCACGAGAGGTTAACGTGCTGGATACCCTTCCCATACACACTCCATATACTCAAATTAATGACATCATTCCTACCATGCAATTATACATTATTATCAATCTATATGTATAGGCTTGTATCTGCAGCTCTATAGGGTGCCGAAATGCTTTGATAATATCGTATAATGGGATCATTATATGTTTTTCATTGTCTTTCAAATCCTGTTATTTGGAGAACATATAGAAATCATCATATATTTGGAGGACAATTTGTTTTTTCAGGCAAGTTCATTGACCTTGTCCTTAACCTTTTACAGACCAGTTTAAAAAGTCAACAGTCTCCCATTTTTACAACGTCTACCCTCATTACAACAGAGTTTTTTTAACCCAAATTTGTGAAAATGCTTCTGGGTCATTTATGTTTCAAATCTCTGTGGTGGTGTCCTTGTGTGGAAAAGGCAGAACCATGTCATATTCTTTAAGCTTTAAACCCTTTTATATATCACTAGTAGTGAGGAAACTAAACTGTTCATCATAACAGAAAAAGATAAAGAGAGGCAGATGGAAAATTGTCATGGGAAGGATGAGGAGGTGGAGATCTCACTCTGTCCGGAGAGAATAATAATAATTCAAAAAATGAAATAAAACGCCATTATTAAAATCTATACAGACAGAAACGTGCCTGGTCTCCTGCTGTTGCTGACTTGCAGAGTCCTCCTCCATTAAAAATCCTGCCAGTGCAGTCTGTTGAAATTCAGATCATGTTCCACTGCACATCTCCCAACTCCACCAAGAGTCCACAGCAGCCATGTTTCTGCCCACACTGCCATGCAGAGGAACTCACAGATTGTCAGGTTTTGCTGAACATTACCATCTCATTACCAATCTGGCTTTTTTTTTTTATTGAAGAAGAAAAGCCAGATTGTTCAAACGAGTCTTCTTCTTACAGACGTGTCCCTGTGCAAATGACTGCAAAGTGTTGAGTAAAGTGAAGGAGATGCTGTGATGAGCTCAGAAATTCCTTTAGATGGTGATCACAAGCACTTAGTTAATTAAAAAAAGACCTATAAATATACAAAAGTATTATTAAAATTCAAAGGCAAAGGATGTTAAAATAGTAACCCCCCACCGTTTTAGTCAATTTTAAAAATTTGTGTCGACTAAGAACTCTTTCCGTCTGTCTTCATATGAAAAATGAATGAATGATGGTTAGATGTGAGTCACTGCCGGAAAATGACTGTCATGGCTCTGGAATCACTAACCCAGATGTTGTTTGGTCTTCAGTAAGCAGAGCTGCATTCTAAGAGAACCTTCTGCACAAGGACAGAAGGGAATCACACTCATCAATCATACTTTAACCAAACTTATCAATTAGCCTGAGACATCTTGGTCATATATAAAGTCATTAATTTTTGCTTCATATTTCTGTTTTCCATTTTTATTTGCTGTTTTTTATTGTTGGCTTGTTGGATTATAGGACATTTTACTAATGATTATTGCAGTTTACATCTTCACATATTTTAGATATTACATTTTCGTTGGCAGTTTTCTCGAGCTTCCTGTGAAGCATCGGATCTGGATCGCATCAGACTGATTTAGTGGTGTTGCACTGACATGGAGCTGTTTGGCTTTGGCGGAGCAGCAGATTGTTTGTACAGCAGGGGAGGGTTCAGATCAGCTCGGGCTGCCATGGATTCATGATTACCACTGACACATGCACACACCCATTGTCCTCATCCTCGGGCAGAGACCCACACAAGGGGACACAGGATAAACCGGAAGGGTTGCAAGGTGACTGACAGGAGGCCAAAGTACTATGTTATTTACTGTCCATTATTGATGTAGTAGTTAGTGCAACTCAAAGTCCTCTTTGTCTCCCAACAAAGATGAGGAAAGACAAAACTAAATTCTTTCTTTGGGTTGGTCAAATCCGTTTGTCAGAGAAAAGAAAAAAAATGGTAACTAGAAACACAACATTCTCTCTTTGCAACAAAAGTGTCGGTCATTTCGCAGAACAGTCTTTCATTTGATTTCATAACTCTGTCGCATCTTCCCGCCCTCACTCACTGTGTTTGTAGGAGCGCACACCTGTGTGCAAAGCTACACTACCGTTCAAAAGTTTGGGGTCACTTAGAAATGTCTTTATTTTTGAAGGAAAATCACTTTTTCTTTTATTCAATGAATATAACATTAAACGAATCAGAAATACACTCTATACATTGTTAATGTGGTAAACGACTATTCTAGCTGCAAACGTCTGGTTTTTAATGGAATATGTACATAGGTGTATAGAGGCCCATTTCCAGTGTTCTAATGGTACATTGTGTTTGCTAATCGCGTTAGAAGGCTGTTGGATGATTAGAAAACCCTTGTGCAATTATGTTAGCACAGCCGAAAACTGTTTTGTTTATGTGTTTCTTTGACGAAAGGGCAAAATTATTATTTTGAATAAAAATCATTATTTCTAAACTTGTCAATGTCTTGACTATATTTTATATTAATTTTGCAACTCTTTCGATGAATAATTATGTTTCCTTTTGATAGACAAATTGTCCGCTTTGATGTGAATATTGACGCCTTTTGTGTGATTGTGTCTGCAGGTCTGTCAGGGAACCCTGTAGATCTTGAAAAACGTCATGCGGCATTCGGACAGAATTTCATCCCCCCGAAGAAGGCCAAGACATTCTTGCAGCTGGTGTGGGAGGCTCTGCAAGACGTCACTCTTATTATCCTGGAAATTGCTGCCATCATTTCACTGGGCCTGTCCTTCTACCATCCACCAGGGGGCGACAGTGAAGGTCAGTGCAGTTGGGTTTTTTATCAGTTAGAAGACTGAAATAATGTTTCACTATTTATTTGTCTTTTAATTTGTGCGTAAGAAATTGGAAGTGTTAGACTTGGTGTTTCATATTTTAATTTATCCATATCTGTACTAATTATATGCAATATATGTATAAAAGCCTGGTCATCATCCTAAAAAGAGTTTCTAAAACCAGTAGTTATTCGTCTAAGAGGGTAAAATTGATTAAAAATGTCCATCTAAAGCAGTAGTGTAATGTGTATTTTGTTAAGAAATATTACACATAGGAAAAAAAAAATGATCCAATTGTGAGCGGCGGTAATGCTATAGTACTTTTTCCTGAGTGAAAGTAAGCTCTGTATAATTATGCTCTCACAAAACAAAAAAAAACAAAAAAAAAAAAGAAGAAATATTACACATCAACACATCCTCTTCCTCTCACAGCATGTGGACAGGTGGGAGGCGGTGTTGAAGATGAAGGCGAGTCCCAGGCTGGCTGGATCGAGGGTGCTGCTATCCTGTTCTCAGTCATCATTGTGGTCCTGGTGACAGCCTTCAACGATTGGTCGAAGGAAAAACAGTTCCGTGGGCTTCAGAGTCGCATCGAGCAGGAACAAAAGTTCACCGTCATCCGGAAAGGCCAGGTCATCCAGGTTCCTGTCGCCGAAATTGTGGTGGGAGACATCGCTCAGATCAAATACGGTATGAGGCCGCAGATGGCAGAATTGTAATCAAACCTTTAGTGTTAATAACTTTGTGACGGGTGTTAATACGTGCTCAGATCTTCTTCATTGTCAAAAGAAGATGGCGACCTCAACATTTCATCTTTACGATTTATGATTGCAAAATGATCTACCTTTAATAAGAACGTAACCCCACTGATGTACAGTATAACTTGATTTGCTGTCACATATTTAAAGCGGACTGCAAGAATTTGCTCACTTTCCACCAAAACAAAATTAGCTAAGTCACAGGTAACCACACCCCTTGTTCTGAAGCTAACTTTGTCCAATGCCTGATTTTGATAAATGCCAAGAAACGGGCTGAGATCTGAGTGAGGGAGAGGAGGGTGAACTGGTTTTAAAATCCGACATTGAGTTGCAGCTGTGTGCGGTGCCAAGTGAGATGAGCCTCCCAAATATATAAAAGGGAGAGGAGTCGGGCACAAGGAGCCTCCTGTTGAGTTTGTACCTGTGCATCAAGAAAGCCAATGGCACAATTTGAATGCATTAGCTGGTGTTTGAGGCAGTAGATGCACTTGTTTTCATCACAGCATGTATCGTATCAATATTACTAGGTATCCATAGACACTGGTATTAAGTGGTTCAGTGGTTTAGGAACTCTTTTATCATGGGTGATAAGGTCTGGCCCCTAGTCAATATGGAACAAAAGACTTATATCAGTATTTAATATTAAATATGCAAAATCTTCACATATGGCTTTCAGTTTTAAGTCAAAGAAAGCCAGATGTCAAAGGAACACTTTTATTAAAGATTAAACAGAATAAAACACCTTCTTAGTTTTCACTTGGCTTCTTTAACAAAGCACAGCTGTGTAAATAGCAAAAATGTAAAAATAAGTTCCCTCATCAATAACGTGCCCTTCATCCCTCTCAGAGAATGTTAAACCTTCAGCTGCTTATTCTTATGCTTTAGATCGCAACTGCTGTGAGACTATCATAAACATTTTGTGTGTCTTTTTTAATGGCTGACACTGATGCAGATTTTTAGAAATGAGAGCAGAAAATGTCAGATAATTATGCCCATATATTTTAGCTCATTATCTTTTTTCCTACATCTGATGCAATATAACTGTTTAATGACAACAAATTATGCAAAATTATGCACCGTTAATGGTCTCCACATTTATACATTTTATGTCTGCACTGCGGTGCAATTATGTACGGTATTTCCAATAAAAGATAATGTATAAACTAAATATTAAATGCATGAAACGAGTCATCAAAACAAAAACATTTTGTTTGGAATTAAAATGTTTAAGTTTTAATGACCCTTGCAATATTTAACACGTTTCTGAGGACAGAAATACTTAATTTGTCAAAACAAAAAAATTGGCTGATTAATAAATAACGATGATTAGAAATGGCAAATATAAAAATCTGATATTTTTAATACCAATATAGGTTAAATTCTTCAGAAACAAAATGGTAGGGCTATTTCAAAATCAATTCAGGGCTTGTGTGGATTTTAATTGTTGAGAAAGGAAGTATAGTTTGAAATATCACTGCATGCCGCTGTCGCATTAAGATTTCTATTTGCTCGTCATGATGCCCATTGACCAAATTATGCCTAGTTATTTATTTAATTACTGTGGAAGCTACAGCTGATATGCAAAATTGACTTAAATTGTGTCTGAAAGAAATAGCAATGTATGTAGTTGTGTATGTGTTGTACAACACTATTAACACCAGCCCTGAATAACACACTCTGACTTCTAACCTCTGCACTCACAGGAGACCTGCTGCCTGCTGATGGGATCCTGATCCAAGGAAATGACCTGAAGATTGATGAGAGTTCTCTGACTGGAGAATCCGACCATGTCCGAAAGTCTTTGGAGAAAGACCCTATGCTACTGTCAGGTGAGTGCCTGTTTACAATCGCATGGATGACTCTGGTCTGAAGTGGTTCTGCTTATATACTGTATAAACTTTTCATAATTGGAATTATATGATCTACTCAACACCACCAATAAATAACATACTGTAAATTTGAAAAGTAGTGGCCCCAATACCAATCCTTGAGGAACCCCACAAGAATAAATTGTCGTCAAAGTCTTACATGAACTACAACAACTACAACTACTAATTGGGCATGGAATCATAAATGATTTCTCACTAACCTAAAGTAAAAAAGAAACTGAGACCCAGCTTTAGTTATTACTCACTGCTTTTTGAATCTTTCCCCAGGAACACACGTGATGGAGGGATCGGGCAGGATGGTGGTGTCCGCCGTTGGCCTCAATTCTCAAACAGGCATCATTTTTACCCTCTTGGGCGCCAGTGAGCACGACGAAGTAAAGAAGGTCAAGAAAAGTAAGACTTGAGGCAAAGCCAGTGATATACGTCTGAAAAAACAGCAACTTATGTTTTGAGTGTTAAAGGTCATACGAGAACAGTAATTGTGTGAACTGCTGCGAGGGAAGAAAAACGATCACGGTGTTGGCTTCTGATTTGTTTGTTTTTTTACTCTACTGTTTGAATGGTGTAGATGGGAGATTTTCGCCCATTTTTTATCAGGTGGTGGTTTGAAGTTAGCTGCCTTTGTCAGCAGGTAGACGTCCAGTCTGGGCTGATAACAGCAGAGCTTCTTCAGGGGACTAACTGTAGAATTAGAACTTAGAAGTGAAAGCATTTTAGTGCAATAAATGAGACCACAGATGAGGTGAACTGCCATGAGGGTGTAGTTTTTCCAACTTATCTGCTGAACAATAGCCAAACACAGCAGATGTGAAATCTGTCACTGTCTGAATTTCTCCAATGTAGCTGCACATATTAATGTCCTTGGCTAATTAGCTTACTTCATCCAATTTGAACCAAAGCTGTGTCTGAAAGAGTTAGGGTCCAATCCTATTATTATTGTATTATATTATTTTTGTGTGTGAAGAAAATGTTATCCCTTTAATTGACCCCATGTTTCCTATGTTATCAAGTTTGTCTATCAGTCTTGAAAAACAAGTCATTTAAAACATTTTTCCAACCAACTCTGGAGAGGAAATGCTAGGTACAGTAAGGAGAGTAAAAAATAACTAATTTGCATGACTTGCTTAAAATTTGACTTGATGAATTGTGCACTTGCAAACGAAAGCTTCATTGTGAGCAATTCAGCCAGTCCACAGTTTCAGTAGTGTTTCCAAAGAAATCTGCTCTCATCATGGTCTCATCTATTTGTGGTAGATAATGGCCTTTATACAGAGGTATTGATTTGACAGTCAAGTCACATAATGTTGGTTTAAAAACATGAAACTTGCCCTCCCTTTTTAACATGAACCTGCTTGTTAAGTGGAACCCTTGAAAAGCCAAAGTCCAGATGACCCTCGTACTATTACAGAGCAGTTTGATGTAAACCAACAGGCTTCTGCAGTCGGTCTCTATTGCTTTTGATTTGCTCGTGATCATGCTAACCCCCTTTTACTCATGCCATTTTCTTTAGTTTGTTTTTGTCTGATCATTTGTTGTTGGGTTTTTTTCACTGAAGTTGTCAGGCATTCATCGTGAACTGGCTGAATGTACCAGCTTAGTGGAGAGAGACGCTCAGGTTTTACATTTTTCCACACTTCTGTCACAGGTTTAAAAAAAAAAAAGCAGTAATTCCTAATGAGTAAAACCACAAGGCACAGTTTCATAATGAACTGAATTAAGTTAGTATGTCCTACATCGTTGACATAATATGTTCCCCTAGCTCAATAACCGCAGTTTTGTATACAAATTATTTTACGCCATAATCCTTATATCCTGCCAGAACCCTCATAAAAAGCGCTTTGAAGAAGTATGAACTGGACAAAATGGCCCCCAAATTGCACCCACTTTCCAACATTGTCCTCATTTCCTCAGAAGCTGTCCACACCCACTGAATGTGAAACTTTAATTTGCTCTCAAAGATAGAAACACAACAACAACAGTTGTGTTCTGGTAGCAGCAGATACACAGCAGATTTTACTGTCACACACGGTTGCATCAACTCCACTGCGCTCACAGGCACACACATTCATGCATTCATTCATCGACAGTCACACCCATTGGTTATCTCACAGCATTCGGTATGTGCAAAGTCACAGGCACACACACACACACGCGAGCACACACATTTGCAGCAGTTCGATCTCATCACTCACAAAGCACTAGCTGAATTTTAAAGAGCTCTCTCTTCCTCCCTCCCTCCCTCTCTCTCTCTGGGTTTGACCTTGCCAAACCTTCTTTTGCAAATAAAGCAGAGAGCTCTATAATAGGAAGTGAGTGTCACGAGGAAGGAAAGCTCAACTGAACTGCCACGCACGCACACGCTCATATGCATGCACATTTGACTGGTTTGAGGTCAGAGAGTGTTACAAACATCTGACAGTGATCAGAGCCAATCCACCTCTTGTTTTGAGAGAGGATTTTCATCCTTTATTTAAACAATAAGTGTCCCAACTGTAAAGCTGGAAGGATAATTGTTAAGTTGACCAGTCAGCAGCCTCCTTCCACATCATAACAGTTTAGATCCACTGATAGTAGTAGGTCATGTCGAATAAAGTCTGTCTTGATTAGAAATTCATTGGCAGGATATGAAATGAGAGCAGTGGAGCAGCATTCAGATGAATCAGCAACTACACAAAACGCAGCAAAATAGTATGTAGTATCGAGTTATGGCGAACGGAAATATATCCAGAAATGTTAGCCTCAGGCAGTAAATTATAGTAATGTTTATACACTAATACACACGTTTGTTCTATCAATGAAATAATCCCGAGTGTTGTGGTGACTCAAAGCAGCTATGTGTATCCTATGTGTGATGTATTGATTGTATTCATTTTTATTACTGAAAAAAATGGATTAGCTCACATGTGACACATGGTGGCCAGTGGTTCTCTGCAGCAGGGAGTCAAGTGTCTCTCTCCTCTGATTGGTCCATTCCTGCCCACAGCACACGCACACACACACGGCGCGCACACACACGTGTGGGTTTCCTTTTAGTTTGAGCTTTTTTATGTTTTCCCTTAGTTTAAGTTGATCTTATTTTTCCTTTGAACCATCTTATCAGCATTCCGCCCTCTCTCTCTGTCCGAACAGGTAAAAAACAAGGACCCCCCGAAAATCGCAACAAAGGTAACCCCTCCATTCATCCATCTGTCCCTCTCTGTCCCTCCATCCTTCCTATTAATCACCACCACCTCCTCACCCTCCACCCAGCGGCAGGAGGGCAGTCTCTAGTCCATATCTTTCTCTCTCTCGTTCTCTCTCTCTGGTGTAAAAAGGGGGACGTTCTCTCGCCTTGCTTTACCTGTCAAAGGGTGCAACTCTCAACTGCCAAGTCTTCGACAGCCAATCAGCATCCACAGTCGTCACTGGCGACTTTGGGTTTATATCTCTGTCTCAGCTCTGAATCCAGGATGGGACATTTTAAACACAGACAGTAAATGTTGTTTTGTAAACAAGCAGTCAATCAAAAATCAAAGAGCAATTTAATTTTGTTTAGAGATAAACACATTTTTGATATATTTGTGTCATGATGAATCATGCTTTTTGTACGTTAGTAACCACATGCAGTAATTCTCTTATCATTAATTAGCGGTCTGAGTTCATTAGCTAAAAGCTACACAGCCAAGTCTCTGAAATCAGCAATGTAGTTCTATTTAGAGGGAATTTGTCTTTATTTATACACTAAATATTTAAACACAGGTTACTTAACTATGAAAAGAATCAGCCTGAAGCACTTTAGCTATGTAAGTGATAACGCTCAAGCTAGCAAAGTTGCTGCTAATTGTACTGTATCTCTAGATCGATACCAACACAGCTAGGTTGCAAACTAATTAAATGCATATTAAAGGGGACATATTATAGCCTATTTCTTCAAGGTAACCTAGTTCCCTGGTGTCCTAATGTGACATGCTTTGGTCAAAATACCATAAGGATGAAGCACCACAGCAGTTCAAAACAGCCCCGTTTAGAACGCTCGGTTTAGTCGTATCTCTTTAGATCCACCTTAAAAAAAAAAAAAGTAAAACGAAACTTAAGGGACAGGAAATTACATCAGCCACAGAGGCTACTGGGAGCTAACAGCAGTTAGCATTTGGAAAAGTCCTCATTTACAGGCTTAATATGGCAGGCATAATATGTCCCCTTTAAGTTTAAAGTAGAATTTAATAAACCCCTCAGACTATAAACTTCTCAGGTTGTGTATTAGCAAATGTATTTACTGAACAGGAAGTATCGTATAAGTTCCAAAATGTATCGCGTGATAATTCAGTGCTCGCAAAAAACATGTCTCTGTCCTCAAAATGTCCCATTTCATACTAAGAAACTGAGACACATATATAAGTCCATCAGCGCTGACTCACTCTACATACAGCAATGATGTTCAAGGTGCCTTTAATATTTGACGTGTGTGAGTATGTGTGTGAGTGCGTGTGTGTGTGTGATGATATCGTTGCTCCAGACTTGACCAGTCAACCGTCCTCCAGGTCCCGTGTGAGCCAACACACACACCAACACATGTCCACACACACACACACACACACACACACACTCTCACTCCCAACCTCCCATGGTTCGAGCATCTGCTGCAGGCAGAATGCTTCTTGATGCACACAGACAGAAATGATACACAGATGGAGCTGCGGTCACTGATGACCTCCACTAAAAACACATCAAGAAGAAAACACCTCGAGTCATATCACTTACTCGCTTCACACCCCAATGAGAATCTATCTTCACCAACCCTTGCAGTTCTGCTGAACTTTGTAGCCTCCTTCAACTCCTAGTTTTTGTCTTCTTACCTGTGTCCGTTCAGTTCTCAGCTATTTTCATACCCTAAAGAGATACTGCTTCTTTGTTTACGCTGGATGTGGAAGAATGATGCTGTTTGTACTTGATAATGTATCAGAGAGCTGAATACACACCCAAAGATTTCTGAAAGCATTTTTAAAATGTTGTCACCTTAAAACTCACCATTCCCTGAATATGTTTCTCTTTCAAAGCTTGCATCACAGTAAGATCTCATGTACTTTTTTTTTTTTTAAGTCGAAGTAACTATAAAGTTTTATTACAACTTTTACACCAATTGATCACTTATCACAACAGCAAACGCAATAATTTGCTTTTTAATACTGATTTTCTGATGGAAATCTTGCCCTTTCAGCTGCTACAAATCTTTAATTCGTAACATCTATGAAGAAAGTTCTACTGAAAGTAGCTGTAATTCTATGTAAAAGCAACCAGAAATAATTAGCACATTTAAATATTTTCATATTTGTAATGGCATGTTGCTGTTGTACTGGTGGATATCCTGCAATCAATGTTTTTCTAATATCCTTATTGGATTTTCGAGGTTCCTATGCCCTTGAATCCGCTTTAAGAATGTATTGACTCATCGTGCACTCGGGGGAGTCTGTATGGTTCTTTTGATGGCCCCGCTTCAATCCAACGTAACACCCGAATGCATCAACTTAATTGCGGCATCACCCTCTTCTTCAGAAACATCACATTCAGCTTTCTCCTCGGTTAACTCTGCAGATAAAGGAGACGGCGGTGGCTAGAAGTCCTCCACAAAAGAGAGAGTAAGCCCTCGTCCACGTTTAGCATGCCGTGTTGTCGCTGTAATGCCTATTCAGGGCTATATGCTGCTATTAATGCCAATCAATATGGCAACAAGACCCTCCCTTGCAGCTCGTTTTAACATAAAATATGTAGACATGCGGAGGCAAGAGCCGTGTCATGAGGACTTTAGTGAAGCTAAACACATCCAATCAGTCTAAACAAAATAGGAAATATATCACATGGTTTTAGTGCATTTATTATACTATATATTAAATGTTTCTGTCTGTTGACAGAAGAGAAAAAACAAAGTAAACAACGCAATGCTATGATTTTCTTTATTTTATTTTATTTTTTTGGCTGTCTTGGGGCTATGAGTGTGTGTGAGAGTTGCACCCTTGCAGTATTAGTGGGCTGTGGGCTGTCTGTTCTGATTGTGTATCCTTAGTTTCTTTTTTTCTTTTCTTTGTTTGTTTCGCCTTTTGATTCCTCTCATTTCTCTCACTGTTGCCTCCTTGCAGGGTGTTGCTCAGGACTTCATGTTGTCTTGTAATCACTGTTTGACTCTCTCCCTCTTCTCTGTTATTCTTCTGTCTTGCTGAAGTCTCCTGCAGCCTCCACAGCTCTGCAGCCTCCTCTACCTCCTCTTGTATCTCTCTGTCGTGGTTCTGCATCGCTGTCGTTTTTCGTTTTTTTTTTTTGGGGTGATCCTTTTGAGTTTGTCTTCCGTTTTGTTGATTTTTGCTTACTTTTTTATCGTCAGACATCCTCTCCCCTCCGCCCACCATGCGTTCTCCCATGGTTCAGTGCTGCGCCTGTTAACAGTTCTGTGGTTGGTCAGTGGGTCTCAGTCCTGTTCATGTGAAGCTGTGTTGGTTAGTTCTATGTTGTGGCTTGTCTTCAGAGTGGACCATGTGCATAAAGCTCCACAGTTTCCTGGTTTGACACCAACTCGTACACACATTCAGAATGTCTTAATGTCATGTCGAGGTTGTGATGTCCTCAAATCACTTCCCTTAAAGCAAAGGTCAGTGTGGGGAGCTTCTTTATTATCAACCTGGTGACGCCGACACAGTTTGGTCATAGTATCTCTAAAACATCTCTGGTCTTGTGCTACAATTTTCAAATTTTGGCAGGTCCCCAAGCTCACTGTGGATGTTTCAAAAAACATTTTTTTATCATATCATAAAACCTTGAGTTGGAATATTTGAACAAGTTTCACCAACTTGTTTTACAGTACTGTGCAAAATGATGAGGCAGTCACCAAGAGAAATTACATGATTCCATTACCAGTGATGATGTCACAACTAGAACCTGAAATTGCACCGATCTTTACGACACATCGGCTTTATTACCCCAGTCTCATTTAAAACACGGTTTTTCATGTTTCCATTACCACATTTAAACACCAGTTATCGATTAAATGAACCAAGTTGCACATGACCAGATTTTTACAGGATATACACAATTAGAGTTTTTTTTTCCCCCTGTGGAGGAAGGCACAATGTCTCTACATGATTAGTCACATCCATCTACATCTATGAGTGCAACAAGCTCCCTTAAATCACTTGAGAACACCCTGTTTGTACGACTCGTTCTTACACGAGGCTCAGTCAGTTGAACTTGCTCTAATACATTTTAACTCTCTGCTAAAGGATGTCCCAAAAGAGGTCTGAATGTCCTCATTTTCACTCCCAGACACTGCGTACTGTATTTCAACCCTCAGTTTTTCTTTTTACCCCCCACCCCCGAGTTGTTTTTGCTTTTGGCTGCTTCCAGTGAACGTTTTATACAGCAGAAAACTGGGTTTGATCAAGAAAGAATCTTCTTCAATGACCTTTTTCCAAAATGAATGCCCCCCCCCCCATTCTGCTTGAAGTTCAGGACAATTGGTTTTAGATTTTGAATAACCAGAGTTTGATGTTGTATTTTTCTACTGGTCATCCAGGAATCTAAAACTGCTTTATGTCCATGATCTGTTGGTATTGTTAGTTCCAAAAGTGTTATTGACTCTTATGCAGTGTTTAGTACAAGACAACAGAGTTAGCCGATGTGTGGTGTTTGTGTATTTGTGTATGTATTCAATGGCCTAAAGACATTTCCATTAATGTTTAATAACCTAACAAGAACCTCATGGGATTTCAAGACGATTGACGATCCAGTGTCAGTCAGTGTTGTCAGCTCAGGTGTTCTCAAGGACAAACGGCACAACAAACCTCAGTGTGTCAGAGTAGCTGTAGATCTGTTCTGTTTCCATTCATCGCCTGCTTACATTTTTTTTTTCGGTCTGGAAATCTGACAAACAACATTTAGTGTAAGCCTGTCAGTAAACGACAAACAGATAAAAAAGTTGCTCTTACAGTACGACAGTCCAAACAGGGTCACAGGTGATACAGAGAAATGCAAATATAATGCATTGTTTGTTATACAAATGAGGAGCAGGGCGACCAAACAGGTTGTGAAACCAGATGCCATGTCAGACTTCTGAGCCCAGCCTCCTTCCAAACTCTGATCTGTGACATTGAAGTGTGTGTGTGTGTGTCTGTGTGTGTGTGCGTGCGCGTGCGCGTGTGAGAGAGAGATTGACTCATTGGTATTGATCGTTTGACGGGCCCCTGTTACATCTTCTCTGTTGTATCTGCTGGTCTCTGTTGTCTGCTGCTCTTCATTACGACCTGCTGCTCCCAACTCGTCTGTGACACACTCTAAAAGCTACCTGGACCTTTTCATGAATGTTCTGTGATCATAAAATGATGACATGCTGCTCTCTGCATTCAGCCAAAGGGTCAACATTATTAATGATAGAGTCAGGGGTCTTCTCTGATCCCTGAGAAAACACGTCTAATCGTTTTTCAACTTTTGGTCAAACT
Organism: Microchirus variegatus; assembly: GCF_963457635.1. Taxonomy (NCBI): domain Eukaryota; kingdom Metazoa; phylum Chordata; class Actinopteri; order Pleuronectiformes; family Soleidae; genus Microchirus; species Microchirus variegatus. The sequence goes on along the minus strand of NC_139808.1, from coordinate 8,193,061 downwards.
GAATCCGTAATATTTTCTCTGCCTCTCTACCCTTTATTCCCAAACCACTCCTTAACCATCCTCCATTTTTTCCTTTCTGTTGTGTTTTGTTTTGAAATGTATTATTTTCATTGATTCAATTCATTCACCTTTTGCCCACCTGTTACTTCACCCTCTGCTCCCAATTCCCCTCTCCCATCTTCATTCTTAAATATGCAACCACCCATCTTTTCATAATCGGTTATCCCCACTGCATGCATAACCCCCTCTATCATCCTCCTCCAATCTTTCCCCCTTACTCATCTGCATCTTGATACCTGCCCCCCTCCTTCTCTGTTGACCTCCTCACCCTCCACCTTACCCCTCCTCCTCTAGCCAAGACCCAGGACGGCATCGCCCTGGAGATCCAGCCCCTGAAGAGCGACGAGGCTGCCGAGTCTGAAGAGAAGGAGGAGAAAGAGGAGGCCAAACCAGTGAAGAAGGTCAATGTGACCAAAAAGGAGAAATCGGTGCTGCAGGGCAAACTGACCAAACTGGCTGTACAGATTGGGAAAGCTGGTGAGGAGCACACGGATACAGGCGCACACACTTATCAAATCAACTGCCGATTTTAAAAGCTGAGTGTTGTAAAAAGCTAAAAATGAGAGTCAGTCAATTGTGTTATAGTCCCACCATCATTGATCTGCTCGAAACTGAGCTCCTTTTTTTTTTCTCTCTCGATGATGTGACTTACAGGAGTATAATCATCCCGGTACATTCAAGTGTAACAACTTCTAATTGTTGCTCTTGCTTTAGATGTCTCGCTGAGCCATTTTCAGTGCTATTTTCAGAAACGTGAAACTGTTCCTTCAATAGCACATTAAAATAGAGCGCTGGAAGGCACTCAGTGTTATTTGATGGGTGATTTATTAGTTCATCCTGAAACTGAAGGTTTTTCTGTGTCATTTCAATTGACCTTAATACAGCGAGGGGTTTTTCACAAAGGGAGGGTGCAGGAAAAACATCTTCTTGTTCACCTGCTTCCACCGTCACTGGTTGTGCATTCAGGATGTTGTCTGACTATCGATTTTCCCTTTTTACTTTGACATGATAGGCCTGATAGCTTTAACTAAACAATGACTGCAGTGTTACCTTAGTCCTATACATCAACAGTCAGGTCAAACAGTCAAGCATGAATGCATTCAAGAACATGAAACAGTTGATTGTGGAGACGGATGGAAAATCGAGTGACTGTGATGTTGTGACTTCGAAAAATAATTTTGATAAATGGTATCTTCAGCTGCTCCACTGCTTTTATGACACCAAAAATGTCACATTTTTACATTATAGGAATTCATAACGTGTCAAACTGACATGACTTCTACAGAAGAAAACACAGATCTGAAAACTCGTTCTCCTCATTTCACTCAGGTCTGATCATGTCAGCTGTGACCGTCATCATCCTCATTCTCTACTTTGTCATCGACACCTTCGCGATCCAGGGTCGGACCTGGTTGGCTGAGTGCACCCCGATCTACATCCAGTACTTTGTCAAGTTCTTCATTATTGGGGTGACTGTGCTTGTGGTGGCTGTTCCTGAGGGTCTGCCACTCGCTGTCACCATTTCACTGGCCTACTCTGTCAAGGTAAGCAATATGGGATGCAAAAGGAAATTATGAGATGTATCTTTATGTATTTATCTCCTTTTTTTCCCCGGTGATTTATTTATCAGAAACAGTACAGATGTCCTCTTGTCACACTTGTCTGGGAAACAATTGATAATTATGCCTTAAAGCATAGCATTATCTCAATGACCAGGTCATTATTAAAAAAGCAATCTTCACCTTTTGTCTTTTAGAAAATGATGAAGGACAACAACCTGGTGCGGCACCTGGACGCCTGCGAGACCATGGGCAACGCCACGGCCATCTGTTCGGACAAGACCGGCACGCTGACCATGAACCGGATGACAGTGGTGCAGGCGTACATCGGTGACACACACTACAAAACTGTTCCTGAACCGGAGGCCATCAAACCGGAGACACTAGAAGTTCTGGTCAACAGCATCTCCATCAACTCGGCGTACACAACTAAAATCCTGGTGAGACCATCACAGTGTAGAGCTGCAGCTATATACACTACCGTTCAAAGGTTTGGGGTCATTAAATGAATCAGAAATACACTCTATACATTGTTAATGTGGTAAACGACTATTCTAGCTGCAAACGTCTGGTTTTTAATGGAATATGTACATGGGTGTATAGAGGCCCATTTTCAGTGTTCTTATGGTACATTGTGTTTGCTAATCGCGTTAGGAGGCTATTGGATGATTAGAAAACCCTTGAAAACCCTTTTTCAATTATGTTAGCATAGCTGAAGACAGTTTTGCTGGTTCTTTGAAGAAAGCAAAGTTTGAAGGGCCAAATTATTTCTTATCTTATCAATGTCTTGACTATATTTTCTATTCATTTTGCGACTCTTTTGATGAATAAAAGTGTGACTTTTAATGGAAAACAGTGATCCCAAAGTTTTGAAGGGTAGTGTACAACAAAACCCTAACATTGATTTAAACTACATTTTACTCCGAGACATTTGATGGACATGTACTGCAATCCAATACACAAAGGAAATGTTATATTGGATTGTTCAGACAAGCACTTATATTGTATTTCAAATCCAACAAAACTGAAGCTGTGTACTCCTGCTTGTGACAACATGAAACTGTTGCTACAAAAACCCTTTTCCTTCAGCCACCAGAGAAAGAAGGTGGACTGCCCCGTCACGTGGGCAACAAGACTGAATGTGCTCTGCTGGGCATGGTGCTAGAAGTAAAGAGGGACTATCAGCCAATCAGAGATGAGATCCCAGAAGAGAAACTCTACAAGGTGTACACATTCAACTCCTCCCGCAAGTCCATGAGCACGGTGCTTAAGAACGCTGATGGAGGCTTCCGTATGTACAGCAAAGGAGCGTCGGAGATTGTCCTGAGGAAGTAAGATGAGATCTAATGATATAAAGATGAATGAAGTCATGGATGCCATTCCTTTCTTCTCTGTTAACATCTCCCCTATAATCACCAATTCATCGCTCTCTTTTCTCCTGATAGATGCTCACGTATCTTGGATGCCCAAGGCCAGCCCCGCGTCTTCAAGCCCAAGGACCGCGACGAAATGGTGCGCAAGGTAATCGAGCCTATGGCTTGTGATGGGCTGAGAACCATCTGTGTGGCATACAGAGACTTTCCTGCTGAGGGCGGAGAACCAGTCTGGGACAATGAGAACGACATTCTAAATGAGCTCACCTGCATCACTGTTGTTGGCATCGAGGACCCCGTCAGACCTGAGGTACAGTGCACGGTTAATCCTCTCTCACACAAATGAAAACACTTCCCAATGCTGGGATATGTTCATGTGTGTAAGGTAGTTCGGTCAGGTATAATATCATAAGTCACTATTAGGTTAATTCAACAATGTAAAATATGATTGATGGATGCAAATCCGTAATTGTAGCGTGTAGTGGAGCTGAAAATGGAGGCTGAAATTAAACGGATTGGTTGCTCACTGAATGCAACGCAGCACACCAAGAATTGGAAGTATTACGAGTTGTTAATTAAAAGGTAATATGAAATTCTAGAATGTAATATTTAGACATCAAACATCTGCTTTGATGTGTCACAGACACCTTAAAGAGGCATTTGAACACTGTCATTGCCTGATTTGTGTCACAGTTACAGAATACAGTTTGCTTGTGTGGGAATTGTTAAAATATGTGTATCTTTAGTGAGAGAAGAAGGATCTTCTGTTCTTCAAAAAAAAAAAAAAAAAAACATTTTACTTCTTTCAGTTTCATTTCCATTGAAGCTGATGTTGGATAAACAAACACAATTTACTCATTTTATTTGGTGAACTGCACACAGACACTCATCAAAAAAGTCATCTAGTTTTAGATGATGGTCCAAATAAAGGAGACTAGGACTGTGTTTGTAAACTGCAGCTACACTTTCACTGATGAAAGCAATTGTCTGCAGGAATTCAGCAGTCACCGACGTTAGGTTTTTTTTGGTGAAATCTCAAAAAAACAACAAAGAGAAAATGCAGATCAGGTGACGTAACTGACCTGATCCGACAGGCTGCTTTATATTATTATACATTTAGTGTCATAAGAAAACATGTTCCAATTATTCCAATAGTGTTAGACAGTGTGGAGATAAATGCATACACCTTCCTTAACACGAAGACGCCTGAAGGGAGTCCTGCTCAGGTGTGTCAGAGTTAGATGCTCTGAAGTGTTCAATGAAGTCTGTAATGAAGCTCAGAAAGCATCAGTGCTGCTGCCTGCTGCTTTAATGTCAAAGCACGAAGATCACAGTCAGGATAGAAATAACCAGAGAGCTACAGGAGCCCGTCATTTGTCTCTACGTAACCTGTGATGGACACAATATTTTAGCACAGAATGACATTTTTTGTTTCATATTCAGGAAAGACAACCTCCAGTCAGTGTTGTATTTGTAAAAGGAATTGACCCTCCATCATCATCATCATCACAGAGATCAGTCTTTGTATAACCACTCACTCAATGTGGTCAGATACACAACTTTAATGACTGAGCTGACTGCCAGCATCTCTTTCCTCATAATCATGTCAGGATACAACACTGCCCTAAATTTCACATATTACCCTGTTCAATTATTCAGTAAAGCACATTAACAAATCTACAACTACTCAGCTACTCTGGAAGCGTTTTATTCACTCTATTGAAATCTATCACTGTGATTTTTAGATAATTGATCCTTGACTCTTTTTTTTTATTATTATTATTATTATTATTCTATCACAGAACTGTGTCATGTTCAGTGATAGAAAGTTAACAAAAGCAGCTTCTCACGCTGACTCATTTTTAAAATGGCAAGCTTCCAGTAAACCATCTGTTCTCTTTGCTGGATGTATGACAGCATGCTAAATCGAGGCTACAGCTAACATGGCCCTGGCTAAAAGCCTCAACGGTTAATTATTAATGAAGAAGACATTAAAATAAAGGTGCAGCATTGTTCATGTGTTGCAATGTAATTCCATGCCTACATCATCTATAATAGCGTATTTGTTTTGCATTTTTAAGTACAATTTTTACGCATGACAAGTATTTTATTATTTATATGTATATGAATATTTATTAATCATACAAATATTTAATACTGTCCTGGTTATAAAGAACAAGACGGCTAACATAAGCCTGTGATATAGGCTAAGATATGCTACTAGGACATGCTAATAGGGGCATCCTACAAACACTCTGATTTCTATTGTATTTTTGTTTGTGAAAAAGTGTCATAATAAGACATAATGTCTCTCTGAGTACTCCGACTCATGTACACCAGGTAAACATATGACAATCATCTACTGTACCAGGTACAAAGCTGGACAAACACCCTCAACAGTGTCTCTGAGTTAAATTAGTATTGTCTTCACCCATCCGCTTAAATCAATGGGCCTTTCTACTTAATTCAAATAAATGACGTGGGTATGTGTTTGTAAGCAGTCTCATGGGAACCCTGTCATCAATTAAAGGTTCCTGTTGAGCAGTGACAGCATCCAACAACTTTCTGAATGTCAGCTGTCCATCACATCACAGTTGACTCTAGACATCTATCTGTATTCTCTGTTTTATTTAAGTCCTTATTTTTAATTAGCATGACTTTGTTTTTGTTTACACTCCTCCAGGTACCGGAGGCTATTTCTAAGTGCCAGCGAGCAGGCATCACTGTACGTATGGTTACTGGAGATAACATCAACACAGCCCGGGCTATTGCAACCAAATGTGGCATCTTGCTGCCCGGGGAAGATTTCCTGTGTCTGGAGGGCAAAGAATTCAACCAGCAGATAAGAAACGATCAAGGAGAGGTGAGAAAACTGTTGGTTGTGGCTAACAGTTATGTGAATGAAAGTATTAAAAATGCACTATGTGGTACATAGCATGTGTTTCACTGCTGCTATTGTGATGATTATGGCAGAGTTAGCAAGTAGTTAACAAAGCTTCACTGTGAAGGACGCTACTGTGCAAATGTGGAAAGTGTAAGCACAGTTGCAGGCCGTCTATCTATGTGTGGGACAGTTATGTAAATGCATAAGTCCTCTCATTGTCATGCCCTAAAATTAGCGAAATACTGCACTGTTTACTGGAGATCAGGTTTGTGTAGTTCGGTTGCCTCTCTCTGCCTCAAGAGTTAGCATAGCATTGCCAACACGTGCTTGGACACACACACACACACACACACACACACACACACACACACACACACACACACACACACACACACACACACACACACACATACACACACACACACACACACACACACACTGTTCACATAGCAGGAAGGATGTTGCTCTTTTTTATATGAAAAAAATCACCAAAAGCGTCTTAGACATGATTTTAGCTTGATTTAAAGGATGATTAACAGAGGACCTGAAAAATGTCCCCTGTTCAACTTGGGGTCCCCTGTTTGTGGGAGTGTAACGATACTGAAGTCCCCTGTTCTACTCGTTTACAAGCACACACACACACACACACACACACTGTTCTTTAAGTTGCAGATGTTGCCTTTGTTTTATTATTATTATTATTGTTTGTGTAATAAGCTTCCTCTTCAAAACTAAAAACACACACTCAGGCTTGTTTGTCCACTCTGGCTGCCATTCAAACGTGGTGGTCTCCATAAAGCAAGATGTTCCAAATGCCCCTACATGTTACACACTGGACCTTTTTTAATAAAATGATTGTACATGTTTTGTTTTTCTAGGTGGAACAAGAACGTCTGGACAAAGTTTGGCCTAAACTGCGTGTTTTGGCTCGTTCTTCACCAACAGACAAACATACCCTGGTCAAAGGTGGGTATTCTGTATTCTGGCAGGATGTGTCTTGTAATTTGGCTAAATATAAAATGTCATATTTGCACAAGATTTCCCCTGAAATACTTGTACACACATTAAGCTGGAGAACTGCTTTGTTTTGTTCCGTTCTGTTGATTAGGCATCATTGACAGCACGGTTGGTGAAACCCGACAGGTGGTGGCAGTGACGGGAGACGGCACCAACGATGGCCCCGCCCTCAAAAAAGCTGATGTTGGCTTTGCTATGGTAACCACATCTTCATATTTCACTTTTCCCTCCGTTGCCTTTGTTCAGCTCTCCACTGCTTCATTCATCTGCTGTTTCAGTTCGCTCTGCATCATTACCAAGAAGAAAAGAAACACTTTGAGTTAATTACATTTCTAATCCCATGAAATGGCTGTTTTCTCAAAACATCATGCACAATAATGCTTGAGCTCAGTGCCATTAATTCAATGAGATAGCTGTGAAATGGAATAGTAAATCAATAAATGTTGAGCTCGTGTGCTTTGGCTCATCCACAGAGTGGGGATCCCACTCTTCTGTCATGTTTACTGTCTTTGTTCTCCAAAAGCACAGCAAGGGAAAACAGGGACAACTCCTTTTAATATATAAAATACATTGCGTATTTAGAGCTGAAAATATATAATTGTGATTTTTTTTATGACAGACATCGCAATTATGATTTAATTTGTAATTTTCTCTCAATATTCACCGTGTAATATTTGAAATGTGACTGAGCATGACCACATGATTTATGTTCTCATCCCTGCGATGTAATACAAAAATATTAATTACCATGACTGAAACCAATAATGCATTTCACTCACCGGTTTTTCCATTACAGAGGCAGATATTTATATATTTGTATGAAGAAAAAAAATCAGAATACTGGTCTCAAATCAGTTAAATCAGTGCAGTCTAAACCTTTAGCAGATGAATTGATTATTAAATATTCAAAGATGACAACAGATTGCACCAACATTCACAATACATTACATACAAGAGCAAATATTCACGGAGATTTCTGTAACACCTAATATTTTTTTGGGTGACACTTTAAATTAGGGAACACATATTCACCATTAACTAGGTGCTTACTAACATTCATATAAGTAGCATACTAGCCCTTTATTAGTAATTATTAAGCACGTATTAAAACCTTATGTAGAAAAACTCTTAATTCATGTCGTAATAGAGGTAGAATGAGGTTATGTAGAATAAGGTGTTAATACGTGGTTAATGATTACTAATAAAGGGCTAGTGCGCTACTTATATGCATGTTAGTAAGCACCTAGTTAATGGTGAATATGTTCCCTAATTTAAAGTGTTACCTATTTTGGAATTTGAAAACCAGTTATTTCCAAGAGTTTTTTTGATTGTTTGATAAATGAATCACAACTTCATTTTATGCGTTGTTATTTAATGGCTCTAAAGTAAAATGCTTGGAAAACATCAATCGAAAACGTCTCCCATTATGAATGAATGGAGTGTTTTGTCCCGGCTAACATCAGTGGACAATACTGTGAACAGTTATCCGTTAAATGTGCCTGCAGACGAGCTCAGTGATCAGCTGAGCTGTGTGTGGTTTTCATGTGACCCAATATTTACTGAGGAAAAGTCGAGTGTCTGCTCCTGCAGCTGATGTGTTGTCAAACACCTCCTCGATGGTCGTTACTCTTGTCAAACAGCAGGACGGAGGCACTCGTGGGATTTTACCACTGACAATCCTGTCCTCATCATGTGTCCCACATGGAATCATTTCATTTATCTCTAAGTGTGATAAGTGTTCCCTGGTCAATTATCACCTGTTCTGAAATGAGAGTATGACTCTACAGATAGACACAGACACTCGGATCACAGCTTCTGCTGTTAATATGAGACTAATTCCCCTGATTTATTTTTATTACACTGTCAGTTGACTGGGTCAAAAGTATTACTAGTTAAAGCCATGTGTACTGGAGCTACATTGTCCATTAATACAGATGTCAGACTGAACTGGATTGGTCTCTCTTGGTTTGGAAATTAAACCAATCAATTTCAACTGTATATTCAGTTATATAATTATAGACAGTGGGCTCGGTCATTTGCCTTTCCCCGACTTACTCATTTGATTGGTTGATCAGATCATTTCACAATTAAATTCCTGATATGATATGTTTTTTTCTCATAGGTTCTGTGTTTAAGCTTTTGAAAAGCAGCTCCTGTTTGACCTTGGAGCTCTTTGTGATTCAGTGATGCTTAAAAGTGATCAGAATTAGTAGCAGCTCATCCTTTGACTTCTACATTTATGGGACTGTCAGCCATGAAACGACGACAACAACAACACCACTGTGCTCTAAAAACAGTTCCAATGGCTTGTGTCACATCATGATGATTTTCTGCCAAGTAGAGGAAAGTGCACATACAACACAAATAAAACTAAAACCAGAGGAAATAGTATCATGTTATTTGTTTAGGTGAATTAATACCTATTGCATATTTGGAATATAAGTGAATATTTACAGCAGCTGATGTCATGTGTGATTAGGCCAAAATATACTACAGTGAGTGTGTTCATGCCAGTCTCACTCAGTGTTTATATTATTATAAATAAAGTAATAAGACATAGATTATAGGTACACTCATACATAGCATGAAAGTGCACAGCACTTGTTCATAGATCAGTTTAGGTCTGCGAGTGGCATTTGTTGGCATTGACATACACCAGTTGTCCAGTTTGTGTTTTTGAGTTTGTGTCTCACTGCTTTGTTGAGAAAGTGTTATAAGTATTATGTCACTCTGCTTCCTTTCAGGGAATCGCCGGCACAGACGTGGCGAAGGAGGCGTCCGACATCATCCTGACCGACGACAACTTCACCAGCATCGTCAAAGCCGTCATGTGGGGGAGGAACGTCTACGACAGCATCTCCAAGTTCCTGCAGTTCCAGCTGACCGTCAACGTGGTCGCTGTGATCGTGGCGTTCACCGGCGCGTGCATCACACAGGTAGGAGTTTGTTGGTGACACAGAAGATCTGGACTTGAGTCAGACAACAGATGGATAGTGGTAGTTGGCCCTTGAATCCAGTGTTAATGTCGCAGCTGGAAACTGTGGTGTTGTTATTGGAAAAATAATTTTATCATTTAATTAAAAGTGCTATTTTCCATTTGGTTGAAGCTAGTCTGTCAGTTTTCTACAATTCTACAATCCCGTTCTGCTCATGCTCTAAGAACATACTTTATGTCCTCACTTAGAAGAAAACTGATAATAAGTACGCAACCTAATTTTCATCAACACTATCTCATACTGGGCTTAATCATCCATGAATAGTGGTCCAACTGAGTTAGTTCAATAATAATACTGCACTGTGGATCGGAATATATTATAATTTAATTAAATAATTATTAGAATGATGCATTCAAGTATAAAAAAACCAGTGTTCATCTCCAGTATTGAACTTGTGGCTGCGGAGGCTGATGTTACCAAAAACATTTACTTATTCATTCTACTTTCAATTGTAGGTGTCACGATTTTTAATTTTTGTATTTTTCATTCATAAAAAAAACCCTATCAGTTATATGTAGAGACAAAAGCTAATCTAGAGTATCTTCAATCTTTTGCCTACAACCCTTTTTGAAACTGTAATCAAAAGAAAAAGTTGTCTCTTATCGTACAAGAGGGGAAAAATTAGCTTAGTGTGGCGTCCATTTGACATATTTACAGAGCTGATCAGCTCTGATCATTCTTCTGGCCAGTGGTCAGCTCTTTCAAGTCAACGTCTGACTCGGAATTTGGATCGAATGAAGCCACCAGAGACAAAGCCTTGAGTGAATCACTACCTTCTGCCTTTCCTAGCTGGCTTATGTTTTGATAGCTAAATCAGACTTGAAGACGTTTTGATGCATCTGCGTTCACACTCTGTAAATCTCCGTTCGCTCAAACAATAACAGAATCAAGAAATAGCAAATAATCTGTGACTTTGATGCGTCTTGTCTCGAAGCTGAGAGGAGGCGAGGCAACCGTGCCACTTTTTTTTTTTGTTTCGTAATGCGTTTCTCTAATCATGAAAGTGAACTCCTGACACAATAAAAAAAAGAAGAAGGAACTTGCGGCTGTGTATTAATTGAAAGGCTCACAGCTGGCAGGACAGATAACTAATTCATCTCCAGAGCGGAGAAGAAAAAGTAGGTTGGTAAGATACAGCCTGAAACCATGGCAACACGCCACCATCATAATCCTGAAATATAACAGGGACTCAGCAGGTCTGTGGTCTCTGTGTTGTGTTCATGCTCATTGATCATCCGGTGCTTGGTGTCTGATTGGTCACTGAAATGTTGGCACAGATCATTAAAGGACGGTTAAGAGATTTTATGTCTTTATTGTTTGCACAGAAAGTTTTAGAAATGTCGCGTGCGTGTGCCTGTTAATTATTTCTTCCAGCTGCACCAGGCTTTTGAATCTGAACAATAGGATAATATGGGCTGGATAGCGCGAACGTAGAGCATAGAAAAGCCCATTTTCATGGTGTGTTTTTATCTGTGTAAGAGTTGGTCTTTTAAGGCACATTGTGTAACATTTAGCAACAGTTATTGGTGAAGTTAAGTCGCTTCAGTTTCAGTCAAAAAAGGAAAATAATTGCAGCTAAATGTTACACACTTTGGACCCTTTAAAGAGCAGTGAGCACATTCTGACATTCAAAGATATGCAGTATGTCGACGAAATGTTTAATTATGTTGAAGATTATTACGTTTAGATAATTATTATAATTGTTATATCACCCTGTATGCACTGGGCTGCATACTAAATCTTTCTTTGAGTGATGAGAAATTAAGAAAGTGTTTAACTTAATTTCACTTCAGTAATAAGTTGATTGACCATTTAAAAAAAAAAAGGATACTACCGATAAACACTACCATTTTAGTCATGTTCACACTGATGCGCTGCGGTTTTACGAAACAACAAAACAAGATGGATGTGATTTCTTCCTCAGATTAATAGACCTTGCTGTACGTTGATCTCATGACCTCTGTCTCTCTCTAATCCTGCTGCAGGATTCACCTCTGAAGGCTGTCCAGATGCTCTGGGTGAACCTCATCATGGACACTCTGGCGTCTCTTGCTCTGGCCACTGAACCCCCGACTGATTCTCTGCTACTACGTAGACCGTACGGCCGCAACAAGCCGCTCATCTCCAGGACCATGATGAAGAACATCCTTGGCCATGCCGTGTACCAGCTTGTCATCATCTTCACTCTACTCTTCGCTGGTGAGTTGAGATGTAGAGCTGCAACTACATTATTTTCGTAATCGATTAATCTGTCGATTATTTTCTCGGTTAATCGTTTAGTCCATAAAATGTCAGAATGTTAAAAAAACGTTGATCAGTGTTTGTCAAACCTGGAAATTATGATGTTCTCGAATGTCTTGTTTTGTCCACAAACCAAAATTATTCAGTTTTAATGATTTCTTTGTTATTTGGAGACAAGAAACAAATAAAATATTCAAATTTAAGAAGCTAAAACAATCAGAAATCTTGCTTAATCATGAAAAAGGCTTCAAACCGATTAATCGATTATCAAATTAATTAATAATCGGTAAATCGATTAATTGTTTCAGCTCAATTAAGATGCAAGCAACAATGGCAAGGAATACTATTATTATTTATTATTAATATTATAGACTTCTGCAGGCCGACAAGGTTTTATTTTCTTTGCAAAGAAAAGGTCAATCCACACATGAGTAGTTCAAGATGAAGAAAGACCCAGAACATAGTGAGACCTAAACATTTATACCTGGGGAACATCCCTTTCAGATCTCTTTGTCTGGGAAGGGGTCTGCCCCTCAAGGCCGTGCTTTCACTCCCCTTTGTCTATGGCCGGTATCGGGGGGTGACTCCCACAGGGGTATCCTGTAGATGTTGTAGTTAGGTGCGAGTTGAGTCTAGATATCCTAATTTGAATACACAAAAGGACCTGGTATCTTGTGTTGGTCAGCTGTAGCTCTGAGACAAAGAAATTGAATTTACCATTACAGGATCTCCTCTTTTTGTTTCTCAGGCGAGCAAATTTTCGACATCGACAGCGGCCGCAATGCTCCCCTGCACTCGCCGCCATCCGAGCACTACACCATCGTGTTCAACGTGTTCGTCATGATGCAGCTCTTCAACGAAATCAACGCCAGGAAGATCCACGGCGAGAGGAACGTGTTCGAGGGGATTTACAGGAACCCCATCTTTTGCAGCGTCGTACTGGGAACCTTTGCCCTGCAGGTAACATCTTCATCATCATCATCATCATCATCATCATCACAGTCATCTTGTAAATATTTTATAGATGCATAGATTAACCTTTGAATGAAAAAAACTATTTAGATAAAGAAAGGGAGCGGGACACAGAAGGACACCGCTGGAGAAAGTAGAGCGTTTTTGGGAGACTATTTTCAGCGGTGGATTAATCCACATTTGCTTCTGTGGTATTTGGGGCAGCAGGAACTGTGCATGTAGGATTGAGTCAAAATGTAATTTTGCACAACAATGGATGAGTACAATATCTCAGGCTTTGGAGTGAAACACAAAACTCTCCAAGTCAGAAGTGGACAGAAAACTGCCGCTCAGCGCTTTCTTCTTGTGTTGCACACGTGTAGAGTTTTCTCATTATATTTTGTCACAATGTCGATGTTTTATCTTAAACTGTTTTTGCATTACATTTGTCCTTTGAATACGAGTCCATTCAAAATGTATATCGACAACTTAATCAAGTCCATCCACCATCAAAACATATAAAGTTTTTTAAATTTGCATACAAATAAACAAGCTGAAAGGGACTACAGCATCATGTGATTTAAAGTGACAAAAGAAAGAGGCAGCTGAAGGTGTGATTGAAACTTTCACCAGAGTACTTGAAAAGGTGACGCAGCACCTATGAACTTTTAGGGGGTCACCTAAAAAAGTTGCAAAATGAGTAGAAAATATAGTCAAGACATTGACAAGATTAGAAATAATGATTTTTATTCAAAATAATAATTTTGCCCTTTTCGTCAACGAACCAGCAAAACTGTTTTCAGCTGTGCTAACATCATTGCACATGGGTTTTCAAGGGTTTTCTAATCATCCAATAGTCTTCTAATGCGATTAGCAAACACAATGTACTATTAGAACACTGGAAATGGGCCTCTATACACCTATGTACATATTCCATTAAAAACCAGGCGTTTGCAGATAGAATAGTCTTTGCCACATTAACAATGTATAGAGTGTATTTCTGATTCATTTAATGTTATATTCATTGAAAAAAATGCATGTGCTTTTCCTTCAAAAATGAGGACATTTCTAAGTGACCCCAGACTTTTATACGGTAGTGTAATTCAAATGAATTTTTGGTGATAAGGAAAGTTCTGAACATCTGCAAACCTGGATACGAAGCTAACGCGTCCTGTCCTATTATGTCTCCTCAGATCATCATTGTTCAGTTTGGAGGAAAGCCGTTCTCTTGCACTGCTCTGACCATCGACCACTGGCTATGGTGTGTGTTCATCGGTGTGGGAGAGCTGCTGTGGGGACAGGTGAGAACTGACTATTATACACGGTCTCTTCCTGGTTTTCGACTATTTCCACTAAGCTGTTAGCCAGAGATGTTCTGCAGTCGGTGTTTGCAGAAGTCACCAACAGTGTTAAACAATGAAGCACAGAATTTAGCGGAGGCCGCGCACAGAGGGAACTACAGACCGTGCTTTCAATCTCATCAAACGGCTTCTTGCATCAGTCGTGAATCTGCCAGAGTTCTGAGAATGAACGAGATATACTGAGCCCAGAATGAAGAGGTGGATACATGAGGTTTGTGGCAGCAAACTGTTGCCTGTTAAACTTGTGCTGCTGCAGTGTTGCCATCACGACCATCGCCATGGTAATGATCTCGGCACATGAAAGCAGCGTGACTCCTGTATGTGAGCACTGAGCAAAAACAAACCCAGCGTGTCAGTCCCTCTGTGGATACACGCACGCACACACAGTCGCACATGCGATGCTGCTAACATGTACACACACACAGAAGCTTAGAAATCATACATTATTGAAACCTGGTGGGTTCAGGTAGAGGGCAGAGACGGAGAACAGAGAGTGCAAGACAATGAAAGAAAATGACTTATCTGAGGTCTGTGAGTTAGAGGTAAAACACCTTTTGTTTGTTAGTGCGAGGGAAGACGAGGAAGGTAACAGAAACATCTGTTGCAGGAGGCTGGGTGTGGCTTTCTCCTGCCTTTCAATTAACAAACAACAGTTTATACATACTGTACATACAGTGGGAAGGTTCACAAACAAATAAGCATCATCAGATTTCTATTGTTACTTTACAGAGACAATGCACTACTGAGGGGCTCATAAAAGATAAAAAGATTTGTTTGTAATGCATTCATTCATTCATTGTATACTGCTTTATTCTTCACATGAGGAGCTGGAGCCACTCCCAGCTGACGTAGGGCAGGTCTGTTTATAATTTGCTTGCTAATTTTTTAACGAAAACTGCTTCTTTTTTTTTTTTCCCTCAAACTCAGCTGGTCACGTCTGTCCCGACCCACCACCTGAAGTTCCTGAAGGAGGCCGGCCACGGCACCAAAAAGGAGGAGATCCACGAGGAAGAGCTGACGGAGGGCGCCGACGAGATCGACCACGCTGAAATGGAGCTGAGGCGAGGCCAGATCCTCTGGTTCAGAGGGCTGAACCGCATCCAGACGCAGGTACGTTTTACCGCCTTCATCTCGTCCATGTCAGATGTTGTCAGTGATGTCACTAACTTTTACTTGTTTTATGATCAAAATGTATTAACATAATAACACAAACATGATGATCATTTACTCAAGGTAACGCATGAATCAGCGCTTCGTCTTTAGCGACTCGCTGTTGTGTGCGTGTGTGTGTGTGTGTGTGCGCGCGCGCGCGCGTGTGTGTGTGTGTGTGTGTGCGTGTGTGTGTGAGTGCATGTGTTACCATCCTCCTACAGAACAGATCATCACTCACTGAGCATTAGAATGTCCACAAGCAGTTACATTCACTCCCTATGGGCTTCATTAGCCTTGATGCCAACACCCACCTACAGTAACTGCAGACAACTCTCCCCGCTCCCACACACACACGCAGAAACAAAGAGCCACATAGGTCTGGTGTCCTCGCCTCAGCGACGGACTTATTTCTACTTATTGTGGCCAGAGGGTAAAGACATCTGAATTAATAATAATAAATATCTTTTTCTGTTTTTTTTTCCTCTTGGGTTTTTCCAGTTCGCCCTCTGCTGAAGTTCTGTGTGTGTGTGTGTGTGTGTGTGTGTGTGTGTGTGTGTGTGTGTGTGTGTGTGTGTGTGTGTGTGTGTGTGTGTGTGTGTGTGTGTGTGTGTGTGTGTGTGTGTGTGTGTGTGTGTGTGTGTGTGTGTGTGTGTGAGAGTGAGTGAGTGAGTGAGTGAGTGAGTGAGTGAGTGAGTGAGTGAGTGAGTGAGTGAGTGAGTGAGTGAGTGAGTGAGTGAGTGAGTGAGTGAGTGAGTGAGTGAGTGAGTGAGTGAGTGAGTGAGTGAGTGAGTGAGTGAGTGAGTGAGTGAGTGAGTGAGTGAGTGAGTGAGTGAGTGAGTGAGTGAGTGAGTGAGTGAGTGAGTGAGTGAGTGAGTGAGTGAGTGAGTGAGTGAGTGAGTGAGTGAGTGAGTGAGTGAGTGAGTGCGCGTAAAGAGTCTTTACAGTCACATTTACTGCTCCTCTCCCAAGCCAACTATTCTTGACCTTGGAAAATGGAGTCTGTGTACTGTACTGTAAAATCCTTAAAATGCTACTACAACTAATCTGGAGATTAAGCTCCCAAGTCATACAGTCGCAAGCTCCAGAGCAGCTAAGAGCCAAATGACTCTTCTGTTGTAGTTTATAACAGTACATTTGTGTCAAAAAATATACAGTACTGTGCAGAATCACCTAGCTTTGTTGTTTTTGTGTCTGTCAAACTCTTTTGGATTGGGCTGATGTGTGTAATGGATTGGTGGTGTTGATTAGTTTAACTCATACATGTGTATGTGATGCTCAAGCTTGTCTCTGACAAGACAACAGTGTGCACACAAAGGGACAAGAGCCAAGTTTAATTTAGGCCTCTTATCAAGTTCATTGATGTATAACTAGCACATTTGTTTTTTTGCACACCCGCTAAAACCGAGACGCCGCAGCTGAATATTTTCACACTCGATTGCTCGTGCCAATGTTTATTGTTAATGATTTTTAGCATCAGAGGGTTGTAAATCTGAGCAAGCTCTCTCTCTCTCTCTCTCTTCACGTCTGTGTATCTGTAATATCAGTCTGTCGACCTATTGGGATGGGAGGATGAGGGGATGGAGAGGGAGGCAGTGAAAGGCTGCAAGCTAATTAGGTTCTTATCTCTCCATGCTCCTCTTCCTGTCCTCCTTCTCTCTAATCCTGGTGGGCAGCGTTGTGCTGCTCAACGCCTCAACAGTCAAACACAGTGGGGGAATAATTGGTACAAGCAGCACTCAATGCTGAAACTTTATCAGTCATTCCAAGTGACACATTCCCTCGTCTTCCTCTTCTTTCAACCTGGTGTTTAAAAGCTCTTTATTTCTTGTCCTGTTCCATGTTTCATCCCTTCACTCAGAGCTTTGTCTGGGTTGTCACTTGGCAAACTCAAGTGCATCTTTTACTTTCTTTGTTTTCTCTCCAACTTTATCTCACTCTCGAAACCTCACCTCTGTCCCGATCTCTCTGATGTTTTTTTTTTTTCTGTTTCTTCGCCAATGTTGTTGGCGTGATCATTTATTTCTGCCGCAGAAGTGATCACAGCTGTGTCGGTTATTCAACAAAGTTTTTTGAATATAAAAAGATAGCGTTTTCAGTAAATGGGATAAAGTACAGTGGTCACTCGTTTCTCGTGGGGGTTACGTTCTAAAAATATAAACTTTTTCCTATAAATAAATATGATAGCTTTTAGAAATAACAAATTTACACTCGACAAAAATATAAACGCACAAAGAAAAACTTGTAGTATTGTTACGTGACAAAACAGAGTAACTATCCAGAAATAACAGTACAACTCTATCAATAAAGTGGCTTTAATTTGCGAGCATTAGGATGAATTTCAAAACAAAAGTCCTGTAGTAATGGCAGGAAAAATACAATAGGGGTCGATGATCCAAGTTCACAAACTTCAATAAAGTGTGTGTCCACCATTAGCCTCACGCAGAGCGCTACACCAGCGACGCATGGACATCACCAGGTTGTCGATCGTGGAATGATGCACATTCAGTTGTGTTGCCACAGCTGTAACGCTCAACCCAGCACTCAGCATGCCAATGGCACGCTCCCTCCTGATTTGTCACATCTGTGGCATATTGACAAGTGACAAAAGTCCACATTTTGGTGTGCCCTTTTACTGACTAGACCATAAGGAGTGTCTAAAATAACTTGTAATCAAATTCATCCTTGTTTGTTATTATATTTACACAAAACCGTGGCACATTGCCCAAAATGTCCATAAATCTAAGTAAAATGTCATTTAAATCGGGAAGTATGACCTTCATTTCCATCTGGTATTTCCCACTATTTGGACATCCTATCACAATCCAACTGTCTGTCATCACATCCACTGATGTGTTATTAAACACATCAGTGGATGTGGTTTGATCTCAGTGTCTCATGCTGGGGCACAGTGTGCTGCACAGTCAACACTGAAAACCATCTTTTACCACAGTTTATAACTGATATACAGCAGGGCTCCAGAGTGCCACCAATTAGTTCTCACATAATATGCGACCAAAAGTCTTTGCGACTACATTTTACTACGATATACTCACTACAGTAGACCACACTGCACCACAGTATACTTTAATAGTGTTCATTATATAGTGTCGTAATTTCATATTTATATTTTTCATATATATATGCCATTTATTCTTATTACTATTATTATTATAACTGCTACAAAACAATCAGGAATTTCCCTGTTGATCTAAGCAGCGAAGCAATTATGTCACCATTTAACGCACAAATAAAGTGTGTACACACAAAGTGTACACACACTTTATTTGTGCTTCTAATGACGACAAACATTTACCTACGCTTATTCTTGTTTGCGATCGTTAACATAATTATGGTTGTTTTGGGGGTAATGGCAACAAAAAGCAGCCCTTTAAGATTGTCACACTGTTTCCGTGCACTTAAATAAAAAATGTTAGACGCACAAGTGCAACCAATGCAAGCATTTTGTCTGCAGCCCTGAATATATCTGCGAATATGTCACAAATACAACACTGCATGTACCCCTTTTCAAAGTAATAGAACTCTAGCATTTCAGTTGCTTTTATTGTGAAATACTTGCAGGAGCAGCAGATGCAGAGCTTTATGCTGAAGTCTTGTTCAATACAGAGGCATATTTAAAGAATGAGTGACATACTATAGTGAGACTAGTGTGTCAGGAAACTACTGTGGCCTTCACTTAAGAGTGTATTATTAAAGGCATTTTTCAAATGCAAACAAACTGTGAGTGAGGACTACAGAGGACTAACAGATCGGTGACGCAGTGACAGTTATCGAGGCTCCTGTGAAGCGTCTAGGGTAACCTGAGAATATCCCGTCTCAATTCCGTTGACCTGGGACACCGTGTGTCTCATTATATTAAGATCCAACAGAGGAAAAATGGAGATAATGACCGGTTTATTTCAAATGAGATGAGGTCTGAGAATCTGATATTGAAAACCCTGAGACAGACCCTGTGTTTTTTCAATGCAAGGCTAAACACAAAACTTCATCGTTGATGTCACACAGTGTCCTCTCTCTGAGATATGCTGCATTTCCTTTAATTGTCCAGGAAAGCTGTGATTGCCTCACATCACAACTTACTCTTCTGCCTGTTCAGTGTACTATAACTGACACTAAACACAATTTTCACTTTTCAGCCTCTGTAAAACCTTGTATAACCTCTTTTTCTTTCCTCTGTCTCCTTGTTCGCTCTCTCCCTGTCACCCTCTGTCATCTAACGGTGTGTTGTGGTGCTGTCCCTCCTTCAGATGGATGTGGTCTATACCTTCCAGACGGGCCAGGCGGCGGTGCCAGGCGCCCTGCGCCGCCAGCCGTCCGTTGTCAGCCAGCACAATGACGCCTCTGCCGCCAAAACTCTCTCTAGCCCCACCCACGTGGGGCTTAGCTCCTCCTCCTCTCTCACCAATTCAGCCGGGGCTCCGCCCGCTGCTGCCGCTGCTTCCTCCTCCACTGCAGGCAGTGAGTCTGTGACTGGAGGCCAGCTAACACCTCGCTTCACCCAGCTGGACTCTTTTTCTCTCTGTGTCAGTGCATGAAACGCTGAGCGCTGCATGACGCTGCAACTAAACCCATTGTGCTGTTTCTGTCTCGAGCAGGTGTCTACACGTCCTGACCTAATCTGACATATAACAGCAGAATATTTTGTAATATTAAGCTCAACCTGGAACTATAATTTGGAATTTTGCTACGACCTAAAATGAAAAAAAACACTGCCTCCATGCTAGTTATTTTTATTTTATTATAAGTCATGATGAAACAAAGCTTTGCTAATCTCACTGACTGCCAAGTTCTCGACAGCTGCTTCAAAATGAATTTTAAAAAGTTTTGAATATGACGTAGAAAACACTCAGTAAGCATTTTTAAAGAAATGACACATCGCTTTGAAACAGAATTAAATACTATCAGGAACGTGGATGTGCTAACCTTAATTTAGCTTAGGTTAATTTAGCCTATCTTAGTTTAATTTAGCTTAGCTTAACGTAGCTTAGCTTAGCATGAAGGACTAGGTAACGCCTAGTCAAACATACAGTGCTTGTACAAGCACCTCTAAATCCCATAGATTCTCATTATGCTTTTTATTATTATTTTGGTAACACTTTAGATTAGCATACACATATTGCTCGTTAGCTGAGACTCTACTGACTGCAATGATTGGTAGACGGCGGTAGGTGGCGCCACATGCCAAAACATAAACATGATTTGCAGTCTGCAAAATATTTTTTTTAATGCAAATATTTCGGCTGTACTGTTGTTGTTGGTGAGTTCAGTTTGTTATATGAACATTATTCCTGAGTCTCTGTGACATATTAGGAGGATTTTATGGCCAGTTGCTTTAGATTTATCACATAATGCACCTTTAACTAGCTGCTTACTAACATGCATATAAGTAGCATACTAGCCCTTTATTAGTAAATATTAAGTGCATATTAACTAACCTTATGTAGTAAAAATCTTAATTCATGTCATAATAGAGGTAGAATAAGAATACATGCTTAATGATTGCTAATAAAGGGCTTGTATGTGACTTATATATGTTAGTAAGCACCAGTAGTTGATGGTGAATATGTGTTCCTTAATCGAAAGTGTTACCATTATTGGTTTTAATCTTTACATAAAAAGAGCCTTTTATAAAGGAGAATATACATTGTTTACATGTTAAATATAGTTTAGTGATTGTGGGACTGTGAAAATCACAGCAAGTGATTATTTTTGACTTTAAGAAAAATGTAGAACATGTTCAGATTTAAACGGTCATAATGAACTTGTAGACGACCTGATCTGAGATTCCATCTCTTACTCTGTTTCTGTTTCCTACTTCAGCGCCTTCTCTCTGTATCTCCATCTTAATCTCTCTTAATCTCTGTTGTTGATACTTGTCATCATCACTTCCTGTCAGCCCTGCTGCTCACCCTCCCGTCTGTAGTGGCCCTGATGTGACTTGCTGCCTGACAGGTCAATGACAGATCACGACTGTTGGCATACAAGGCAAATGAAAGATACTGGGAATCCTCGTGATTCGTGTCAGAGAGAGAGGGGGGGGGGAGAAAAACAATCCCTGTCCTATTTTCTCTGTTGTTGTATTTTTTTTGTTCCTTGGAGGCGACAGCCTGGGCACCAAGATAATTTTATGGGTTAATCCTGAGTAGGGTTAAAGCTGTCAGGCTCAGCAAGTCTTTCATGGTTTTACAGCCAAGCTTTTTAACTTGTGAGCTCTGTGTGTGCGTGTGTGTGTGATCAGCCTGCAGCTCTCCTGTGGTTCAGTAACACAGAGCTTTGAACTGCAGGATTATTAATTATAATGAAGAGTGTCTTCTGGTGTGTGTGTAAATCAGTGTGATCAGCTGCAGCCTCTGTGGATTCATCACAGACTCTAAGCAGAGAGAAGAGCAGCTAGAGGACAAAATGTTT
The DNA here is from genome assembly GCF_963457635.1 of Microchirus variegatus. Classification (NCBI taxonomy): domain Eukaryota; kingdom Metazoa; phylum Chordata; class Actinopteri; order Pleuronectiformes; family Soleidae; genus Microchirus; species Microchirus variegatus. The sequence goes on along the minus strand of NC_139808.1, from coordinate 8,171,041 downwards.
CTGGCTCTCAACGTGATTATAAATACTTAACTGTGTGCATGCGTTTGTTGTTTTTCCCAGGTGTGTGTGTTTGTGTTTACTGGAACGGTGTATCGTTTGAGTTCTTCAATGCCACTGATTGCACCATTATGGCGGAATTACCACTGGACAAAGTGGACGCCAGCAGGCTCTAAAGGCCTGTGTTTATTGGGTGTTTTTGTTTGCTTGGTGTGGTGTCTTACAAGGAGAGGTGCAATCAAATGAGACAAATAAGTCATTAATGTGCCCAGGTGTCCTAGTTCTCCTGCATTTAAGTCCGTTTTTGGATGTAGTGCAATTTTTAAATTAAAACTTGATTTGTTGACAGTGTTGTGAGAGAAATGAATTTGGCTTTTTTTAAAAGTGAAGTCGGTCTCCTTCCAGTATTAGTGCAGTGTTTAAATCCTGCCCTCTGATGAATGCATAATAGTTTGGTAACAAATGGACCTCTCAGATGAGGCCGTTCTTCTCGTTTCTTCTTCTTCGACTGACCCGCCCACCGTCGTCCTACAGGATTATATTTGTGTTTATATTTATTATTATATTTATTCTTGTTTCTGGTCTGTCTGTGTATAACTACAATAACAATAAAGTGCATCGTCTAAGGAAGAGGAGAGAGAAGCCAGTAAGAGACAGAACAGGAGCAGACAACTGATGACGCACCCACAAGGGCTGTGCACCAGCAAATAACTGTGTTTGTGAGAGTGTGTGTGTGCTGCCTGATCATCATTATTATTATTGTTTTTATTATTATTATTATTATTATTATTTGGCTGCTGTATATCTTCCTCCACCCATTTGCTTCCAACATGGTGTTGACTTTTTTTTTTTTATGACCCTTTTGTGTCTCTGTGAATATTTTCAGTTCTCATCCATCACCTTGTGTTTGATATTGTTAACGTTGTGTGGTTTTTGCACCTCCCCTGCTCGGATTCAGACCCCCCCCCACTCCACCCTCCATCCCCGCTGGACATCACTCTGCCTGTTATTCTGCTCGTCGTCTGACTTTACCTTTTCTTTTTCTTTTCCCCCCCCAGATTAAGGTGGTCAACGCTTTCCGTAGCTCCCTGTACGCGGGGCTGGAGAGCCCAGAGTCCCGTAACTCCATCCACAGCTTCATGGCCCATCCCGAGTTCGTTCCCCTGTCTGAGGAGGAGGCTCGCATCCCCCCCATCGAGGAGACTGGTGACGAGATTGAACCCCTCCCCAGCTCCTCCTCTGGGGCGAGTGGAGGAGGAGAACCACCTAGCACCTTCCCCCAAAGCTGCGAGTCATCCATCTGAGCTCCTCCTCCTCCTCCCTCCCTCCCTCCTCATCATTTGCTTCATGTGTCATCCCATCAACTGAAGGAGGGAAGTCATCACTCTGTTCATCTCCTTCATTTTGCCCGCACACACGCCTCACGTCGTCATCACCCCTCTGTCAGTCAGTCACATCTGCCTGGTTGTGTTCCTCACACTGACTGTGGCGTTGTTTTGTCCGTACGTCCGTGTCCCTCCACCGCTGCCACACACACACCAATCAGTGGAGGGTGGAACCCAGAGTCTCCACAGTGGAAGGCCTGTCCCTGTTGTCCTTCATTTATATTTTTTTACCTGATGATCCTTTTTGCAAAGCTTTTAAACTATGTTGGGTTTCGATCTTTTGTGGGACTCGCAGCAGCAGCAGCAGCATGTCACGTTCTGTACTCGCTTCATTCCTGCTTTTACGGCTCTCAAATATAGCACTGAACTTTTCCACCGAGTGCGACGGTTCTCATGTACATACGCTTCTGCTCGTCTACACAGCTAACAGTCGGGTTTGGTGATCAGAAGATTTTTAGGCAAATGCAAAAATGTAACCTTTTTATTCTTATTTTCTTTTTTTCTTTCTTTTTGTTTGTTTTTTTTGTTTTTAAAAATCTCTTAACGAATGTCAATTGATGGTTGATTCAAAACTCCTGAGAATGTCTTGTGAGTGTGACACTACAGTCTTCAAGGTTCCGCTGTTAAAGAAAATGTTCTTCCCTTTATCTCGTCTGAACGTGTTGCTTTTTGCTTTTTACTTTTTACCTGCTGTGTTGCATGTGGAAAGGCAGAATGTTTTACTACCCACAAATATATTGACCAATAGGTGTGTCCAGAGAAGGGCTGGAGTCTGGCTCTCTAGTTCTCATAGTGTCGGTAGAAAAACAGCAGTGTGTGGCTCATGTTTCCACATTTTTAGTACTGATGCATGTTATGTTTAAATCGTGTCGAGTCGCATGATACCTCGGAATGAACATTTGGGATTCTGATAGATGACCCATCTGTGTGTGTGTGTGTGTGTGTGTGTGTGTTAGTCTGGCAGCGACATCTGTTCAGAGAACTTCCTGTCTGTAGATCTAAACTTCCTGTTGCTGCAACAGGACAAAAACAGACTCATCGATCCAGTTAAAGATCCCCGTTGTACTTCACAGCAGTGGATGTCTTCATATATCGACATGTTCCTCTCACAGTGGCTCACTTGCAGGCAGAATACAATCCTTAAAACTATTTTATAACACATAAAAAAGGGTTAGGAAACTAACACTTCTATAATTCCTTCTCTGCCACATTTTTAAACAGTGATTTTTATCATTTTTCTCATTTGTCTCTCTCTGTAATTTGGCATTTCACTCTTGACAAGCTCAAAGTTCTTTTTTAAATTTCAGCTTTTGCATTTGTGTCCAAATCTCTCAGGTTTGGACACTAGTGTCCCAGGAGGAGACGTTATTCCTGTTGCTTCTGTATTTATTCAGTTGTCCATATCATCGTCTGGGACAGTGTTGCTGCAGTGGCTTCACATAAAGCAAGAGTAGATGGGGATGCATTATCCCTCAAGATGTCAATCCTCCCATCCAGACATCCTTCATGTGTGGAGATGAGATGATAAACCACCTGAGCATGAAGGAGCAGCTGCCGTCTCATTCTTTAAACCAGAGATCATGACCATATGTGACAGAGTCTGAATGTAGATGGCTCAGCTTACTCTTCCCAAAACATGCATGACTTTGTTTTTCCATTTCATTCATTTTAACCAGACCTTTACTAACTTCTCTCATCTCAGTTCATTTCCCTTCTTTTTCCTTTTGTGTTTCCATTGTCTTCACGTGTCATAAAACCACCCAGTAAAATATGATTATTTTTTATTATTTCCTCAAGAGTGAATGTGCATTAAAACAGAAAGGATTCCAGGTCTGGTTGGGTCTGTTTTGCATCAGTCGTTCACCTCGACAGAAAGGAAGTTTAACGGATCTCTGAACAGAGTCTCGCACGTCTTGTCTGTGTTTAAGACAAATCTTAGTACTGCATCTGATGTTTCCTTTTGTTTGTCAGGTTTCACTAACAGAAACTCAATCGGGCCGTCGGTGACACAGGCCCACGGCCGGCAGCAGAGGAGATGTTAGATCATCTCCATCCCCCCTCTCGCGCGTCACTGCGGTCGGTTTTTATGGAAGACTGATGATTTCCAGCCCGTAGAGTTAAATCCACTGTGTGACCCCTGCTGCCGATCGCTTCTTCCTGCCTGCCGTGTCCGCAGATTACCGTCTTAAAAGAAGGAGGAGTCGTCCTCAATCGGAAACAGCAGCTCGTCTTAATCCCCTCTTAGTCCGACTAGCAGCCATCAATTGATCTATGAACTAGGATATCCATTGTTGTAGTCGTGTGCTACTACTGCCATATTTCCAACTCTTTTGTCATGACTTGGTTCTTCCTCCCCTCTGATGAGCTTTTTCTATGTAACTCAGAGCCATATTTTATAGGTTGTCTGTATTGTTTTTTATCTCATCATTATCAAGGTTTCCTTTGGATTTCCTCACCCATGACCCCTGACCCCACTACTCCTCCCCCCCCCCCCCCCCGGCCCTTTACGTCAAACATGACCAAAAAGCAAGGAGAAATTCTTCAGTCGTCACTGCCGCACCAAGTTTAAAGGACCTCTACAATGTTTACATGCAAAGTCGAGTGGGTGGCAGTTTGCCCCGTGCTTCTCTCATCCGACCACTTCCCTTTCATTCCCTTGCTTTCCTGATACATCAAAGTTGCTATTTAACTCAATGGGGGGGGGGAACTTTCTTGCATGGTTTTCATATAAAAATTCAATGTTTTCTTCATTTTTTACGATTCTTCTGTATTTTTATATTCAGTACTTTTTAATATTTTGGAGATATATGAATATATATGTATAGGCTGAGGAGTTGTGGTGACAGCGTAGTTCATGAACGAGATGAATCTGCCGTGGACTCTGTGTCTTTTTACAGCTCTCGAAATATTAATGCCACGTGTGTCGTCTTGGTCACCTGATGTTAGGGCTCAGAAATCTGCAGTGACTTGTTTACTTCCTGTTGGCCGTTCAATTGGGAATCTCGATAATCTCGTCTCATCAGCCCCCCCCCCCCCTTTCCCAGTTTATGAGTTCATCCACTTAATCTAAGTGTTTTTGACACACTACACGCTGTGCGATTTCAACCTTCTCCAAACTCCATTTAGAGTTCAGCGAATGCAACATGACTAACAGCTAACTGTAACAAACATTAAATGGGAGTGTGTATCATTATTTATCCAACCTCTGGATTTCTTTGTTTTCTTGACGCCACGGTGACTGATTTCTTTCTGTGCCGTTTTTTCCCAAATGGCTCGGTGTTGGAGCCCTGACCGCTTTGCAAACATTGTAACCTGACGACAAGAGGATCAAAGCTGAGTCCCAGTTCAGGATCCGCCACCTTCAAATGGGCCAGTCCTACAAAGATGTGTCCTGACTTCCCACCGAAGACCAGAGTTGGTCTTAAAAACGGAAAGTTTTGACCCCTCCTCCCCCAAACAAACCCAAGAAAATCCTGTAATCCAATCAAAATCCAGCACAAATGCCAAGAGGGATGTCATTGGTCTCCTGTTTCAGCGCACACGTCATCACTGTTTGACGCGTTTAATTTCAAAATGCATGGTAGGGACAGAAGGTGACTGAAAATGATCCAAAACTTGGATTTTTTGGGGTTATTGAAAGACTTTGACCAAGTCATTTGCTTTACCAAATCTGTGTCTCAACAATGATTTTTGCATAGATCAGGTTTTTGGTAATCCTAAATGTATTCTGTGTCTAAGGCTTTTAATCCTCACAAATTATCGTTAACACTTGAATTGATGAGAACTGAATTGAGGAGGGAGGTGAGGGATGGGCTGTCCAATCATAACCATAGGGCCCTTTAAAAAAAAGAGCTCTGGACACTATGTTGTGTTGTCTTAATTGAGGCCAAAGAACCCCAAAAGAAAAAAAAAAAAAAGACGCCACACTTTCATTCCTAACATTTTTCTATGGGACATTTAAGGAGGCGGGGCCTGTGACGGGACGCAGCTGCAGCTGTAGCTGTCATCACCCATTTTCTACCACACACACACACACGACTTAACATTTCATGCCATGACAAGTGCGCGACTGCCAAAGTGCTCGTGACAGGACTCTGAGTGTGTCCTTTGGCTGCAGACGGCGACCTCCGAACGACCTTTCCTCCATTCTTTCTTTTTTTTAATTATTTTTTATTCTATGGCTGAACAGAGACATGAACAGAACACCTGTGCTCCTACAATCAGTGCAAAGTAGATATTGTCTAACCCTAACCCTGTCAGTGAATGAGAGACGACGGGGGGGACAATCAGCCAATCATCATCCAGCAAAGCTTTAAGAGTTCTCTGCCAAAGCTGTTTCCTCATTGCTCTGTTGTTCTTCTTCTTCTGCACAACCCTGTGCCCCTCCCACACCTCCTATCATCCTCCTATCCTGGATGAGACTGTCCCTCTGCTGTTGCCATGACGTCAGTCGGTGTGGTTTATCTACTGGACTGGTCCTCCCCCTCCACGTCTTCAGGTTTCAGCCACAACAACAACAAAAAACAACAGGATGAGACTCAGCTACAGACTGAAAGTCTTCACCTGGTTTGGAGTTTTCTGAGAGTCACGCAAGTAGGCTAAGTTTGCCCGTTTTTTCGCGTCATAGGACGTGCACACGGAGAAGGAACTCGCTTCTTATCCAGTCATTGTTGCATTTTTGGCTGCGTCGCTTCCTCTTCAGAGCGCTGCCCCCCCTTTTTTTCCTCAGAACAGCTTCCAGCGGTCGGATATGAAAGGAAATCTACGGAGAAACTTTCCATCCTCTTCAGAAATCAAAAATTCAAAAGAAACAAACAAAAAAAAAGGAACTGGAATATCACACCTGGAATAGTCATAGTCACTCCACAGCATATATCTCTATATATTTATATCTATATATATTAGATGTAAATAAATAGAAGTATGACATGAATGGTTTCTCAGTTGACCATTGCAAAAAAAAAAGATTGAGTAAGAATTTTGTTTTCTGTAACTATTATGATACACAGTAATAGGCGTTGGTGTTATTTTTGTATAAGCATAATAATATCACCTATGTGGCATGCATGACATATATACAAAATTTGGTGGTTTAAAGCAATATGTCCAACCTGGTGCGATTGGTTCTGTCGTGTTCTGTGTAGCCTAAAGCCGCTCTTTTACCAAAAGAGATTTAAAAAAGAGAAAAAAAAAAGGAACAAACAAAAAAAAGAAGAAGAAGAAAGAATAACTGCATTTGGATAAAAAAAAAAGAGAAAAAAGCGTAACTGTTCAGTATATGTGTTTAATGTTCTGTGTTCTGCATGTTTTTTGTATGGAATGAAACATCCCAAAATGGTGACTTGTTTTCCAAATCAATCTCAAACACATCCCCCCCCCCCCACACACACACACACACCTCCCTACCCCGGAAACACATGCAACATAACACACACACACACACACACACACACACACACATGTATTTGCACTGTGAGGTGAAACACACTGAGGAAATTAAAACTGTGACTTCTGATGGATGTATATGATGAAGATTTGTCCCCCCATTGTCTCATTTTACCCAGAAACGGATTTCCCTCTGTTTCTGCCACAAAATCTGTCAAAAGTACAGACTCCCCTGAACTCATCACACACTCATCTGTGCAGTGAGAGGATGAGGAGAGAGAGACCTGACAGTTAGCGGGCCTTCATGTTAGCATGTGTGTGTGATCTGCAGGTGTGTCATCATCATCATCATCATCTCACCAATGACATCCATTCATATTTTAATATTATCCTCCTGCTGACGAGGAGGAAGACGAGGATGACAGAGTTTGTTGCTCGCCGTTAAAAACATCTGCGTTGATGAGAAAATTTTGTCCAACTGTAACTTGATTAAGACTCATTTAAAACAGTGTTTTGTCCGTTAGGATTTATTAATACAGTTTCCACCAAGTACAATATGAACTCTTAGTTCAAAGCCCAAAGAGACTCTGATTTAACAGAATACCAAAATTAAACATAGATCAAATAAAATATCCTGTATGTTGCATATCAGATTCAACACATCCAAGATTAAAATGTTGGTTTATGTAACTTATCTGTCATATTATTGTCATTCTGACGGTCGACAGTCGTCTTGTTTTCACCGTGATGATGATGATGATGATGATGGATTTCAGAACTGATCTCTCGGATATACGTTTAAATTTGAAGTCTGTGTGAACATAAACAAGAGCAACAGGCAGAGATCACTAATCATGTATGTGAGCATAAAGTCAGTTTCCCTTAAATATACAGTATATATAAATAAAAACACATTTTAACCTTTAAATCCTTTAAAAAAAAAAGAAGTTGCAGACAAATCAAATATAATCAGGCTGTAAAAAATGACAGTGATGTCGGACTTTATGGTCGGGTTAAACTGCCCAGAGTCTGAACTGTTTTAAAAATGACAATAAATATGTGCATCATTTGAATCCATCCTATTTTATTCATTCTACTAACTAACTCATTTTGCTGTTACTTTGTGTAACTGACTAAAAATGCTGTTTTCTCCACATTGTCACTCGTCAAGTTGTGTTATTTATGTCGTCAAATTAGCACATGATACACACATTCAAACACACTGGCAGGTTTGATAACGTTTGATAATGTGCAGGATTGACAACATTTGAGTTGTTATATTAAAATTTCACTGTGATTTTACAAAAACGAACAAAAAAACAGCATTAAGTTTTCCTTTAGTGTTTATGCTGCTTTTAGTGAATAGATGTGACAGTTTTTGGGACTGTTGTCCGTATTATTATTATTGTTATTATTATTATTATTATTATTTCAATGAATCCCTTGATTATCAGTCAAACACCTGCAGAGGTAACAACATTCCCATCAGTGTCAGGTGTCTTCGTGTTAATTAGGTTGATGTTAAGATGCTAAAAGATGGTGAAAACACTTAACCTGCTTAGTATCATCATCATCATCATCATCATCATCATCATCAATGTGTGGAAGCTGTGTTTGTCATTGAAATGCAGAGAACGTGAGTCACTCAGTGTCTTCAGTTCCATCTACAGTTTGTGAACCAAAATAAAAATTCCCTGTGCTTCCCTGTAAGTGTGTGTGTGTGTGTGTGTGTGTGTGTGTGTGTGTGTGTGTGTGTGTGTGTGTGCGTGCGTGCGTGCGTGCGTGCGTGCGTGTCGCTGACTCAGTGTGAAGGAGTGTTTCCTCAGTGTGTGTGTGTGTGTGTGTGTGTGTGTGTGTGTGTGTGTCACCCCCCTCGTCAGTTTCTAACCTCCTCCTGTTTGCTTCGATCTATGCAACAGACTCTCTCCTCCAGCTCAGCCCCTGTGGCTCCATCCCCTCACACACACACACACACACACACACACACACACACACACACACACACACACACACACACACACACACACACTCACACACTCACTCTGTCTGCCTCGTCTCTGTCTCGATCTGCTTTTTTACTTTTCAGTTCTTTCTACAAACAGAACCACGATACCTGTACATTGATGTGTGTGTGTGTGCGTGCGTGTATGCACGTGCACGCTCGCGTTGTTTTCTTTACTTTTTTGTAAGATATGATCATGTGGAATGCCTTTGGTCTTAGTGTCATGTCGTTTGAACTTAAGCTGAACAAAAGATGATAATCAAGCAACTGAGTAACAAGTTGTGACAACAGTATATACATTATATATATATAATATATAAATATATACAAATATATATACATAAAATAAAGCCATTGGAATTTGAAATAAATCCGTCTCAATTTGTGATTTTTCACAATGGTTTCTTTTTTTCCCCTTCAGAATTGTTTTTATTTAAAGGTGCATTATGTAATAAATCTAAAGCAACTTGGGCGTAAAATCCTCCTAATATGTCACAGAGACTCAGGAATAATGTTCATATAACAAACTGAACTCACCAACAACATAAGTATTGACTAAATATTTGCATTAAAAATAATCTTTTGCAGGCTGCAAATCATGTTTATGTTTTGAAATCATGTTTTGGCATGTGGCGCCACCTACCGCCGTCTACCAGTCATTGCAGTCAGTAGAGTCTCAGCTGCCATTCAAACACGAGTTGCCAGTTACGTCTGAGCTACTATGGTGGAGAAAACGAAACCTAAAAGACCTCTGTATTTTGAATTTAAGCGCAGTAACCGTTTTTGGCCACATTCTTACATGTGGCGCCTTTAACCTTTATTTTAATCCCATTGAGATTTTTTCAAATCTCTTTTCCACGGAGCGTCCTGCCTCGTGAGGTGAAATCTAATGACTTCTTCTCTCGGACAAAATAGTCTCACAACACTGAATGTTATCAAATGTTATCAAACAATTAATCATCAGTGACTCGACGGCGTCTCGGTAAAAGAGAGCTGGACCATAAACAAGGAAACGTGACATTATCATTATTATTATTATTATTATTACTTTTATTATAAGAAGAGTTTCAGAGATGAAGATATGGGCCTCAGATCATCTGTGCATGTTCCTGTGAATGAGAGGAGTTCAGGACAAAGAGATCCTGTCCACTGCAGTGTAGAATTGTGTAGGATTTAGGAATGTAGCCTTGAGGTTGAAACCAACTGAATAAACGTCACCCAAATACAAGCCTTCCAAGATCACAAGGAACCCTATCGTGGCCTTCAAGTAACATAGCCCAGGGTTTCTCACTCTTGGTCCTGGGGAGTCACTGTCCTTGCATGTTTAAGATGTTTCCCTGCTCAAACACACCATTGATTCAAATGGTCAGCTCAAATCAGTAAGCTCTGCTTAAGCCTGATAACGACCCATTTATTTTAACTGGGTGTGTTGGAGCAGGTTAACGCCCAAAACATGCAGGACAGTGGCTCCTCAGGACCAGGAGTGAGAAACTCTGATATAGACTGTATATTAAAAATGGCTTAAAGGGACAATGTGTAGTATTTATGGGTTTATATAACCAAAAATCCACTTTTTTATACATATTATGTGCTCCTGCATTGTCTAGTCGCTGTATAATAGTTTTTGTTTCATTTTCGTAGTGTTTCAAAAAGTAATGTAAAATAACCGGGCCGCGGTTGCATAGCCACTGTTAGCAGCGAGACGCCATGTTTCTACCGGAGCCTGTAAGGACAAACGCGAGAGAACAAATCAAGCGTCTCTTTACTTGTAGCGGAAGTCCCGCCTCCTCTCTCTCCGCTTCGTCTGCTACAGCCGCGGTAGCTCGCCCTCTCCCTCGCCTCACGAACCTCATCTGCTGACACGGAGAAAGACGACGAGGACGACATTTGACCAGCTGAGGACACCGTAGCGCTCAGGGAAGGGAGGGGGTGAGCAGAGCAGCAGTTCTTTGTTGTAAATTTCAGCCTCTCCTCTAGATGGCACTATAAACTACTTATTTCCCCTTTAAGTCCTGAAACCTGAATTTAGTTTGCATGTAAGTCGTCTCACATTTGGTTTATCCTGTCAGTTAACATTTTCCTGTAGACGTTATGGTCTTACTCAGTACCACATGATGTCCATTTTGCAATAGCTCAGCTCAAAGTAGACATGTGCACGGTTGCAGGTGTGTGTCGGTGTAACTAGGACAGACCAAAGTCCTGGTTTCAAAAAACAACATGGACAAAATACTAAATTTGAGACTTTTAGATGAAGCTAGTCTTTCGGCTGCTTTCATCATCTTCTCTCATCTTCTATATATTCTGAACAGCCAAATCTCTGGGGTGACAGACGGCGACGCTCGTTCAACATGCTGAGTTGGTGGCAAAGCCTTTGTCCGACGCTGCCAAACCAAGGACTACGGATCACGGTCGTCCAAAGACTGAGCGGTGACCGTTGGGGCGGCACGTCACAGGCTTTAAAATCAGCAGTAACACCGTGTAGCACTTGACCATGGAGCTCTGTAAATGAAAGGTTGCAGGGAAGCCCCGCCCATGAGCAAGGCATAATAAGTGCTGCCCATTAGTGTGTGTTCACTGCTGGTGTGTAATAAGGATGAGTTAAATACAGAGGCCATTAATCGGTGTGTGTGTGTGTGTGTGTGTGTGTGTGTGTGTGTGAAAAAAAGTTAATAATTCTTATTCATTTGTTGGTGACTGGATCTGTGACAGCATAAACCAATTCTCACTTCTCCTTTTCAAATAATCACACAGAACTCTCGTGTGTGTGTGTGTGTGTGTATGCGGTGTTTCATCCATCCCAGAATGCAGTGCTGCACTTGTTGGCTCCTTTCTCTCTTGCTCTGCATCAATGCAGTGTGACAGGAAGCGTTTTTTAGTGTCCCTCTCCTCAGCTGCTCGGTGCAATGCTGCCATCATGTGGTTAAAGGCTGCTGCAGATGTGCAGCAATGTTATTATATTTCACTGAGTCATCGAAATAAAGCAGGCCGATGAAATTAAATACTTGATTCTAGGCTATGTGTGTGTGTGTGTGTGTGTGTGTGTGTGTGTGTGTGTGTGTGTGTGTGTGTGTGTGTGTGTGTGTGTGTGTGTGTGTGTGTGTGTGTGTATATATATATATATTTAGCCTCATCATTGTTTACACTGTAAATATCAAGATCATTTTTAATATATTCTGTATTCAATGTTTATATTCTATTTCATTTTTAATAGGTCATATTTTTCTATGTTGTATTTTCCAAAGCATATTATAATCCTAACCTTTTAACTTGACTGTCCCTGCTACTGTAATGCTGTAAATGTCACTGTTGTGGGACTAATAAGGGATTATCTTATCTTAATTGGCACCAAACATGTAAAAAAAGTAACAATTAAATTGCAGTCTTTGCAATTTGCACATTGCTTGCTTTTGATTTGATTTTTCGATTCGAAAGTGATTCAAAATTCAGTCCTACTTGAGTCACAATAATGATCCTCCACAGTGGACACCGTGGGTATATCGGTGCGTGGGTTACCACCAGTTTGGACGAGTTGAACACAATATTCTTTGAAAGATGCACTCCCTCTGACTTGTGTTGCATAATTCAGGATTAACTGGTTCGACAAGAGTCCACGTGCTGTTCACTGTTTACCTGAGTCTCTGATGTCTTATCGATTCACATGTCTCCATGATGCTAATGCCTGCAGGGGAACACACACACACGTTTGTATAGCATTCCTAGTGAGGACATTCATTGACATAATGCATTCCCTAGGCACTTAATCTTAACCTAACCTAACCTAGCCTAGCCCTAACCCTAACCCTAATCCTAAAACCAGATTTTAACCATGAATCTATCTATCTATCTATCTATCTATCTATCTATCTATCTATCTATCTATCTATCTATCTATCTATCTATCTATCTATCTATCTATCTATCTATCTATCTATCTATCTATCTATCTGTGCTAGTTAGCTTGCGAGCTACCAAGCTACGATCTATATTTCTTGCTCACTCACACACACACACACAGGGAGAACATGCAAACTCCATGCAGAAAGGCCCTTGTTTTCTGACTGAGTCAAGAACCTGGTTCTTCTTGCTTCAAAGACAAGAATGCTAACCACTACACCACCCCTATCTTGCTAAATTACGAAAAAACAAACAAATAATCCTGTCCATGTATTTGGATGTGCTTGAGTTATCCCACACCTTTAACAACATATCATCTAAAACAGTGAAGGGGTTTTTAATGAAGAGTGGTTCCTGTGGTTTGTGTCATAGGAAATGTCTACCTCCGTCTGCTGATGTGTTGCATCTCTATATTTTTCTACAAATGTCTTCACATCACTATCATTTCAAACTTGATGGACTTAATCGCAGACGCGACTCATCCCTCCACCCACGAGCGTTTGACAGTGGCCGACATTTCTCGCTGAGGGAAGCTCGTCCAGGAAGGTGTTGTCAAGACAACTGCATTTTTCTAACACTGACTATGAGGACACTGCAGCAACCAGAGACTCCAGGTTCTTTGGGTTCATTAGCGTTGGGGGTGTGTGTGTGTGTGTGTGTGTGTGTGTGGTGTCGATGGTGGATGTCATGTCAGGAAGCTGGAGAAGAGCTCCAGGCAACAGGCATCTTAACTACAGACGGAGAAAAAGTTTGAACCTGAACATCTGCAGACTGTCTGTGATGCACTGACTCACCGAGTCTGCACCTTCAATATCAGTGACAACCATTCAGTCCCATTTCTTTAAACTCCTCTTTGTTCAAATGAATTGAATCCCCCCCCCCCCCCCACCAAAGGGGAAACGGTGTGGATTAAACCAAAGTATAGAAAAATCATAATCCCCCAATTGAATTTGATTTCAAAAGCTCCTGATTATGTAAAGAGTATAGCCGACCTGTGAGTGTTTAAAACTGTGCACACTGGGTTGAAGGTGGAATTTTTGGGATAGCATCGATAAAATAAAACGAGCTCGCAAAAAATGTCATTGTGTCTCTACTCAGATGCAAAAATCATATGTTAGAGAGATTAGGGCACTGACGTCTGTTTCATTCCTTTCATTAAGCCTCAGTGTGTGTGTGTGTGTGTGTGTGTGTGTCAGGGGGCTCTATAAAAGGTCTGGAGGTCGAACCTGAAGTCATTTTAGTGTCAAATCATCAGAGGAACTGCTGTCATCAACACAGAACAATGTAAGTTATCTTTATTTCTGCAAATGTTCACGTCATTTTTTATTTTTTCGTCTGGTTGAAATTCCTTGAATGTGATCATTTTTTTTGTTTAACCAATCTCTGAATTTCAATTTAGCATTAAAAAAAAGAATGATGTTCAAGATCATTTTAAAATGTCTATTTTGTTTGTTTGTTTTTTCTGGTAAATTACTTATTTCTTTTCAAAGAAATTTCAGCGTCTACATTAACAATAAGTGAAGGCTTGAGGCGATCACAGTATGACTTTTTAATAATCAAATCGATCATTCAGTTGCTTTCCACTCACTGTGTCATTATTTATTTATTTATTAAATATTTAAGCTCATTTGCTTCTATATGATTTCAGTATATTGACTCAACTTTGTCATAAAAATATGTTTTGCCCTGAACAGGCTGGGATTTTAAATGTGTCTGTAATGTAATGTCATATTTAAGTGTATATATAATTGTATAATCACATACAAATAATTGTATGTGATTTTCATGAAAACTAAGTTTTCATCTTCATTTTTTCTTGGAAATGTTTTGTTCCCAAATTCCTAATTTTCCAGTAATTTTGGAGCATTTTTATATGGTCCCCTCATCATGCTTTTCTTTCATTTTGTCAGACATGACACAGCTTAAAATAAAAGAACACTACTCAAATGTGTCATGTATTGTCATGTTTTGATATATTTTGATGACAAGTACTTTTTTATTGGGTGTATTTGAATTTGAGCGATAGTGTTCTAGGGTTAAGCCCATGAAGTACAATCTAATAAATCTGAATGGGTCTGTTTAGTGATTACTAAAAGACGTTTCTTTATAGAAATAAGTAAACGAGTTCCATTTTTTTGTTCTTGCAGAGTTTGTAAAACGTGAGTTTCTTTCTCTTTTGTTGCAGAAGATGCAGATGTCACACAGGTCTGTGCAGTGGCTCGCTGTCATGCTTCTCGCCCTCTTTACATCCGGCCAGTGCCAACAGGAGAGGTACATTTTAAAGCTACAGAAACATCCTTGTGCACAATAACACATTATACTTTTTGTGGCACTGATAAAGAATCTGCCAAAGAGAAATCTATTATTCAGAATCACAGCAAACACACACACACTCATTACATTATGGTTCACCACAGTGAAGAGTTTCTCAACAAAACTGAATTTAGCGTGCATAAGTTAGCAGGAGGTTTGATATTCGCTGAATATTCGTTGTCGAAAGACATTTTCTCAATCGACAAATAGACATTTTCCCATTCTGATTGCTGTAGTAGTTGCCAATGGTGGACAGCTACTTACTACAGGTAAAGTTTTGTTGATATCTGCCATTATTGTGAAACGGTATGAAATTAAATATTTAAAAAAAATCAACAAAAAGATATTTTCTCATTCTGATTGCTGTAGTAGTTGCCAATGGTAGGCAGCTATTCAACGAAATTATATTTCCATCGTCTGTTTGCCATAGTCGGCTTGTTGCCAATGGTAGGCTGCTACTTAAGGTGACTTTCGGTGAAACAGGGTGGGAATAATTCTGAAAAACACACCAAAGTCATCGTCAATAAGTCATTTTTTTTAGTGAGTATTTTAGAAGAATAATATTTATAATATTGAATTTCATACTGTTTCACAATAATGGCAGATATCAACAAAACTTTACCTGTAGTAAGTAGCTGCCTATCATTGGCAACTACTACAGCAATCAGAATGAGGAAATGTCTTTTTGTTGATTTTTGGTGAATTTTTAAAATATTTAATTTCATACTGTTTCACAATAATGGCAAATATCAACACAACTTCACCTGTAGTAAGTAGCTGTCCACCATTTGCAACTACTACAGTGATCAGAATGGGAAAATGTCCCTCAAAAACGAATATCCAGCGAACTTATGCACGCTACAGAATTTGTATTGCCAGCTGAGAATGTCAAAAAGGGGAAACTTATTTGCACAAATCAGATTAAAGTGTCAATAATTCACGTGTGTCATAATAAATGATATGGTATTTCTTTCACACTCCAATATCTGGTTGTCCCTTTCTTTTCTCAACATCTTGACTGATCTTTCTCCTCCCTGCAGCCGCCGAGCTGTGACCGAACACCAGCTCATGCACAACCGTGGACAAAGCATCCAGAGTCTCAAGAGACTCATCTGGCTGTCCAGCGCCATCGAGGGTCTCCACACCGCCCAGGCCCGCTCCGCTGCTTTCAACCCCACTAAGATCCTGAACCTGGATCTGAATCCGGCGCTCGTCCCTGCTGCTCGGAGCCCTCAACCTGCGCAGGTGCAGAACCTCCTCAGAGACTTCTTTAATCCCTACCTGAGTCAGCTGACAGACAGAGAGCCCTAACATCACAGTGACGCAGAGGAAGTGTATGTGCTTTCCTTACGATGTTAAACACAGTCACACAATAGTCTGAAGAAATACATTCAGCTATAGACATGTCCAAAGTTCTCAAAAACCTCTCTCAGTTTTTGGTGCATGCATGTTTGAGGATGTCAGTGTCTTTATATGAAAACAAATTCAAAGTGTGCTCTTTTCTTTTTTTGGAAACTTGTAGCTCGGTCGTTGATGTTCATCTCTGAGCTGCACATTTCCTGACGCACAAATGCACTGTTTGTAAATAAAGAAGTCCTTATTCTAATGCCTTGTTGTCACGCTATCAGTCTGTAGCTGAAATCCACTTCTTGGTGTTTGATATATTCTTGTTATAGCTGTTTCTTCTCTATGGTTTCTATGTGTTTAGATATGAAAACAAAAGAAAAAAAAGTGGTTTTGAACTTTGAATGATCCTCAATACATGCGCCGAGTGAAATTGAATAAGTAATAAATACAGAAAGTTATTTAGCAATATTTTACCGAGTATTTACCTTTATTTTACATTATATTTGGTTACATTTAGTTACATTTATTCTGTATGACGGTTACATCTGGCCCTTTGAGGGTAACCACTATGCTGATGTGGCCCTCAGTGAAAATGAGTTTGACACCCCTGCTGTAGATGAACTGAAGACACTCACTTCCACCCGTTGACGATGACAGTGTTAACTAAGTTGATTTTTTTTACCACATCCACCACCTTTTAGCATGTTAACATCAAGCTAATCAGTTGATAATCATAACAAGTAGAAATATGGGAGGAGATTTAGAGAAATGATCCCAAAGTACCACATCCTCCTCCTCCTCCTCCTCGCATATACTTCACACACTAGTATGGTGAAATTAGATCAATATAGCGAAAGAGATGAGGTGTCTCTAATTATTATTATTTAATGTATTTATTTATTTATTTATTTATTTATTTGTTTCATTTTCTACGCACTCTACGCTTCACTCAAATGTACTGTCACCATTTAAATAAATAAATAAATAAATAATGAAATAAATAAACCAGTCACTGAGGTCATCTGGGGACCAAGAACGTCCTATTGGTGCCAATCTGACCAGTGCCTGCGAGTCTTCACTCGGCGTTTGACTGCTCTTGTTCCCACTATGATACATTCTCGCGAGATCTCAGTGACGGCTAACGGGAACTAGCGTACTCCGTGTCAACCACAGTGTCACCGGTCGTGGCGATACTGTAGATGATCAGTAGATGATCAGTAGATGTGCTCTCGGTATTCCAAATCATTACGGACAAACCGCAAACTAAGCGCCCACAGAGAGCTGCTCTCTTTCGGATTGAAGCACCGCCGCATCCCCCCGCACTGTCCGTGGCTCTCGTCCTTTAATCGACCAGGTCAGTCGTTGTCACATCCGTCAGTTGGTCAGGTTAGCTAGTCGGACTAGCATTGGCTAGCGTACAGGGAGGTGTCAGTGGTGTTGGAGGCTGGTTTATTCAGTTGTGTGTGTGATATCTATCAACATTGTAATATTGAATAAATGGGAATAACCACTGGACCATCTTCCAAATATCCTTACGCACGCACAGCGTCAGTCCTAGAAATAGTAACGTGAATTTGGCTAATAACAATTATGCTAGGTAGCATTAGCAAACCACCGACGTAAGACACTTGATGGATGCTGAAAGTGTCGCTCACCGGACACGATAAACAGTGTGTAACATCAAGCGGATGTGTCTTTAGTTTGCACAGGGTTCAGCGTTTGGCCTGTCATTCGCCCGGTTGAAGGCACGTGTGCTGCTAAAGAGGAACAGACATGTATGGGTGTTGACTCTAGTTTAGTTTGAACATCATTTCTCATGTAATCATGTTATCGCCAACATTAACAATAACAACAAATGAGACAATACCACGTGTGACAGTGTCACAAGAGTATTAATAGGGCATTATATTAATATTAATAATCATTTTTGTAAACATGTCAAAAGGCTAGTTTCCATCTGTGGTCCATGATGCCTGATATAACTCCCTGAATATCAATATCAATACAATACTATAACTGGAGCTGAAGTTTGATAAAACATTTAATATTCATTTACAAAAATAAATATGTGTCATTTTCTTCTTCTTCTAACACTATCTGGCAGGCTGTACATGTAGAGGTGTAATGTTGGGAGGGATTTACTCACTTGTGGTATAAATGAATGTCAAGCCCTATTTCGGCAGCAGGAAGGCAGTAACCCAAATGCCGTAAAACATGAGTGCCTGTGGTCTGATAAAAAATGTTTTTGGCATTGTTTACAGATCTGGTTCTGTAGATTTCTTCTAGGCCTCTCAGGTTGTTGTCTAGCAGTTTGTCAACAGTGCTGACTGTTTTCCTGAGAGTGTGCTTATTTGCCTCTTTTGCATTGAAAAAACTAAACAAAAAACATTTTAAGCATTGCCTTATCCACATCAAATGACAGCTTTTAAAGAATAAATAAATCATAAATCCTTTGTTGCCTAATACTGTTAAGAGCATGCACTCTGTACCACACAAAAAACACACAGCCACAGCACAGAATATAGCAGCATTTTCAACACTAGTAAGAGCATTAACGCAAAAAGCCTATACATTCGATTATAGAAAGTGTTTTAAAATAATTATTTATAGAAGTCCACATTTGTTTGTATCTCCTGCCTTAGACCATTATTTATATGGATGCCATTGGTAATCATGGAGAAATATCTAATTATCCAGTATCGCTGCTGGTTTATCTTGTACTTTGACAAAATAACAACATTGAGTTAACAATGCAATCCACTATAAGCCAAATGTTGATCCAGTCACTAGCATTTATGGTGCGTCTGACTCCGCCACACCTTGCTGCAAATTTTGTCACTGGATTTACGACATACAATTAATAACTTACTATCACCTGAAGGTCTAAACAGGACAGACTCCTTAGCCTAAGCATTTGTCAAACATTTCACAACACAAAGCTGACTTCTGATTTCATTTTTCTAGGTAATATCCAGCCCCACTGTGGATCTTTAGCCCCTCCAGTACGACAGTGGCAGAGGCAGAGCCATCAGGAACCAGACGAACAGGTAGCGGGGCTACATGAGCACACCAGGGCAACAGCAAGGGGGGGGCCTGCGTTCTCGCCGAGGCCTTGGTCGGGACAAGGACCCTGGGCAGGTCGTCGGCATGGAGGCAGACTGCTGGTTTGCTCCTGGAGTGCTGCGCAGGCTGATTGAGCTGCCCTCACCCCCCCTGTCCCGACACCAGCTCAAGAGATTGGAGGAACACAGGTAAATTCTGGCTATTCTTGTTAAAGCAGCGATATGTTTGTAACTAACTATAATGTCCAGAGAACTTGTAGTCTCATATTTCTGGGTTAGATTTTCACATACATTCAAGTTTGAGTGCAAGCAAGGAGGATTTATTTTTTATGCCAGTTTACAAAATTAACAAGTATGTAGCACAAAGTAAATTTGATAGCATCAGTTTTTAATGTGATTTTGAATGGATCTGGGTGCAGCTTGACTCTCGGTATACCTACGTAACATTGGAAAAAAATGTTTTAGCCTGTCTAAAACTGGACTTAGAAAAAACAGAAAACATTTGTCAGACAGAAATGGTGCTAAATTTGGACTAAAAGCACCCACATAATGTGATTTGATTTGGTGTATAAAATGTAATGTCTTGTTTTTTCGTTGTACCTCATACTGTGTAATTCAGATTTATATTAGCAGAGGGCATGCACCGATTTAAGCACTTGTGTATTTAGCAGAAGAAGAGGTCATAGTGCAGAGAAACAAGATGAGTTGGCCTCTGAGATTCACCTCTGCTGAGGCATAGCATTGCAACTTGGGCAGAGAACAGTGCAGCGTCAGCTATGCTGCTAATCGTTTTAGACAGAAAAATGTTTCAAACAGGGCTGAAACAAAATTAATAAAATAATAGATACATTATAAAATAAGCAACCTCTTTCCTTTGGATGTTATTTTTAAACCCATTCAATTATCAGTTGAGGAAAGTGCAGTAAAATTTCCACCCCACATTATATTGTTGCACCTGGGTGGCACCTATGATGAGTTACTGAGTTCCAGCCGGCTGTGATTTGTCACTGCAGGTACAGCAGTGCAGGACGTTCCCTGCTCGAGCCTCTAATGCAGTGTTACTGGGAATGGCTGGTGGGACGTGTCCCTGCCTGGATTGCCCCAAACTTAATCACCATCATCGGTCTGGCCACCAATGTCTTCACCACCCTCGTGCTCGTCTACTACTGTCCAACTGCCACTGAACAGGTGAGTGAACACAAATAACCTAAATTAATAATAATTAAACCCCAATAAAAAGCTAGCCTTGGTCAGCTGGAAGTATTTTTAATATATTGATCAATGAAAATACAGTTTTGTAGTTTTGAGTTGATGCTGATGAAATGTATGTTATACATACTCATGAATGTGTGTGTGGTCTCAGGCTCCTCTCTGGACCTACTTGTTGTGTGCTGTGGGTCTTTTTATCTACCAGTCATTGGATGCCATTGATGGGAAGCAGGCCAGACGGACCAATAGCAGCTCTCCTTTGGGTGAACTGTTTGACCATGGCTGTGACTCCCTGTCCACTGGTGAGATTTGTCTCCCATTTAACTTCACTGTGTCTCCGTTAATATAATCCTCATATGCATCGCCTGTGTTGTTGTCCCTGTAGTGTTTGTGGTGTTGGGAACCAGTATAGCAGTGCAAATGGGCACCAACCCGGACTGGATGTTCTTCTGCTGCTTTGCTGGGATGTTTATGTTCTACTGTGCCCACTGGCAAACATACGTGTCAGGAACTCTGCGGTTTGGCATGTGAGTTGACAAGAGTGGCTTGCATTTGTGTTCTGATTTGTTTGTTTGTCTCAACGCAACAAGATTATTTACAACCACTAATTTCAGGACTCTATTATCATGGCATAAAGTATCCTACCTTGCCTAGCTGAGAACAAACATGTCACAATACCCTGAAAAATAAAACAAAATGGAAAATATAGAATAACCAAACAAGACTAAGGGTTTTAAATTACCTAATAAAAACAGATTAAAGTTTAACCCCCACTTTATTGTGCCCTGAATATCCACTGAACATAAAGATCAGATCAATTTGCTATGTATGTAACAGATGTTAACACCATTGACGACATTATTTAAAAAAATCCGCTCAGCGGGGAATAATATAGTGAGTAATTTAATTTTCTGTCGTGCTGCTGCTGCAGAGCTGACTCATCTGATTCCACAATGACCTCTGACCTCTGCAGAGGCAGATGGAGAATTTAAATTAAGTGTTATGTTTAAAGGGGCAGTTAGTAAAGTATATGGCTCTTCAGGGGCACGAGATAAGCTAAATTAACCTTCAAAATACCTGAGTTTTTACTAGTGTTGGGCACACATCAAAGCATGACGCGTTTCCATGAGGACTGACCGGAGAAGGACGCACGTTACGTCAAGTTTTCGTAAACATGACGTAACTCGCGTCTTTTTCCGGTCAGTCATCATGGAAACGGGTCGTGCATTAACCTAGTGCCCAGCACTAGTTTTTACATCACCAAAAACACACACACACATCTCTAAAGCTCAACATTTAAATATGTTTTGAATTTAAGAAAATTATGTTTTACGTGGAGTTTCTTTGATAGAAGTGACCAAGTCAACTTTACTGATGATGTTTCTTATTTAGCTTCTTTGCTGTTCAATCCTAAACCTTTAAATTCACCTAGTGTTGTGTATAAGATCACAGCTGTGTCCACTCATGTCCAGCTGTGTGTTGTGGGAGAAGGCTGTAGGCTGCTTGTAAATGTCACTAATCCTCACTGTAAATGTTGTGCTTTTTTTTCCCTCTCACTCAGCATTGATGTGACTGAGGTTCAAATCTTCATAATAGTCATGTATTTGCTGGCCGCTGTGGGAGGATCAGCTTTTTGGCAATCAATGGTAAATTTAGTTGGTTGTAATTCTTTAAGGTGTAATTACGTTGTAATGTTTATAATTCTAATACATTGTTGTTTTGTCTTTTTTACTGTAATTGGTATCAGTAATACAACTAATGTGTCTCTGAATGCAATGCTTTTACCATTTACTAACTCTGCTCATGGTGCTTTATTGTGAATGTAAAGATGAGTTCAAAAACTACAAAAATAGTTGGCTGATATAACATGTATAGCTTGCAGTAGATATGCATGTGTTGCATTACCGTTCCCTAATTTTTGTTTTCTAATGTTTCACTTCCCAGATTCCACTCCTAAATATTCAGGTGAAAATGGTTCCTGCCATCTTCACTTTTTTAGGAGCCATTTTCTCCTGCACCAATTATTTCAGAGTTATTTTTACAGGAGGTGTGGGCAAAAATGGATCCACAATAGCAGTAAGTCTGGAAACCTTCAACTTCTTTCCTCTTAAGTAGATAACAGGGATGAGCCAATACGATACTCACTTGGAAAGATAAAAATGTAAAATAGGAGTCATGTCGTGGGCTGTTTATTTCTTCTTTGTGGGGAGAAGAATATTTGTTATAGATTTATGTCTTTGAAATCTCTTGAAATGACTTCACACAAATGTGTTGCTAACAGTTTAATACGTCTAAAATGACTGTATCGGACTGATATTAGTAGAGAATTTGGTGGGTGCTGCTGTATGCGTCACTGTTGAAGTTGCTGTTTTTCTCACTGGAAAGTGTGAGGTTTTCTGACCAGAGCTGATGGATATTTAGCACTGCAGGAAGTAATAAAACAATGATAATTCGAGGTAGACAGTGCTGTGTTTATAGAGTGTGCTGTATTACAACAAATTCTGGTGGAAAATTGAGAATGTGAGAAGTTGATGTGTTCCTATGTGTTTTTTCTGACAACTGTCTACTTCTCGTCTCTGTTCACAGGGAACCAGCGTCCTCTCTCCCGTCTTTCATATTGGCTCAGTTATCATTTTGGCGATAATGATTTATAAGAAGTCAGCTGTCCAGCTGTTCGAGAAACACCCGTGTCTTTATATCTTGGCATTCGGTTTCGTCTCGGCCAAAATCACCAACAAATTAGTTGTAAGGAAATCTCTAACTTTATCTACCAGTTTCCACTCACACGATGTGTTTTACACTGACTCTGTTGCCTCTGTGTGGTCCACAGGTTGCACATATGACAAAAAGTGAGATGCATCTTCACGACTTGGCCTTCCTTGGCCCTGGACTACTGTTCCTGGATCAGTATTTCAATAGTTTTATTGACGAGTACCTGGTGCTGTGGATCGCATTGGTAAGTACAAAATGTAATTCAGGCTTTAGATGAGTGTTTTCTGTAGTATTTACATTTACACAGTAAAGGTCATACAGTATTTAATTACAGCTCCGTGTATGGAAGACCAAATCATTTTACTTGGCATGTAAGGAATTAACACATAGTAACGCATGCCGTGTTTCCATGACGACTGACAGCTAAAGGAGCTAACTGAGCTAACTGATAAACCTAGACTCTGGTGTCGCAGCACGTAAACATGACGTCACGTGAGTCTTTTTCCGGTCAGTCATCATGGAAACGCATCATGCGTTAACGTTGATGCCATTAACCGCCGTTAACTTGCCCAACACTACTATAAATCACTCACAATAAAAGTTTAGGGTATTTTTTTTTTTCATTATATTTCAATTTGTGTTTTTTCTTCTTTTCCTGACATTGGTGTTTCTGTATCGTAAAAAAGTGTGTTTTCTTTCTCTCATGCAGATCATTTCCTTTTTCGACTTGGTGCGTTACTGTGTCAGTGTTTGCAACCAGATCGCCTGCCATCTTCACATTTTCGTTTTTAAAATCAAGCCATGTTCAGTCTTCATTTCTGCTTCTCACTGAGGACACGCCGGCCATTACTGACTCTGTTCCTTCCCGTTAGCCACGCTCATCTCTACTTCCCTCTGTTTTCCACGTAGAGATGCAGGGGGGTGATGTGATGTACAGTAAGTGCTTCTGCCAACTGAATGTGAGGACATATAATATATATATATATATATATATTAAGATACTGGAGTATTACTGTCAGAATTGAATTTGTACCTTCTGCCCCAGTAACAATAATTCTCCTTGTGAAAAAACTCATTGTTACACAGAGCAAATATTTCAGGAAGAGTACAGGTGCTACTCATTGTGTTCAAGGAGAGAAACTTACATGTGTTGTAACTGTCCATGTGCAAGAAGATGTATAGGAAATGACTCAAACTCTTTGCTTTTGATTATATAATTTTTTGTAATATTTGCATAACGTTACCTTTTTGCTATTGTAAATACCAAACTGTTATGGTGTCAATGCTTCTCTTAATTTAAAAATCTTGCTTTGGATCATTTATAAATCCTTCTTCCACGTCTATGATTTTAAAGCAACTTCATCTCCTACTGATTACGGGAAGCTCACCAGTTCTTCATCTTTCATCAGCAAAAGTTGGTTTTGGAAGAAACTTAAAAAGTCTGACGCATCAAAACATGACGTGGTGGGTTTTTTTGTGTGTGTA
This sequence comes from Microchirus variegatus, assembly GCF_963457635.1. Classification (NCBI taxonomy): domain Eukaryota; kingdom Metazoa; phylum Chordata; class Actinopteri; order Pleuronectiformes; family Soleidae; genus Microchirus; species Microchirus variegatus. The sequence continues at coordinate 8,146,250 of NC_139808.1, read as the reverse complement.
ATTCGAGTTGGTTTATTATTTGCTAACATGCTCACTCGTTCTTCTGCGCATAATTAATGATTTGCTTTGCACACGTTTGTGAGAAATGTCAAAGGTTTAAATTCACTTGATTCACAGTGGGAGGTTTCCAGCCGAGGGTGGACGGTCTGAATTTAGTTTACCTTTGAGGTCACAAATTCACTTTTATGTTTAGGTTTTCACACATTTGAAGGTGAATAGATTGTATGTCAATTTTCACTTAAACCTTGTTTAAATGAACTGCTCTTTTGCCACTTATCACGCTGCTGTTTCTCTGCCCTCAGTTACACAATGAAAAGACAAAACCAACGAGGTACTGTCCAAATATACTGTGTTAAAGCTTACTGGTTCATACTGGAGACAGCCAGTATGGGTCAACTTGGGAAATATCACTCAAACAGAAACAAATTATACATTTGTACGACTGCTTTTCACAGCGGATATGTTAGAATTTTTGCACAACTATGGAGCGCTTTATTTCTTTCCAAGAATTTGGATTCCCTTTAAAGGAATTAAGCTCTTTTGAAATATGCAGTGGGTTTTGTAAAAGTGAAATTTGTGTACAAAAACTATCCACTGCCACGACAGTTATTAATGTTCTTCAAACACACAAACTTCTGCCTGGGCCTCACTGCAAAACGTCCACTAACTAAACAACTGTTAAAAGAAAACATGCCCATTGTTGACACAATGTCACTGACGCTAAGTTTCCTCCACAAATCACCCCTGCTGAGGTAGAACAGGTGGACTGAATGAGTAGGAGATGAGGTCACATGACGAAGTCACAGTTCATAAATCGGCAGGGACCGATGAGAATCAGATGAAACTCTTGTCTTTGGCTGCTGGTCGTCCTGCCTCCACTTCCACAAGCACCGCCATCTTCTTATGCTTTTGTTGCACCGCATACCGAGTCGGGTGAACTGACAGCCAGTCTTAAAAAAAACAAAAAAAAAACATCAACAACTCAGATCAGTGTCTTTCTTTCACATTGTGTGCCTGTTTTAATTTCGATTTCATTGAACAGTGGCAGATCCAATATTAAGCTTCTGGTTTATTTAAGTTGATGTTGAAGATAATGTACTGTATGTATGAAAACATGACAGAATTTACACTGTTGAGAAAAAAAACAAAAAACCCTGTTGGCTCATAGGAATAAAGCATTCCATACAGAAGTGTTAAAGGTTCATTTCACCCACGTCACAAACTCTTTGTCCTTTTAACAAGACAATATTAAAGAATTGTAATGGATATTGTTTGTTACTTTTTTTTTTAAGTGCAGTCATAAGACATTGTGAAGATTCATTCTTAATTTTGAGCAAAGCAGGACAAACATTAAACGGCAATTTGCAAGAAAAAAGTAACAAGACTTGTCATTGTACACGATTACATGTGGGATGTTTGATGACGGTGCATTATTTTATCAGGAAAAAGGCAAATGTGACATTTCAAGCGTAATTTTCATGAGAAACGGACCTGAAATTATACTGAAAAACATGAATGTTATTATGGTAATAATTTAGTCAGAAATGCAGTTGAAATAGATTAATTACACTTGCAATCAGTATAACCATATAAATGTGTCATAATATAGAAGATATTTCTGTTCTTTGGTTGAACTATATTTCAGTGTTGACATGAGAAGAAGTCCACACTTACATTAAGTATTAATGTAACTTTGTAAATGATAATTATAAGCGTTACAATGTCAAACCTGGATCATTTTAACTTCTCCTTTACTGTTACAGTCATCTCTGTATGGTAATGTCTCTTCACACAAATAGGAACACGAGTGACGCCCTGATCTGCATGTGTGTGGTTTGCACTGAAGCCAGAAACCCACAGCTTTACATCATGTGATGTGAGAGGGGGAACATCAGCAGCTGCAGCTGCAGCAGCAGGCCTTACGCTTTCACCATGAGCATGTTGTCACTGTGTGGGTCTGGTTTGTTAGACTGACAAGCTCAGGTACACATATTTGTTCCTCTTCTTCAACTGCAATAAATCAGGTCATCAATCTGTCTTTTATCTGCCAATGCAAATAAATCTCAATGTCCCATCAGGAATCAGGATTCTATCTGTTTTTCCCTGGTGGCCGAATCACTTTTATTGACATGGCACCTTAATGCTATGGAAGCCCGTTTCAACCACATTAAATATAAGGAATGCAAGTCATGCAAGTTATTTTTATGAGATAGTAAGTCAGAGATATGCGATACTATCTCATATGAGATGCTATGTCAAAATAATGAGATATGTAGTCAAATATAATGAGATATTATTTTGAAATGATGACTTAGTATCTCATAGTTATGACGAATATATATTTACATTTTTCAACTTCCATATAATGTGAAATGCAGTTCCGACTGTGGCCAGTATCTGCACTGCGGCGCCGTATTTACCAGGTTCTCCTACGAGACGTAACTCAGGGTTAGCTGTGCCCTTTTATGTGGTGCCTGTGATTGGACGACGCATGCGCACTAGCTCCTTTAGCCAACAACCGAAACACAACACAACCGTTGAACTTATTTTACTCAGATAGAGGTTAGGTTATCTGTGTCTGTGTTGTGACAACCATTGACATTTAACAGACAGCAGGTTTAGGAACACATTTTCTGAACTCTCAGAGGATTATGGTTGTCCGAGGATTCGAGTAACGTGAGTGACATCACATGTCCCAGCAGAAAGACACACAAACACGGTCTTTCTGTGGATGTGACTGATTGATTTCGTCAGAGCGACAGCAGCGGGTCAGTGTGAACACACCGACACAACCAAACTTTATGTATTATCGTGTTATTACTGGAATGTAGCTAACATTATCAAGCTGCCTTAAGTTACTGTATAATTGTGTGACAGTGTTTTCAGTGTGTTTCGTCACATGGTCCTAATTGTTGTTTCACGGGTTCTTTGTCGTTGAAACACAGTTTTGCGTCAGTTGTGTGTGTGTTTTTTGCTGTTGTTTATTCGTATTACAATTGCGTATAACCGAGTACTTTAGTAGTGAAGCAGCCATCTTTATAGCACATTTCACTTCCTCATTGAGATCACATTCACAGGGACTTTCCTTTCTGATGATAATCGACCTTTCACATACTTGTGACTTACAGTCTAATTAAGTTAAAGTTAGTTTCTAGAGCTACAGTGTTTCCCCACACTCTTTACAGGACCCACCTTTTTTATTTAAGATGGCAAACCTTAACGACAAAATTCTTAAGATCAATCGTGACAAGAATCAGGGACATTTCTAGTTTTGTGGGGGCTACAAGTGAGATGCTGTTTGGGGCCCCTAGTTCACCAAACTATGATGGAGTTTTCTATTCTTCATATTCTTCTTCAAACACCTGAGGTTGTTTTTAAATGCTCTATAGAAATAAACTTGTACTATATATATATATATATATATGTATATATATATATATATGTATATATATATATATACATATATATACATGTGTATATATATATATATACATATATATACATGTATATATATATATATACATATATATACATGTATATATATATATATATATATATATGTGTGTGTGTGTGTGTGTGTGTGTGTGTGTGTGTGTGTGTGTATCTGCTTATAACCAGATCTCTCTTTTTAGAGCAGCAGTGTTCTGCAGAGGATCCTAAAGTGTGTGTACATGTTGCGTGTGTGTCACAGTGTGTGTTTGTTTGTAGGGCAGAGTTACCCAACACTCGGCCAAGAGGCCATGTGGTGGTTCCAGCAGGGTCTGTGCTTCCTGCCTGCTACTCTGGTCATCTGGACCGCAGCGTCCTTCGTCTTTGCATATGTCACAGCGGTGGTTCTTAGACATGTGGATCCTCTGGTGCCGTACATCAGGTGTGTAACACACACACACACACACGCACTCACAATCTTAGCCTTAAACTTAATCAGTTCCTCAAAGATGAGGTTCTGTCTCATTAAGGCCAGGATTTGGTCCCTATGAGGACTACTGGTCCTGACAAGGTCAGTGTTTATGCCAGAATAGGTTCTTGTGCAGAGGAGAACCCTCATAGACATAATTCATTCTCTAGCACCTTACCCAGACATTAAGTATCACGACTAAATGTCTAACCCTAACCTTAACCCGAACCCTAAAACCAGGTCTTAACTTCCAAAAAGCCCTTTAAAGAAGTCAGGATCAGTCAAAATGTCCTCACTCTGTATGATTTATATGATTTTTGGTCCTCACAAAGCAAAAAATACAAGAACACACATGTTCTGATATGCTTTTTAGACAGCATTTTTAGGGTGTCACTTGAATTTATGATGCATATGGTGCACATATATTGAGCTTCATTTCTGACACATCTGTCCATATTTTATGGATTAAGATATGGATTATCAATGAGCCTCTACACCTCTGTCTTGTATTGCAGCGACACAGGAACCATGGCGCCAGAGAGGTGTTTGTTTGGCATCATGTTGGACGTGTCAGCCTTTTTAGGTAAATCACACACACACACATACACACTGTCTGTTTGTAGTTCAGTTAATTAAATTAAAAGGACAATTACACCTAATTATAAAACCTGTTTTCAAAGGACATGTTTGTACACACATCGAACAAATCATCATACAGATCTTTGGCTGAAATGATCATCACATTATGTTGTTTCTTTATGTGCGAGTCTCATATTTGGATTTTGACTTTGTCAAAAGTATGGATTATTAATTTTATTTATAAAATAAAAAAAATAAGGCTGATCAATAATTCAAAAACAGTTTATATTGTGATATAACTTTCTTCAAGCGCAGCATTACAAAGTTTGAATATATATCCATTAGGGGTGGGAATCGCCATAGACACCACAATATTATCACGATATTGCAAAATACTGAGTATTTGCAAAATCGTCATATTCTCTCACAACGGCTCTAGTGAAAGTGAGCATTTAGCACCATCTAGTGGACTGAAGTGTCAATTTATTTTATTTTTTTACACTAATCCTCAAAAAGTTGTTGTGTTCCATTAAAAAAAAGGTTTAAAATCACAGTTTACTGTTTTTTTTTTCAACTTCTCTCAAGAGACAAAAAGAGGCAGTCAATTATCTGACGTTTATATTAAAAATTATTGATATTAATGTAGTTGAAAATGTTTATGATGAAATTTTTTTTAGTTATATTGTCCAGCCCTGATTTCCACACACGTGTCTGCAGGGATGGCTACAGTGTATATACGCTACAAACAGGTGGAGGCTCTGACTTCGAGGGACGAGCTCAGACTCCACCGGCTGAACTTCTTCGGGCTGCTGCTCGGTTGGATCAGCTCGTTTGGGATGTGTGTGGTCGCAAACTTCCAGGTGAGCGCAGCTGTCCTACGATCCGTTCGCAGCCGTTTCATTTGTGTTTCTGCGTTACTGAGTGTGTGTTTGTTGTGTGTCCGAGCAGAAGACCACACTGTTCTCCATGCACCTGGTGGGCGCAGTGTTGACCTTCGGGGTCGGGGCTCTCTACATCCTAGTTCAGACGCTGGTGTCACACAGCATGCAACCTCACGTCCACAGCAAGTCTATCTACTTTATCCGCCTGGGCATTGGTGTCTGGACTCTGAGCAGTATCATCACCAGTATCCTTTGGAATGGAATTCATACACTTTTCATTTCTGTTTTTATCGACTTCTTTATTATATTCTGTCTTATATTCCAATTTAAAGGGAACATATTATGCAAAATTAACTTTTAATCATTTAAATCGTAATATTTTGGACTCTGCCCTATCAATCGGCAAAGTGTGGAAAAAAGATGACTCACTCATGTTTTTGTGGTCCTCCTCAGTCTAAGTACAGGAGATACTGACTTCTGCGCTCCTTGGGACGTGCTCCGATTTGTCCATAAAACATGTGAGAGTACTGGTGAGGGCAACAGTATCCGAAAACCGGAAGTCTGCGAAAAGTTCTATTCTTGGCTCCACAGTGCAGCACAGAGTCCTACACAAACTTCCAGCTTCAGAGGATTTCTCTGTCCAGTGGATACATGTTATATATGACGGCAATGTGCCTGCTAGAGCCTGCAAATGATCACTTTTCCAAATGCTAACTGCTGTTAGCTTTTTTAAAGCGATACTACTAAACAGGGTGATTGAACTGCTGTGATGCTTCATCCTTATGGCATTTTGACCAAAGCATGTCACAGACATGTTCATTAGGACACCAGGGAACTCGGCTAACTTGGAGAAATAGGGTATCCTCCTTTAAGACTTGATTTCCAGTTATCGCCACTGTTGGAGCAGCCAACAATGTCCCAGGTTCTTCCTGAAAAAGTGATGCTAAGACAGATGCAGATACAAATTTTTATTTGTGAGTTTCCCCCCAACCACTAGGGGGTTGAAATTAATTTCTTAAACTGTATTTTGCAGGGAGATTCTTCTATTCAATTATCCTCACGTTTCTTTCATAGTTTGTGAATGATGTGATCAGTATCCTATTTGTCACGTCAGAAATGAGTCGTTACGTCTTTTTTTGTGTCCAAATGAATAAAGTTGCGATCTTTAACTCCTCGTCAGTGTTCATATCATCCGTCGTCATGTATAGCAGTCTGCCCGGGGTGGATGTACCTCACAAAATGCACTGGAGTCCTGGAGACACGGTCAGTACTGGTCTCTGTGTGTCATGCTTCTTTGTAGACAAAGTTGGTTTACGATAAAGTATATGCCGTATTCAGTCAGAATACTGAATAGAGTTTAAATAAACAGTTTTTAAGTATTCAATAATGATATAACCTTACCTTGTTTTTCAGGGTTACACTGCTCATCTCATCAGCACTGTGTCTGAATGGTCTCTGGCCTTCTCCTTCATCAGCTTCTTCCTCACCTACATCAGAGATTTCCAGGTACTTAAGTCTCATCTTTTCACCCACAGCTTCAGGTGAAAAGATTTGTAAACCTAGATTGACAGATGAATGTGTAGTTTGACTTTTGCTTTTTGTAAAGAAAGATTAAAAACCCCTCTTATCCCTTTGCATCCACATAAAAAGGAAGTGCATTTTGTAAATTTGATTTAAAAAAGAAAAAAAAGAAAAGAGATGATGTAGAACAATAAAAACATTGCCAGTTTTTATGTCATTGCTGTACACTCCTCTGTGTTTGGCTGATCCATACTTTACAAAGCCCTGACACATTTGTTGTTTTTTGTTTTTGCATATAGAAAATTAAATTGCGAGCTGAGGTAGATTTGCAGAGCACCCACCTTTACGACTGGCCGTGTGGAGGCGCTGTGGCATCATCACAACAACACGAACGCATGGCATCTGAGACTTCTCCACTGCTGTCAGGAGGAACATGACCAACAACTGAGAAGAACCTTTGACAGAAACTGCTGAATCTAGTCATGTTTTCTAAAAAAAAAAAAAAGAAGAGCTGTTTTGGCTTTGTTTCCTCTCAAAGAGCAGACACTACCCGTTTATATTTTTAGCATCCAAACTATTTATATTAGCTACTTTAACTACTATTTTTCTACAGGTGATGCTGTTGGATGGATGTGGACGCTGCTTTACTTACTTTGGCCCTTCACTCCTTGCAGAGCATAGGCCATCAAGATTGTTGCTGCTGGTATATTCAAATTAACCACACTATTCCTTATCTAATATAGTGAAACCTCCTCTATCACAGTGGATTTTTCATAATTTTTTTTTTTTTTTTTTAAATGTGAGCCAATAACCTATGGGGAAAAACACAAAGAGTTTCCACTTTGTTAGTTTATTGTATTTTAACCAATGTTTATGGTGCATTCAGCTCTTTATATGAAATGGTTCCTCCTGTTATTAACATTTTTGATACCAATACGTCAAAACCTCAATCTGCTGGAGAACCAGACATTTTACTTAATGTGAATATGTACTAATTATATGATGAGGTTTTTATAATATAATGTAATACAAATGTCTACAGCTACATAAACCTTTGAAACATTTGATACATCTATTTCTGTATTCTTTCATTAAACAAATAACTAATGACTGTAAATGAAAATAAAACTATAACCAAAAAACATTCCTACATTGTTTGATATGATGTTCCAATTATTGTTATGTAAAAAAAATTTAGTGCTTGACTTTATTTCTCCTCCATCAGGTGTCACCATAAGTACCCGTGTACCCGCCTCCAGTAACGCCCACTTTCACAATCTTACTCGCTGATTGGTTTACTATTCGCGCCAATATTCAACTTCCATTTTTTCCCGACTTCCGTCACGTACCTGTCGTTTACGCCGGTGCAGAAGAGTGAACAGAGGGGCAGGAGGAACTGCACATTTCAAGCTAATGTAAGGTCTTAAAGTCTGTTTTCACGGTTTCATCACCGACATCATTTGTCTAACGATCATTATACGTGTTAGGTTGCTCCCTTTTATGTCAATATGTTAGCACTTTTACAGTACTCACTACGCACAGAGCTACGCAGACACATGTTTTGGTTATTCACTCACTTCTTTTATTGTAAACAAGAGCACAACAGCTTATGCACTAGTTGCTTATTAGTGTCATCTACTGGTAGCAAACGGTATAACACATGTTGGCTCATATATAACAATACGCTCGTGTTGCCGGAAGTGGCAACACAGTATGTATGAAAACTCACTCTTTCCCCTGAAATTTAGTTGTTTCTTGTATGGAAACTCACAATTTTCCAGGAAATGTAGTTGTTTCTTGTACGTGTTATATTCAGAAGCCGTTTCTTTTTCCACTTTTCTGAGATTTATCATCATTGACATCTATTGTACTGAAAACTTTAGTAGCCGGCGCCGGCTTGACCGTTGTTCCCAGGGTGGACTGACACCAGTCCCTGGGTACGACAGGTCAGATAACAGCCAACATCCGGCAATATAGCCCCCCGAAAAGTGACCCGTGTTAATGTTTTGAATCAATGAATTTGACTTTCAGGAGTGTCACTCCAGCAGGCTTCAATAGTGAGGGCTCATTACTGCCCCCCACAGGTCAGTCATGGATGTGATTGCAAAATGTACCATTGTTATTTATGTTTCTGCCAGTTCTTACCCCCTTAATGTCTCCATTAATGTAATATTTTTTTATTAAAGCAGTTTTTAAAAGATGGTAGAAGACAAAACTGCTTCTGAGGTTGAATGCACAACCTAACCCTTTTCCTCGTCAACACCAACAACAAACACCAATGAGAGCAAATAGTTTTTATTGTCTCAAAACTCTGATAAATCCAGGCAAATCAAACATTTTAGAAGACTCGCCCTTTGATTTGTTGGAAATAAAATAATTTTTAGATGAAACCAAAACAAAAGGAGCCACATCTCAAACACAGAAATTAAAATGTGATCGACATTTACTGTCGAACTGATTGCATTATAGTCACTTTCTCTTCAAAACAGAAACTCATGCACCAAGTATTTCTTTAACTAACAAAAAAAAAAGCATCTCGGATAATCTGACTTCTGTCTGCATGTTGTACTGATAACCACAAGTGAAATTAAAAGTATATTACAACACATAGAAATTAATGGCTTTAATAAATATTTACATACTATCAGAACAATAAATTACTGAGCAGCTTTGTCCATAAAATCAAAGTCGAATTAAAAAAAAACTTAAATGACATGAAGGATGTTAATGAATTCTGCCACATACTGTAGATCAGCTCAGTAACTGCTTGTTAAAGGGTAAGTTCACCCAAATTACAGACAAATCTTTCTCTGCTTGTTTTTAAATAAAACAGTAGGTAGTTGATGTCAAGTAATTAATTTGAAGTTAATTATGTATCAAATATGACAATTTTAAATAATTATTGAATAGATTATTGCATTTATACACAAACGTCTAAATTCCAACAAGAATAGGCCGGAACATTAATCTATGTTAGAAATAACTTTGCTTAAATTGACTTATTTGTCCTGTGGATGAACTGGCCCTTTTACCAGATGAAGTACATAAAGTGAAGTGTTTCGTAACTTCAGCAAGCAGCAACAATGTATTATAGAACGTAGATTCCACACCCGAAAATTACCAAAATTGTACTAATTTGCACTACAAGAAGACAGCGTGAACATGGATGAACTGGCAACAAAAAGAAGAAGTGAGCTTTGGCTTGATTTTTAATTGATAAATGAACTTAAAAAGGATTAAATATGTTAATATAACAACAGCTGCAGGACAATTTCAGACAATCTCTATTAGTCTGAGATGGTGCTGAAAATTAAAAAAAAAACATGAGGGAACTCATCCAGTGTGAATCAAGTGTTATTAATCAGTACAAAAACCTGCACAACTGCAAAACATCTTCAGGACAAAAAGATGACGCTCAATTGCACTTAAAAGTCATAACAGAACAAACCAGAGATGTGGGCAATTATTAAAAATGTCTGGAACCAGGCTAAAGACCAACACCCTCAACAGTTATTCACTACCTTCTGAAACAGATATACACACGTTTTCTTTTTTTAAGTTGTTAGAGTTCTGTTTGAAGCTATGGCACGAGCACAGGCAGAACATCGGAGATTTTAACGCCGAGTTTACAGACTGGTCGTGTTCTCCAATTATACACATGAGGACAACGTCATAAAGTGATTTTGTCAAACCTCTGACCTCCACCCTTGCATCCAGTAGGAAATCCATTTTTCCACAAGTTAAAGTTATGAGTGCAGTGTTCTCCAGTTCTCGGAGACGTTCACTGAGGAACAAAGTTATAAGGCATCAGTGGACAAGGCCACCTGGAGGCTCGCGCGCTCCCAAATGCCTCGGCGGGAAGTCGGACATTCACAGCTGATCTGCGTCGTCCCGCTCCTGAACTCTCGCTCTTCGCGTCGCTCCGCACCGACGTTAAAAGGTCGATCCATCACAGATGATGTTCTGGCCTCGGCCGGGGAACAGCTCCATCTGCCAGTAACGGGGGTCAGCGTACACTAGACAGGTCAAAGGTCAGAGCGAACAACTTTGATCGACGGGTGTAAGAAAATATACACTAAAATATCGCAATATTTCATGCTATGATACTGTGTCAATTCGTTGAAGCTCTTTGTTGATATGAAAATATTCTTGACAGTGGTTTTGTGTCGTATTTAAACCTCCAAATGTTAGTTGGTTGCAGGCCTTTAGCCATTGACCTCTCATTTTTTGTGACTTGCAGTGTGCAAATATTTACTAATGGCAGCAGTAGAGACAGCACAGTGTTAGAGACTGATAAATCAACAAGTCATTTACATAATGTAGCCTCTTGTTTCTGTTCTGTGTCCTTAAATAGTGTTTAGCGTGTTTGAGTTACCCATGTCTCCAGGTGTCAGCCACAGGTTGAAGGAGCTGCAGTGTTTCTGACAGCGTTGAACAGGCAGAACTCGAACTGTCGGCAGCCCCTCGCCAACCACGAGCCAGCCCAATACCCTGACACCCTGTTACACAGACAGCAACTCACATTTAAGACTCAGGGTACATGTGTTGCAAATGTTTTTTAATCTTTACTTCCAAAGACTTCTCTCAATTTGGGCAAAAAAAAGAAGAAGAGCTCACCTTGCTCTGGGAAGCTGTGCTGTGGGTGACAAGGCAACGCTGAAGGATGGTCCCAGCACTGTCCAGTAGGGGGCAGAGCTCAGCTTTTGGGAAGAGCCACCTCAACACCTTCTCCCTGGCTCCAGAGCTGAACCTCCTACAGACACGGCACAACACCAGCAGTCAGTATCTGTAAATATTACAGATAGTTTTCTTTTATGAAAACACTTAACTTCACAGTTAAGTATGTGTACCAGAGCAGGGTGAAGTTAGCAGGTCCTTGAGGAAGGCCAATGTTGTTGTTCTGCATAATTTCGTCATCATCCTCTAGCAGAATGGACATGGACCCTGAGTGAGCCAGGTAGAGCTCCTCCAGCTGCTGCCGCTGGACGCTGAGGGATTCCCCGCCCTGGAATGGTTGGATGGGGGACATGATTACACAATGCAGCGAGACTGGAAAAGACTGTACAACAACTATAACATCTAATGAGGCCTGTTCAGCAACTTTTTAATATCTTATCTTATATATATATTGTTGTAAGAGGCGAGGCAGCAGTGAAGCATGTTTTAAATATTAAAGCATTTGTTTGAATATGCTGTTTACAAGAACCATTTTCTGACCTTCAGCAGGACGAGTTGCGGCCCCCGCCGAAGAGTCACCGTCCCTCTGAGGCTCTCTGGGACCTCCAGCACGGAGGAGATCTCCGCACAGCCTGAACAGTTGACCAGATTATGTCGTAAAGCGCCTGCACTCCACCACTCATGGAAACCTGCAGACAAACGCAAACAACTTTGTCCATTTACATGTCATTTTAGGGCCAACTACATAATATAATATCAAAGCTGCAGTGTGTGACTTAATAAAGATATATTAATGTTATTCTTCTGCCTCTCATCTTTGTGAACACAAAGGATGTGACATTATTTTTAAATACTTAGGGAGCATTTGTGTGTATACAGATGCAGTGCAGGGGTGGGAAGTAGACTTCACTTCTGGAACTTTTCATGGATGCTTCTTTGTGTTTTCAAACATACTCCAACTTGTTGAAGGTGTTTTGTTTTACTAGTGTAATGTCGTGTAAAAGACAGAGTGACCATATTCAGACCTTGAAGGTTGTATTTCTTGGCGATGGGCAGGGACAGCAGGCGGACATGACTGAGGGGAGATGACCAGTTATAACAGCCCAGGTTGACCAGACCAATCTGTGGCGCACTCTGAGGGTAAGTGAAGGCCAGTATCACCACGAGCAGGAAACCAACTACCACCATAAACTGCAATGACGACACAAAAAAAATGAATATTTGATTGCTTTTCCTGTCAAACTTTCTTATTTGTAGTGGCAGGCCTGACCTTGATGGTGGCCGTCAGGATGGGGAACTGCGGTGGCTCTCTCCTGGGCTCATTGGTCTCCAGGACCTGCTTGATGAACCTCTCGATCTCCCTCTCCGACATGCCGTAACGGTAGCCCGACTGTCTGAGGATATCGATGCTCTCCGACAGCTTGTCGTAGATGCACGGCTCGCTCATTGTCGTTCCCATGGCAGCAGAGGTAATGGTGGATTATTGGTCAAACACTTAGATGTTTATGGTCTAAAAGCATGGCGTCAACCTGTGAAGTGATCAGAATTAAGATGACACTTTCAATACTTTCAACACTGGTCATTTATCAGCATATTTTATATTAACATATTAAGTTTTTACATAGGCTAAGATACTTTGCACATTTACTAGGGCAGTTATAACATCAGGTTTGATCGGTTGGTATGTTAGCTACACCTACAGATGCATAAATAAATAACTGGTTACCATGGCTTTGATTTAAAGTTTCCTCTGCTTTAATCTAAAAAAAAAAAAAAATGGTTTCCTTGGATACATGTTAGAAAACACCCACACGTTTATATTTGTATTACACTATGTAAGTGATGTTTATTTATTATTTGTTAATTACTCACATTAATTACTAGCAATGCACACGATTTAAAAGGAGCCATGTACAATACAAATCATGACTGAGTAAAAGTAACATTGCACATATTTACAACTACCTTTGGAGTTAAAATACACAAATAACTATTCAATTACAGTAACACTTGTGCCGATCGATCTCCCGATAAAGGTAAGGACACATGCTTATGAACAAGACGCGTGCACGAGCAAGGAGAACAGCTGGTAAACCGGAAGGCACCTTAACACCGGAAAAACTGCTTTAAACACGTCATTCCACTCGGAGTAAATACAGCGAGGTGACACGACGTTAAATAAAATGTCCATTCGATCAACAATAGCTCAATTGTAATCCCGTATGTATGAGTTGCAAAGGGAGCTGCTGTGTTTAACACTGAACTGACAGGTTAGCTTGTCCGTGATAGCCTTCGCTAGTTAACACGCTCAGTTCACGTCCAGAGATTAATTCCAGAAACAAAGTGACACGTCTCACCTCAAACTGAGATCTACCGCAGCAGGAGAGAGTCGCCCATTTCTAACGTCGCGGTGCAAAACAAATGGTTTTTTTTTTTCGTAAAACGTAAACTAACTTGCTAACTGATGGGCATGGTTACGCACAGCCGCAGACGACGTTCTCTTCTTCACGGTTCTTTCCTGCTATTTAAACGACTGTGTACACATCACTGCTCTCTATGGGATTCAAACATGTACTGCATCACCCAGAAATAGTATAATTGATGGGATTAATAGTTGTACCTGAATGTACCTGTTTTTTTGTGTTTTTTGTTTTTGTTTTTTCAAGTCAAATTATACATCTGAATATCAGAAGAAATAAAGAAATAATCCCAGTATCAAAAACAGTGTTATTGCCAAGTATAGTAAACATACAAGGAAATGTCTTTGGTGCATTAGACAACACAATATTATTTTATATTATGATTAATCTGCCGCTATTTGCAAATTATTTATTTCTAAATGAAGATTTTTTTGAAACCTCTCCTTCCCTGGGTAATATGAAGAATAATCTTATTTGACTGATTTCATTGAGGATGAGCCCTATTCTATTATTTTGTATTATTTTCATTTATTTGTTTTTATTTAGTGATTTCATTATTTTTGCATTGCAATTTCAGCCAAGCCTGGTGTTCTAGTTTCAGTGTTTGCAAGTGCCTTGTTTTGTACATTATTTGTTATATTTAAACACTACTACTAATAATAATTATAATAATGATATAATAATGAATAAAAGTCTTCTTCCAATGGTTTCAGACAGGCTGAGAATGCTGCCCTCTCCACGTTCTTATTTACAGGTATGTTTCATAAAGTCTTGGGAGCCAATCAGAGGACGGAGAAATAAAAACACTGGCCCCGCCTCTTCTCAGAACCAAAACAACACAGCTCGGCCATTCGGAGTGCAGACTGCATAAACACACACACACACACCGTTTCCGTTTCTTGTGCAACCATGAAACAGCACCGACACCGACCTGCGTCAAGCTGCAGTATATAACATTACATCGATTTCCGGAAAGTCAACCAAAGTAAAAAGGAAAAAAAAATAATTCAAAAAACATTTGCGTTGCATTTGTAACTATAATAGCATATTCATATACAAATTAATCATAAAAAAAAAAAAAAAACAACACTAAATAAGTATGACAGTATTTTATAGATAGATAGTGTATTCGTTTCCATATTCAAGATGAATTAACAAGGGCAAACAAAACATCTACTTCGACCGTAATATTCGTAAATGTTTATGGTTTTATGGAAATTAATTATAAAAAGTGATCTAGTAGATGTTGTCGCCCCGCCCATTTAAGTAAACTTATGTAATTCTTTTACTCTGAAGTTCCTAACCGGAACTACCCTTTGTTATCATGGCTACCTTCACAACGAGCAACTCTGCTGTGACCTGGATGTGACTAACAGGCGGCGTGACCGTCTCTCAAACTAAATCAACCTCCTCTCACATTTTATCCAGTTTCTTAAATCTTCGACCGTCTTCTTCTCTGTCCTCCGCAGAGAATAGACGGCGAAAGTGGTTCAACTTAAACCGGTTTGGTATTGTTTGTTCGAGATCTGACTGTTGCTGTTACCGTAGGCCATCGGGTTTCCAGGTGAAACCAGTCCGACCTCATCATGCTCTCTTCGGGCAGGACCGTCTCCTCCCGTCTCCTCAGGACAACCACCTGGCTTCCTTTTCTCCGGCCACCGTCAGACGGAAGAGCCGCTAGCACTCTGAAGAAAGGTACCGGCAGTTTATGTGTTTATAAAGGCTCAGAGTAGCTGTAGCAAGGAGCACATCTCTAAGTGACGCAGTTAAGTAAGTGGACGAGAAACTTCGCAGCAGCCTCAAATGGACTTACACAATGATGACATAAAACAGTAAAGTTTCTTACAAAAATGTGTACTAGGTTTAAAAAAAATTACATTTACATTACATTATACATATATGATATACATTTTTTTTCTTTAACTATTTATTCATGTGTTCCACGTTACTGTGCTTTAGTTTTAAAGGTGCCATATGTAAGATTGTGGCCAAAAACGGTTGCTACACTAATACCGAGGTCTTTTAGGTTTGGTTTTCTGACGTAACTCGTGTTTGCTCGGCAGTTAAGACTATACTGACTGCAATTATTGGTAGACGGCGGTAGGTGGCGCCACATGCCAAAACGATGATTTTGCCAAAACGAAAATGATTTTAAAACATAAACATGATTTGCAGTCTGCAAAATATTTTTATTTAATGCAAATATTTTGGCTGTACTGTTGTTGTTGGTGAGTTCAGTATGTTATATAAACATTATTCCTGAGTCTCTGCGACATATTAGGAGGATTTTATGGCCAATTGCTTTAGATTTATTAGATAATGCACCTTTAAAGTACTTTTCCTCATAAAAGTTGTGTTTGAGTTGTATCTAAATATACAGCACGTCTCATCATAGGAGTACACTGACAGTCTCCCTGTTTTTGTTGTTGTTTTGTGTTTAAGAGTTGATAAAGAAACGTGAATTGGAGAAAGATGAGCTCCGCCCACTCTACATGGACATCCAGGCCACCACACCTATGGTAAAAACCTGCTAATCACAGCCAGTGGAGGAATAATTTACTGTTTAAAAAGGGCTACATCGAAAGATTATTTTCATAATCCATTAATCTGTCGATTACTTTCTCGGTAATGTCACAAAATGCTGAACAATCTTGGTCAGTGCTTACCAAACCTGGCAATGATGTCATGTTTTGTCCACCAAACAAAATGACAAATCAGAGAAATTTGTTTTAATTATTGAAAAAATACTCGTCAATTAATCGATGATCGAATAGTTGAGGATTAAGTTAGTGATTGATTAATAATTGCTTGATTGTTGCAGCCCTAGCGTTAAACTCCACTTAAAGTTGTGTGTATATACACAGTGCTTAACACATCACCCAAAGCCACAGCTGCTCTAAATTAACAGCATTGGTAATTATCAAAATATATATTATTTATGTTTCTGTATTGTGAATACAACAGTATGTAGAACCCCTTTACCTTAAATTATATTTTTAATGCTAAAACATAATAATTAAACATGAATTTTCAAATGTACTTTTTTTTACAGAAAACAATAGAAGAAAATAGTAAAGCTCATTAAATCAAATTATAGCTATTAACTTTAAATCCTGAACAGAAAAACATTTTTCGTGGTCAAATGTTATGCTTGATTAATGTCTGACTTCTCAGAGAAGAAGCCAAGTGAGCCGGCTCAGATTTGGGTTTAGGTGAATTCAGTTTGTTAATTTGGCAAATAAATAACAATAAAGTCTAAAAACAAGTTTTTTATAGATTTCTAAAATATTTATCTTTTCTCACTTTAATTAAAGGCAGTCTAATAAATGTGTTAATCACTGTATAGTGTGTCTCTGTGTGAAATATATATTAATGTGTGTGTGTGTGTGTAGGACCCACGCGTGTTGGATGCCATGTTGCCCTTCCAGGTGAATTACTACGGTAACCCTCATTCCAGGACACACGCCTATGGCTGGGAGAGCGAGAGGGCCATGGAGACTGCCAGGAAGGTAGAGAGACAATCGATCTGTTCAGTGAGAGAGACTGGGGAGATTAAAGGGGTGGTTGGGTGGATGAAGAAGGTGATTGTGAGCATTGAGCTGTGACTGAGAACTTCGTGTACAGCTTTCTGGAAATCATTAGAACGCAAAGGGCCAACTTACTGAACTAACTTTTTATAACAGTGTACTTTGTGGTTATGTTAAAACTGTTGTTTTTTTTAATATTCTTATTTATATTATTTCATAAATGTGGCATTGACTGTTTTCTCTCTCTCTCTGAGCAGCAAGTTGCTGATCTGATTGGAGCTGATCCCAGAGAGATCATCTTCACCAGCGGAGCAACGGAGTCCAACAACATGGCCATTAAGGTCTCACTCTGCACCTCTTCCACATCATTATCCCGCTATCATATTAGTCACATTTTATCCTCTACCTCTCAAACAGTATTTCTTTCACTAGTAGCAGCACTGTAAAAAAAGAGAAAGAGAGAACACTGAGAAACAACAGAATACAGCAGCACAAAACAATAAGTGGCCATAAGAACATAATGTGAACATATGACAATGTCCTAAGAACAGAAAAATAACATTAAGAGAATGAGAATCAACATGGACATTTAAAACAGTTTGGAAGCAGTGAAAATTTTATCATAACCCACTGAGAACAGTACAATTATAAAAATGGAACACATGAAGAATAAAAGCAGAATAAGGATATTATACTTAAGTAGATCAGTATAACACAGTAAAATCACAGCACCTTAAGAGAAAATGAAAAACCAAAACAGGACAGAATGAGTCCAGTTTTCATGAGATCAGTATTGATCCCAACACCTGGTATCTTGCAGGGCGTGGCCAGGTTCTACCAGGGTAAGAAGCGTCACGTGATCACAACTCAGACGGAACATAAATGTGTCCTGGACTCGTGTCGAGTTCTGGAAGCTGAAGGATTCAGCATCACTTACCTGCCAGTCCAGAAGAATGGATTGCTGGATCTGGAGGTACACACCGGAACATACAGACGGGTCACACTTGAACATTTTCAGGATGTCCAGAGAACATGTAATAATGAATGAACACAAAACATTGTGTGTGTTTTCAGCTCCTTGAGGCCTCCATTCGTCCTGACACGTCTCTGGTATCAGTGATGACCGTCAATAACGAAATTGGAGTCAAGCAGCCTATCAAAGACATTGGTAACTATGAGAATTCAACTTTTCATTTATATCCATGGTTTCTTGTGAACGTGTGGAGCCTTCACCAGATTTTTACTGATCGGATGCTCTGTTTCGATCAGAGCAGAAGTTTCACTGAGCCTTTCTCCTCCTCTTGTTCTCAGGTCAGATTTGTCGTTCCAAAGGAGTCTTCCTCCACACTGACGCTGCTCAGGCGGTCGGAAAAATTCCCATCGATGTCACAGACTGGAGGATTGACTTGATGTCCATCAGCGGCCACAAGCTCTACGGACCCAAAGGTCGGCCCAAGCATTAGTTTCTCTCTTAAAGATTCTGTAAAGCAAATGCAGCACTTCACCCATGTTAGAAAATAGTGGCTGAGAAGAAGAACAGAAAGAGGAGCAGACTCTTGAAGCTGCAGGTGCTGCTGATAAAGAGGGAGAGAGAGGCCAGACTGTTACTAAACTAGCCCTGTTTATGTGCAATATGTCGTTAAATTACCACAAACTGTAATCGATCTCTCTCTGTCGCTTGCACACACACAAAGACACTGACATGTCAAATAACAAACAAGAATCCTGCTCTTTGTCATCACGTCAGTGTATAATTCAATAAAGGGAAGCGTATGCATGAGACTAATCCAGGATACATTTCAGGAATACAAGCCTAATACTCTGCAGATGTTTGTGATACATCATGGGTTCTAGCTTACACCCAACGAAAAGTGACGCACAGCGCAGCCCGCCTGACATTGCAAGTTTCCAACTGACACATTTTCATGTCCAGTGCCCACCTGGTGTAGAATGCAAATGTGCTTGTCCTCACCAGTGCACCTGTGGTGTGTGTTGGCCCCATCAGTCATGATGTTTGTGTGTACTGTACAGGTGTCGGGGCTTTATACGTGCGTCGTCGACCCCGGGTGCGGATGGAGCCTCTGCAGAATGGAGGTGGGCAGGAGAGGGGGCTGCGCTCTGGCACCGTCCCCACCCCGCTGACTGTGGGACTGGGAGCTGCCTGCAGCATCGCCCAGCAGGAGATGGAGGTAAAAAAAAAAAAACAACACAGACAAACACTCAGCAAAAGTATCGTCACATCCTGGTACTCAATAAGTGTGTGTCTGTATGTGCAGTATGATCATGACAGAGTGTCCATGTTGGCCGATCGCCTGGTCAACAAGATTATGTCTGAGTTACCAGATGTCATCATGAACGGAGATGCAGAGCAACGATACCCTGGTAGGTACACACACACAAAGAAAAAATGTAAGTCTGTGTGAAGCAAATACAGAGTTTCTCCACTTTGCTGGAGCCCTACTTAGTTTAACATCTCAAACGCTGCAATGGTATAAAAGCTCTCTCTTTATCAGTGTTTACCGTTCACTCTTGAGTAACTGCACCTGCCCCTCCGTCTTTGCTTTTCTGCATAGTTGAGGCAAATTTGTCTTGAAAATGTGACGTTTGTTTACTTTGGTCCTCATTTTAGCGAGTAGAGAATGTTTGTGTAACGTGTTCGGCTCCCCCAGTAGACATCATGCCCCCAGTGTGCAATCATATTTGGCAAGGTGGTTATTTCTTTTCACTTTACATGGACTTTAAATACAAATACAAACCACAGGCATGTGGTGATTATCAACTTGATGTTGGATC
This sequence comes from Microchirus variegatus, assembly GCF_963457635.1. NCBI lineage: Eukaryota > Metazoa > Chordata > Actinopteri > Pleuronectiformes > Soleidae > Microchirus > Microchirus variegatus. Next base: position 8,125,954 of record NC_139808.1, on the reverse strand, counting down.
ATGAAAGGTGGTGAACTTGATGCTGAATGAGTGTGTTGTGTGTTTCTTTTTTTTCAGGCTGTATCAACCTGTCCTTTGCCTATGTGGAGGGAGAGAGTATGTTGATGGCACTGAAAGATGTCGCTCTGTCGTCTGGCAGGTCAGACACACAAATCGAAGAAACCTGCTGACTCTAATTAGAAGTGTAGTCACCAAAATGTAGCATAGCAGCTTAGCAGACATGATTGTAAACAGTTATCAATTGTTGTTTTGTAAATAGATTAAAATGTGTTTGTGTGTGTGTGTGTGTGTGTGCAGCGCATGCACGTCAGCGTCTTTGGAGCCTTCTTACGTGCTCAGGGCCATTGGAGCAGATGAGGACCTGGCTCATTCTTCTATCAGGTAGGAATGCTCAACACCCTCGCAGTAATAAAAATCTTATTGATAATAATCCCTAATAATTCATGTTTGAATTTGTTATCTCGGTTAAATTACAAATCTGCATAATCATGAGGTCATGTGTTGAATGTCTGTTAATGGTCTATATTATTATGCCATATATTACTGATATAAGGCATTCTGGGTATTTTTCCTGTTTCTTTATGCTCTCTGGTTTGACTTCAGTTTAGTCTAGTGTGGTTTGATGCTAAACCTGTGCTTCTTTGTCAGATTTGGTATTGGCAGATTCACCACAGAGGAGGAAGTGGACTACACAGCAAAGAAATGTATCCAACAGGTTTATAGACTCCGAGAGATGAGGTGAGTTCAGCTGAATTCTAATGTTCTAATGTGTGTAAAGGCTTTTACCTGGATATTACTTTTGAAATAACATAGTATTGCTGTAATATTATCTTCTTATTTCCACACTATTGGTATCTCTATTATCAAGCTGTAAAGTGCATTAGAAATAAGTAAATGGTAAATGATGTGTATTTATATAGCTCTTTTCTAGTCTTGATGATGACACCACTCTAAACTACTTAACACTGTCATTCAATAATTCATTCACACATTTTATTGTTTTATCCCAGATCTTTTATCTTTGAAGTATTCACATTGGCAAGTGTGATTTTGACTGTTATGTAAAGTGTTACTGTCTCATTTTTGTTGTTTTTGTGATTTTTGTTATCTTTGTAATAATAACGTTACACTCATCGTGTCTGAGTTTTAGGTGTTGAATATTATTATTATTATTACTACTGAAATTGTTGGTCAAATCTATAAAAATAAGGCTCAGTTTGGAATTAACCAGAATTTTAAATCTAGTCCGTTGAGTGAACGTTTACAGATACTCCCCTAATAACGCCGTCTATTTCATTGTCAGTCCTCTGTGGGAGATGGTTCAGGAAGGCATCGACCTGAAGAGCATCAAGTGGACGCAGCACTAGACTCCTCCCACTACCAGTCTGCTTCCTGGTTCCCAGGGAAATCTGTGAACGGACTACTTTATTTCTTCCTGTAAACAAACACGCACAAACGTCCTGTCTGACTTGAAGTCTGTAGCTGTAGCTCTGTGTGTCGGTAGATTCTCCTGTACTTGCTTTCAGAGGATGTTGCTCAGAGTCGAGTCGCAATCTCTGTTATTCTCAGATTATGGAGAGAGAAATTATTATTTTAATCTATGAACATCCCACTTTCTGAGAACTTGGTGGTTAGTTGCAGAATCTATTTCTCCCCATCATGACAAAGGAAAGAGATGACACCATGGCACAGAAAGGGCTGTAGTCAGGCTGTCAGGTTTCTGTTCATTTAAATTGAACCTGGTAGTTTCAACTTAATTTTCAACATAACATAAACTGTGACTTGAATGTCCAGTGGGTAACAGTTAGGAAAGGTTTGTTGGCAGAAATTGATTATACTTCCCATAGTTATGTTTGTATAAGTGTATAATCCCTTAAAATTAAAACTTTTTTTAATGAATTTACAGAGGCCTCCATCTTGCACCGTTATGTTTAACAGCAGCTCAAATGAAATGGGCTGAAAGGATGGGAAAATATCTTAATGTCATTTCTGATATATGAAGACCACCATAGATCCCTGACGCAGTAGGAAAGAGGGGTGAGTGGAGGAGTCTTCCATTTGTTACATTCTGCAGTCTCATAATTCTTACACAGTGGACTTAAAAGATGAATTCCATTCATGAAATAGTCATAGGTTTAACTAGTCATCATAACAAACACCATATTTGCCATGTTTTGGTGAAACCAGCAGCGTTATGACGCTAGATAAGCCGCATTAAACTCAGATAACTCAAAATCTCCAATGTGACATCATGACACACAATGAGACAAGAAACTTAAATAACAAAGGTCAAGCTAGTAATGACAATTATTTTATGTTGTATTTATAGGAAAATCTCTGCTCTGTCCTCATGTCTGTACTCAGTCTTGTATTATTATTTTTTGTTTTTCATCATCAGTGTCCAATTGAACAGCGTTAGCATCCACATCTCAGTTTAATTTCTGTGTAATGGTTAAGAGCAAAAAGCTTCAATCCAGTCCCCACATATTATAAGTGTAATGATGATGCTGATACCAAAAAAAAAGTGTCATTTGACAAATATTGGTACTTTTGTCTGTTGTATTACATTCTTACGTTGTGTTCCTGGATGTAGTCAGCTGAGCCTCTGACACTGTCATATAATATATTATTGTCCAATAAACTGCTGATTAATGGCTATGCAATAAAATTCAGTTGCATCTTTATTTTTGACAGTTTGAGACAAGTACACTTAATGAGCCATGCAACATGATATAACAGCATTTCCAGCATAGCTTTATAGACATTGGGCCTTTTCATTAAAATGTCAAAGACAGAGCAGATGAATACATCTGTCTGAAGGATGAACTAACGTGTAAACAAACGGAGTGTACTATTTCAGGGTTCCACGCAGTTTGGACAGGGAGTTCAAAAAGTGTAACCTTAGTCTTAGCCAGCAGGGGGAGGTGTCGCATTAGTTGTCTGAACAACGCTGGATGGCCGCATCTTCTCGCGTTTGCGCGTCTCCTCTCGCGATATTTGGGCCGACATTTCGTGTAGTGGCTGCCTGCGGAAAGAAGACCACATAAGAAAAAGAGACCCCGTTCATGAGTTAAACCTCAGTGTGTTTGTTCACAGATTTCTCGGTAAGAAACCAGCGGCGGCACTTCGCCCAGTGACGCACTCAAACCGAGAGCTGAGCGCTAGAGGAACTAGTTAAACACCTTTGCCCGCTGCTTCACTCTGACACACAAAGCGAGGTTCACGAGCAGCTAGGTGGCTAATGGGGCGTTAGCCTGCTCGGGTAGTAATGCTGTGCTAAATTATCTCAGTTTAACCATGTAGCTGTGAGTGTTACGGTGTCACCGTCGACCATCCATGTTTGATATTTATATTGTCTTACAATTGTTTGTTGAAAATGTTCAGGCAAGTTTGTTAAAATTCTGTTTTCTCCGAAGCTACAATTGGCGAGCTAGCTGAGTCCAACACATTCTTCGAGATTTGACATATGTTCAGTTGAATTTAGCAACTGTTCTTGGTCTTTCCTCGCATTGAATTGGTACAATGATTGTTTGAGTGTGACCCGGGAACCGCTGTGTTTGCAATCGAATTCTGGGGTTTCGGGCTTTGTTGCGGCCCCTGCACATCATCCGGCGACATCACACCCCCCACAACGTCATCGTCTATTATCATGAAGACTCCTGGTTAAAGATGAATGACACCTGTCTTTGAAAGTTTTTCAGGGTTTCATTCAGAAAAATACGACGCGAATCAGGAAGCAGTTTGAGAAACGTAGTTTGTAGTTGAAAGTAATTTCCCCCCATCATTTCCTTAAGATAGATCTTTACCCAAATGTTTCCAAACTGGTGTCACTGTTGCATGGCTGGGCTTTAAAATGGCTATTGCAGTCTGTGGCAACTGTCTAAAGCAAGAAAAAAATAATTTTGATCCTATGTCTGTGCTACAATTAAGTCAGCTCAAACAGCTGAGTGCAAGTAGGTAGGCTTTTTTTTACTTTCTGGTGAAAAAGAGAAACTGCAGAGATCTAATTATGTAACACCAAAATTGCCAACACTCTTGAATGAGTAGAGCAAGTGAACATTTCCTTTTTTGATGAATTTGGAACTGTAATCCAATCTTCTGTTTGATTTTTGTGTCTGGATCACAGTGCAGGATGTGCATGCATCTCAGTGGATTTCTGACTTTTCAGACTGTTTGCTCCTGATAATCACTTTAGATTATCCTTGTTTAGGTTGGTTTATCCTTGTCATAAGAGTAGTTTTATATTTGCGTTTGAGTAATGTCGTCTCGGCACAGTATTCCACTCATTGTTTTGAGATTGATGACATTTGGACAGTTATGCATTCAATGTCAAAGACGGGAAAACTCTTAAGTTGTCTTTTGCTTTTTATTTGTGAATGTACTGTATTAAATTTATTTCTGGTTTTCTGGCTGTGGATTTTCCTCAGTCTCTGTTTGTGAGAGCAAACTGCAGTTTCACTGAGACCTTTGGATACTCTGACTTTGGATACTGACTTTATTAGCTGTTGTGGTTTCCTGTCCTAAGTTTTCATCCTCTGCTGCTGTTGATGCTTCACACAAGTGTATTGCAGGTTGGCACTCAGGTGATGTCCAGAATGGATGTGCTGAATGAAAACCCATTGGAGTGTTGAATAAATTGCCATTCATACGTCAGTATCAGTGTTTTCTGTCCATGCTGTGGTTGGGTTTTGCACTACTGTCAGTGATGACGTTGACAGGTATCATGTTGCAAGGTCTGTTGAAATTCAGGTATTCAGAACCTTGATGTGTTGTCTGGTTGTCCAGGATTGAAGTTGATTGAAGTCGAGTCCACCAGTGGATACTATCTTGGAATCCATCCATATGTGTTTATGTAAAGGATGAGTTTGTATCAGTGTTGCTCTTGTTGCTTTGCATTTCTCTTCCGTTTGCTTTCCCTTCTGAACAGCTGCTATCCTCTTTGGTGCTGATGTTGCTTTGGTTTACATAATGCTAACTATGCTCTGGTTGATGTAATGCTAATATTGCTCTGGTTTACATAATGCTGATTTTGCTCTGGTTTACATGTACTTGAAATTGCTTTTGTTTAAATGTTGGATGATTCCCCACTTGCTTTGTTGACATGTTTCTGCTGTTGCTATTGTTGATATGATTGCTACCCTTTGTTGACAATGTACTTGAGATTTTCTGGTTGACATGTCACTCATGTAGTGGTGTTCTGCATCAAGTTGTTGAAATACTTTTGACAAATTAAGTGCTGCTTGAGGAGGTTGTGGTTTGTTCATTGCCAGATGGTGTTTGCGGATGGTGTTGGTTTTGTCTGTATTTTCCTACTGGAGTCAAGTAGTTATTTGGTGTACAATGCCAGCATTGGTCGTGATGGGTTTAGGTTTTAATATGGTTGTTCCCCTGCTACGCTGCTGGTTTTGTAAGTCTCTTGTGGTCGTTTGTTTTTGTGATTGTGTTGCGGTTAAAGAAAAATAATTCAGGTAGTAACACTGAAATTATACACGATACCTGATACCATATTCATATCCACCTCTTTGATTCTTGAGTCTTAATCAGATCCCTTCACTTACTGTGATAAAGCACCGTCCAACAAAATACCAACATATCAGACACAGGAATTTAGTATACAATTGTCTGTTCTGTAAAAGGATACATTCAAATGAGATGTCTTGAACAGGAATGTTTGCTTTCTTACTTTTTCACCAGGTTTCAGTGTTCTACAGAAATCATCAGTCTGGTATACAGTGAATCAATTCACACAGCTTAGTTGCCTTGGTGAGTTACAAGTTGCATGAGACTTTTGAAGGTTTACTGTTGCACGAAATGTTTCAAACTCAGCCAAAAATATTAGCAATATCTTTGCAATGCATGGTAGAAAGAGTAATGGATATTTATATTGACTTGTAAGTTTCACAATTCAATTTATATGGACTTGCCTGTTGCAAAACTTTTGGAAATTGGAGTTTTAGATGATATTCTGACAAAGCACAAGTTTCTTTAGATTCTTAATTTTCAGCTAAATACATTTGGCTTGATATTTTATGGGTATGCTTAATATAAAGCACAAAAACCTACAGCTCTGCAGAAACCCAAACAAATTTGGCTCAAATAATTACTGTTTTTTTTAGGTTAGACACCAATCATAATTCCTGAGTAGTCATGATGACCACCTATTGTGCATGGTTACATTCGAAAAAGGAAATTGATACAGTCGAGCAGACTCATTAATAATTGATATCAGGAGATGATACATGACTCAGTCAGTTTTTCATTGTATATAATTGGTTTATTTAAATTGCTTTACATAATGCCATATGGTTGAAAAGAGAAAATCCAATGCATCAGTGCCGTATCAGCTATGACAATCTAATGACTTGAAGGTGTTTTGTTTCTGTGGAAAGTCTGTTGTTCCTTTCTATGATGTTAGCTTTCTGTGTAAATATTATTCTGTTATTATCAGTGCCATTCTTTCATGCTATTCTGTTTATTTCTGTTTATACACTAATTCTCATGTTTGTTTTTATTGGGGTCAAACAATTAGGTGCTGCGTCAAGTTAGTCCCGCTTATTGAAAGCTACCAATGGCTAGTTTTATTTAAAGGTTTTTGCCTTTTTTCAACAAATGTTGCTGATTTCAACCCAAACCCTTTTCAAACACCACTGGTTTCCAAATGTCAGAATTTAAAGTCAGTTGCACAAACTTGAAAACTCGCTCTCTGGATATTTTAATGTAAGGAGCTATTACCTCATAACCTGAGTTGAATCTTAGATTCTCAGTAAAACATCTGGAAACCATTGGTCTCCCACTTTCTGCTCTTAATCTGACAGTAGTGTTGCTTTCTCCCCAGGTTATAGGGCTGTTGTTTAGCAGTCAGGATGGCAGTAGTCATCAGGCTGCAGGGTCTGCCCATAGTGGCTGGCACCATGGACATCAGACACTTCTTCTCTGGCCTCACCATCCCTGACGGGGGAGTGCACATCGTAGGGGGTGAACATGGTGAGGCGTTCATCGTCTTTGCCACTGATGAGGATGCTCGGCTGGGGATGATGCGTACAGGCGGGTCAATTAAGGGATCAAAAGTTTCGCTGTTGCTTAGTAGTAAGACAGAAATGCAGAACATGATCGAGCTAAGCCGTCGCAGGTTTGAGGCTGGTGCAGGTGCTGTTGAAACCGCTACACCTTCAACAGGAAATGTTAATCGACAAGCAGGTGCAGCCCCTATACCCACAGTACAGCCAGGGGCAGGCGGGAGAAGTGGAAACCATGGGAACCAAGGATTTAGTAATGCCTCCACCACAGTAACAGCAGCAAGCTCAACACAGGAGCCACCAAGCATCAAAGCAGTAGCCAGCTTGGCCAGTGTAGTGCCTTGTTTCCCCAACAGTTATAGCTCCACTCCCACGATCACCACAGCTCTGGCATCACTCGCTGCAGGCCCCCCACCCATCCCCCCACTTCCTAGTATGCCCTCCATGCCGCCCATGCCCACATTGCCCAACATTCCAGTTCCTCCTCCAGTTTCCCCCCTTCCCCCTCTTCCTACCCTCTCCCATATGTCCCAAGGACCTCCAGTGCCTCCTATGTCGCACCTTCCCCACATGTCTTCCCTGCCTCCCTTTAATCCCTCCCTTCCACCCCCAGCGGGACTGGGTTCTGGCCTCCCTCTTGGAACTCCCAACCATATGCTGTTTAATCCTCTCTCTCCTCTAGCCTCACTTGGCCTTCAAGCCCATATGAAGGCAGCTGCTGCTGCTGCTGCAGCCACTGGAGTAGGTGCAGCCAGTCCAGATGAGTTATTTGTCCTCTTGCAGAATCTCCCATTCTCCTGCTCAGAGATTGAGGTCAGGGAATTCTTTCGGGGTCTCAGTGTGGATGGAGTTCACCTGCTGAGGGATGGGCAGGGCAGGCCAACTGGTAGAGCTGTGGTTAAGTTCTTCTCACCCCAGGACAGTTTTGAAGCTGTGAAGAGAGGAGGTGGGATGATGGGCCAAAGGTTCATTGAGATCATCCCATCCTCTGAACGTCAGTGGGCCAGCCTCGGCGACAGTATGGTTGACCATGTTTCTCACAATATCAGCAAGTCAAATAACAGCTGTAATTTACAGGATCAGCAGCAACGCCGTGGTAATGTGGGATCTGGAGGCAGGGATCAGAGAGGAAGGTCACGATCTCCTCACCGGCAGGAGTTCTCTGTCTACCTGAAAGGCCTTCCCTATGAGGTTGACAAAAAACAGATAAAAGAGTTCTTTAAGAATTTGGCCATTGTGGAGGACAGCGTTTACATTGCCTATGGACCCAATGGGCGAGCCACAGGAGAGGGCTTCCTCGAGTTCAAAACAGAACAGGATTATAAGACTGCTCTAGGTGCTCACATGCAATACATGGGCACCCGCTTTATCCAGGTCCACCCAATCACTCGAAAGGGAATGCATGAAAAAATTGACACCATCCGCAAACGCGAATCGGCCCAGGGTGATGGCAAGAATCTGGATGGCTTGAAAGCTCCAAGGAACTGTGCCCATATCACCAATATTCCTTACAATATTTCTAAGAAGGATGTACGTGCCTTCTTGGAGGGTGTGGGGCTTTATGAGGAAACCCTTAAGGTTCTGACAGATAGCCATGGTAACGGTTTAGGGCAAGCTATTTTCCAGCTGCGTACTGAGGATGATGCCCGCAAAGCTGAAAGATTGCACCGCCAAAAGCTCAATGGCCGCGATGCATTTGTCCACTTGGTAACCTTTGAGCAAATGAAGGAAATTGAGAGAAATCCTCCTCCTCAAAACAAGAGGGGCCAGCGCAACCAGAATCAGCAGAACCAAAATCAGAATCCGCACCAGCAAAATCAGCCCAGTCCCCAGCAGCCCCAGATCAATCCATTTGCTGGGATTAGTGGGGAAGAATTTAACTTTCTCAGAAACACCATGGGGAATCTCAACAGTGCCCCATTTGTGACTCCATTTTCTGCCCCAGGGAATGGGCTGGCAGGCCCTCCCCCTCTGCCTCCTATGGCAGCAGGGCTGGGGGATGTGAGTCTGGGTGTGGCGCCTCCACTCGTTGCTGGTCTTCCTGGAGCTCCTATCCTGGAGCCACCGGGCTTTCGACCCATCGCTGGGGGAGGAGCTCCATTCAGTCAAGATGGGCTTAGAGGGCTAGTGCCTTTTGACAATGCTAACAGAAAAGCGGCTGGAGGAGGACAGAACAGAGGGGGAGGAGCTAACAGCAACCAAAACCGTCCAGGTGGAGGAGCTACTGGTGGACAGCAAGTGTTCACTCCAGCAACTGACGGTCTCCGTAACCAGCCAGCCCCAGGAGGATCCAACAATCCCAATAGTCAACGTGTTGCTGCTGGACCAACAATTGTAAAACTCCAGAACATGCCCTTCACTGTAACAGTGGATGAGATCATGGACTTCTTTTATGGCTACCAAGTACTGCCAGGCTCAGTCTGCCTGCAGTTCAGTGAGAAAGGCCTGCCAACTGGTGAGGCAATGGTGGCCTTCCAGAACCACGAGGAGGCTTCTGCCGCTGTCATGGACCTCAATGACCGACCTATTGGAGCTCGTAAGGTCAAGATCAGCCTGGGCTAACGCCCTGCTCAAAAAGAAAGAGAAGCAGAAGAAAAAAAACTTTCTGTAGATAAATCATGTTGCATCTACCTGGATCAACTTTGTTCGTAAAAGCCAACATAAAACATACCCGATTTGGGGCTTCAAACTTAACTGTTGTGTGTAGATAGTAACAGGTAAGACTCACCCCTGCAGTTTGTCCAGTGGGAACACTTTGATCCAGACTTTGTTTTTCCCTGCAGATCCTCCACTGATACTCATAGCACAATCTAATGATGATAGCAGGATTTTGGTCTTTTCTATCCTGAGCTGCTGTGGTTTAAATCATGCTCTGTTGCCATGGTAAAAAAAAATATGACAAAAATCCACTGTATGTTACATGATTAAATGTTTGTGCTCTGTTGCTATGGTAACGTCTTTACATGCTCTGTTGCTATCAATGGTAAAACACGCTGTAGATTAAAATCAATGGAATGTTGGTGCTCTGTTGCTATGGTCTTTGCATACTGTTGCTGTGATAAAATGATGATAATTAAGCTGTGCTGTGAACAAATGCTTAGGTTCAGTTGCTCTGGTGATATGTTGACATGCTGCATTGCTGTAGTAAAATTATACATAAATCTCTGTCATTGTAAAAGGCTAAGATTCTGTTGCTTTGGTATCATGAACATTTCTGTTTTGCTGTGCTCAGTGGATGTGGGATCGAAGGATTGTTTACTTGTTTTAATTTAGAAATAACTTGGGATATTTTTCTTCTGTCATACTTTTCTGATGTTGCTGTGTTTCAGCAATGCCATCTTGTCACTACCAAGTATTCACAGTACATGCTCAGTAGTTGTTTGGACTCGAGAGCATTGATGTGAGTTCTTGCTTTTTCTTTAGTTTGGTAACTTTGTGTTGTATGTATGCTTGATACTGTTTTGGATGTTTCCAAACTTAAAGCACATTTTTTTTGTTCCTTTTGTCAATGTCACCTAATGTGTATGATCATGATACCATACATTATGTGGAGTTTCCTTTGCTTTGGTTAATAAAAAGGATATTCCTGATGTACTAACGCTCACCTGCGATCAGCTCCTTCTGATTGTCTTCTCTTTCCTGTCGTATGTTAGAAAGTTATTGGATTTATGGCTTAATTTTTTTAGTTATTAGGTGACTGGGGTTTTTCAGCTGGTTTGGTGTCATTTGGAATACAGAACAGCACGTAGACATTTTCAATTTATTATGAGAACTAACTGCGGTTTGTCTCATGTAACTTTTGCTTAGCAAACATCAGTATGAAACCATATCCGTTAGCATTTAGCAGAAGTACTCTCCCTCTCACACTTGGCTGGCCCCTTTTCCATGCATTCTCAAGTCTAGCACTACGGCATTGTACTGGAGTACTGCCCACCAACATACAATCACTAGTGGGGAATCAATTCAATAAATGAGGTGTGCCCATCTCAGCTTGACTTGCCCTTTTCCAGCTTGTTAGTGAAAGCTGGTTTCCAGTTGCCCATTTAAAAAGCTTCATTAGTCCAAAAAAAAATTTTTTTTTCTTTGCCATGTGTTTGACATGGATGTCTTATTTTTTTCTGGGTATTAGCTGAAGATGGGAACTAGGGCTGTCAGTTTTTATCCAAAATGTGTTATTATTTTGAATGTGAGATTTAAATTTCATGTTCAAACTGTAAATACCTGCTCTAAATGCAGATGTTGCCATCTCATAAATGCATTTTAAGCAGTACCGCATTGACTCCATTGACGGCATCTTTAAGATGAACCAAATGCCCACTTTTAACCTAACCAGGGTTTTTGCTAAACTGGGTAACGGGCACTGTGCCCTCCTCCTTCTCTTGTATACCCTACCAAAATGTTGATTGACTGTTGGATTGGACTATTAATTAATAATGCGTTTTTTGAAGTTAGAAGATCTGCACACATTCATTATTGTACACTTTTATCACAGAATGTTATACGTTTTCTCTCTTCCCTTTAAGGTAAATGCAAGAAGACACACGTTTCACCCTTAGGGAGCCTTAAATTCCTCAGTTTTTTTTTACCTAAAATTCTCAAAATACCCACATCCCCTTACGCAACAATGAATTAATTTGTAAATAAGTAATGGAAGTGAGACCGTGGTCACAGACACAAATTCAGGATATTGTGATGTAAAGCAAATTAAATCGAGGGTATACCCTCAAATGATGAAAGATTAAAATCCTTAGGAGGATTTAATGAAACCTGTTAACCTATACCAAAAAAAGGAGAGGTACAGATTAAAAATAACACCGTAGTAATTTCTTTTTAATGAGTACATGCACTGTAAAAAGAAAAAGTTGAGATAATAAAAATATATATATATATTTAAAATTTTGTGTTGGCAAAATAATATTAGTTGGTGGAACTTTTTTAAAAATTAAGCTTTAGTTGGGCTGTAAACTCATACATTGACTGCAGTAAGTTGCCTTGAAATGTTGAGTTTTCTCAACTGTTTCTTTTTTTACAGTGTGTCATCTTACATACAGTTTTCTCGTATGGAACGTTGTTAGCAGAAATAGTTTTGTCTGAAGTGGAAACACTTTCAGGAAATGTTTACCTCCAAACAAGACCACAAGTGCTAAAGTATGTGTGTGTGTGTGAGGCCTTAATAAAGTGCACTGAAACATTGTCTAGATAAATGATTGTTGGTAAATGATTGTGCTTGCGTTGTAGTGTGTAGAAAGAAAGAACCATCCTAACAACAGCCTTGGCTTGATGGCACACTTGGATGTAAGTGAACTGTTAAGTTTGTGGAGCACTTATTGCTGAGTGACACCACACTGTATATCATTCACCTGCTGAGGCCTTCCACTGATCACTAGACAGACAGAAAACAAGACTTACAGGTGAGTGACAGACATAAACCACTCAGAATATGTTAAAAATTACAAAAATGTTGTCTGTAAGTGTTCACACACAGCTTGCAGATGGCTAATTATAACAGTAGCTTCATATAGATGTAAATGAGTGGATTGTTGTGTGAATCTAATAGTTCCTGGCTTATACGTGGTAACGGCAGCATGTATATGTATGGTAGTTGGAAAATGATAGTCGATAGAGAACATTTACAGTGTGTAAATGTATTTTTATGGTCATTTCTAAATGGAACATGGCAGCGTGGATATGTTTGACATGGAGATGGTAGCATTTCATAGTAGATCGTGGCCTGTAATGTTTACGTATTAGGTATAGAACATTGTAGGACACATGGTGACATGGAAATGGTAGAATTTAGTTGATGATTTCCAGAGGCTTCTCTCCGATTGCAGTTGTGTATAAATATTAGATTACATGTGTAGGTAGTGGTGTTGATGGTCTGCACTGATATGCTAAGTGATGGCCACATGATTACGGGTGTATTGTTGGACTGTAAACATCTGGCCTCGATATGGTACATCAGGTGTCAGCCTGATAATGGCCCATCGATAATACATAGACATAAATATGATTGTAGGGGTCTTTAGATGGACTTGTAGTTTATGCTTGCTTTAGATGTAGCATGTTAGTGGCATATAGGTATTATATAGATTTCACAATGCTACAGAATAGCTTGGAAATAAATCTAGGTATGAAACAATAGAATGTGCTGCACAGATACAGCAGTCTGCTTGTAATTTGCATACACGATTACGATTCAAACAAGTGGAAGATGGTTTCTAGGGGGACTGGTGCATTATATTGTCACAGACATAACCCAAAGATGATCAATATAATTTGATAGGTGGATGCATTTAGATGATGCCTTTCACTCAGGTGGTTCCACAGTGGCTGCTGGATGGTGGAATCAAGGGGCTAGAGCAGTAATGTGTGTCGTTTGAACTGTCATTCTCCTCTGAGAGGTGTTGTTTCTGACATTGGATGAGGATGAAGATGCTGCTGATACCAGAGAAGTTAGACAGGAGGTGTGTGTGTGTATGTGTGTGTGATACAGGATTCCACATGACCCTGTTTGTTGACCTCTTTTCTTTCTCATATTTGTATATTCTTATGTTTGTTTTTCCTGAAATATTTCTCACTGGTGATGAGATACTCTGCAGCATTACATCAGAAACATTAAACTTTCCTGTTCTCTATGAGGAAGCGTGGCTCATGCTGTGTTCACTTTATTCCGATTCCCCTCCTCTGCTACTGTTCCTGTTCCTCCGTTATTCTTCTGATGTACTCTCCATGACAAAGGAACAAACGACACCGAGGTTTGTTTTGTTCAAACTCAGTGTGTTTACTTAAGTGTCCAAACACTGCTGGTGGACACTAGACTATTACCTCTACTGCCTCACTTGTACTTTTCAAAGCAGCTGTGGATTTTAGTTATTTATCAGAACACCCATGCATCACTGATTGTGTTAAATTAATACTTTTGAATTGGGAATCTGCCTTTTTAATTTACTTTTTGGATTCAAACTAGATAGTTCACTACGTAAATAAAAGAACAGAAATATCATAGATTTATCAATGTCTTTTGGAATAACTATTTGTCTCGATAGGTTTTCCCTTTTTTTTTATTTGCAGAGTAGTTTGCAGTGAGTCTCAGAGTAATTTCTGTTATAGCCACTGCTCAGTTACACTTGTATCCTGCTTATATTAATTATCAGAATTACGTTATAATATTAAAGTGTACTTTTATTTCAAAATAAAAAAAGGTGAAGCACCTTTTAAAAGCTGTTTGATATGGTCAGTCCTGCTGTAAGAAGCGTTGCTTCATCTACTCTTGGCTAAACTAGTTGTTGTGGTGGTGCTTTTATTTTGAAGGAAACCGGCCAGCACCCTTACTTTTTCTTACCCAGAGGGCGTGACTGACAGTCATCTGGCCCAATGGGAGCGCGGCTTTGCAACCTTTTGTCCAATCAGAGCGTAGCTTGTCTTTGTGGCCGCTCCCTCTGCTGGAAGAGACAAACGGCAGTTTCCTTCCTCGGTGAAAGCGAGATTAAACGTTTCGTCTGTTTTCAAATCTCTGTAGTGACTCTGACGGAGAGTTTTCAGGAAGTCAGGTGTGGAAAAGTGACGTTTCCTGTCTCAGACTGTGTAGTTGTCCTCCGCCTGGCTTCTGTGGTTTTGAAAGGGGATACAACACAACGGCTTTGATAAGGTGATTCATAAAAGTTTATTTTATTATGATTAATATTATTTTCTGACAATGAGTGTGTGTGTGTGGGGTGTGTGGGGTGTGCGTGCGTGTGTGTGTGTGTGGTTTGCGCGCGCGCACTCTTGTCTTTCTATGCTTGTGTGGACCACCGCCTGGCAAAACACCTTTTTTGTGGGGACATTTTTCCTCGTGGGGACATTGTGCCCGGTCCCGAACTTGGTCCCCACAATGTGATAAAGACATGTAGATGTTTACGTACGTGTGTACGTGTGTGAGAGAGTAATGTTGGTAAATTGGTGATATACAGTTTCAGTTTCTCGTGTTGCGTTCAGGTGTTACTCCATTCATATTGACATGGATACGGAGACGCTAGTTATCGCCATTTGTGCAAAGTCACCGGACATTATCTAAGTTTTTCAGCAGAGAGCTCGGTTTATGGTGAGATATATGATATGGACATTGGTTGTGGTTAACCGAGTACTTTGACTCTGTACCTTCATGGTATGGCACATAAATGCAGCCTTGTCCTCTGTACATATTCACTTTTCAGTAATTGCATTATTTCATGCACACATCCTTATTTGTCTATAGTTGCGGGATATGTTTATCATATTTTTACAGTTAAGTCATTGGACTAGACCACCAGGGGTCTCAAATTCAAATGATCTGGTGGCCACCTCTGATCATGAAGGGCTGATGAAGTGGAAAAAGTTTCATTATTTCATAGAATTTAAAAATAAAAGTGTTTGTTTTTGTTCTATAAAAAGGTTACAATAAAAACGTATTCATAATGAAAAATAAATATGTAAATAGTTAAACTGACAGAGATAATATTTATCATAACTTCATATTAAGTGGATCAAATTGATTGGTGGGCAGCAAGTTTGAATTTCTGAGTAGACAATATGACCAACAAGCTTTTCACGATCAATCGAATCAAAGCAATACATTAAAATAATTTTTGTAAATTTGTGTAAAACCAGTTATAACTGTGGTTTTAGAAAACAACACTTGTTTTATAGAGAAGCATTTGACACATCAGTGGTCAGACATTCAACGCATTATTGTTATTGAATTATTACAGATGCCCAACTCTATTTTATTTTAATATTTTATTACTATTCCGTTTATTCTGTCGATTAGGCCTGAACAAATTGGGCAAAAAACATAGTTGAGATTTATTTTTACAGATTTAGCGATTTATTTGTTGATCTGTTGAAGCTTTTAAAGGCAATATTCAGTTGAATATTCACCATTATACAGTAGTTTGAAAAAGTGATGAAGCATTACCACATTAAACTGTCGAAAATACTGACTAAACTTGTTCTTGTACATATATGTCCCTAGGTGTAGCAGTAAAACATGGTCCATAGTTTATGTGCCTGATGCTGCTGTAACAGCACACTAAGCTTTCTTACTGATCCCAGTTTACTCAGGGCATTTACACTTAAAGCTTCTTATTCTACACACGTGGATTTAACCACCACCGACATTATGAGCTGCAGCCACCTGACATTTTGAACCCTATTTGCTGCTAAATAAACATGCTGGCCTTTATATCCTTAATGTGTGAAATCTAGGACTGAATTAAAGTACAAATATCAAATTTAATTTCAACTACTTTTGCAGGAAATTAACTTTAAGTTGCTTTATAGCTTATGTCGAAATGAGGTTTGAGATGGCATTGTCGGTTAATTCAGTATCTGTTAAAACGTTATTTGCATGTGGTAAATACATACATTTGCATATGATACATTTATGTGGTCATACCGTTTTATCTCAGCTACTGCCACACTGCGTCGCCAAGTAACTCGAACTGTGATGTCCCTTGAGACTTGCAGATGTGGCTGTGGTTTGTGTTTGTTGCTGTTGTTGAGACAGTTCGTATTCAAATCAGTATTGGAACATTACATGAATCTCTGTTGCTGTCTGCACAGTCTGAATACTGTTTGTGACCAGAACACGTCATCTCGCTGATTTAAGCAGCTTTTTGTTTTTAAAAACAAGTCTGTTGTGTGTATGAAATAAACAAACAAAATGTACTCGAAGCATTAAGTGGATATTAACATTTGTGTTTTTATTCAAACATCTGTCAGCAGCATTACATCATTTCCTGTTTCCCACCCACATTCTTGGAAAACAGGATGTGTAGTGAACATGTTTCTGTTAATTGCACACATTATATACTATTACAGTTCGTACAAATTGGAATTTAAGTGATGAAAATACTTTGAGATAACTGAACTTTGTCTGCAGGAGGCTTTATCCATTTATAGAGCCAATTATATAAAACAGTATTGGAGACAGTGGCTGCCTGTTGTGTTTCATTTCCTGTTTTTAAAACCGGGTCAAACTATCTTTATTTAGTCACATGATCACAAAAAATTACATTAACTTTAATTGTGTATTTATTTAGGTTAAAATCTGTTGTGAGGCTGAAGCTACCCTCCTGAACTTGGATCCAAAATGTCTGAATCATAATCTGGATTTTCCTCTCTCTCCACCTCAGATGGCGGACTGTGTCTCAAAGGTGGAGCTGAGCATCTGCTGCGCTAACTTGCTGGATAAAGATGTCGGATCTAAATCTGATCCTCTGTGTGTGCTGCTGCAGAACACAGGAGGAGACGTCTGGACTGAGGTAACCTGGAAAGTCACACTACAGGATTTGTGCGCCTGGACTCTTGATCTTACTTTTGTTTTTATCTGATATTCAAAGAAAATCAAATTTCTCTCTTTCAGCTGGGCAGAACTGAGCGGTTGAACAACACCTCCAGTCCGTCCTTCAGTGAACGCCTCAGAGTGGACTATCACTTTGAGACGGTTCAGAATCTGAAGCTAGCAGTCTACGACATTGACAACTCCTCCTCTAGCCTCACTGACGATGACTACCTGGGAGGAACCGAGATAACTCTGGGACAGGTATGCACCACACTGGACTCGGTTTACATAGTTGGTGTTGTGAAAAGTTTCAGATGTAATCTGTCATGACAGAAATGTTCAAAATCAGTCAAATGAAATACTGATGGATGGTTGATAGCTTTGCTGAAATTCTGGCATTGTCAGAAATTTTGGACCAAAGTTTTCTCATCTTAATTATGAAGTATTTGCTGGCTGCTGTAGTATTTTATAAATACCGTTTCACATTAAATGTGTTGATGTGCCAAAGAAAGGCAGCCTCTGAGGTCCAACCTTAAACATCATAAAATTATTTCTTTGTGGAAAAACTTAACTTGGAAATCTGGTTTGGCTGCAATTCCATACATTTCTTTGACTGATCATAAGAAGAGATATGAGGATTTCTGAGGTCTGCAGAATGATATTATGGTCATACTGCTCTCTGCTGGGCAAATAGTGCAATCACCTGTCACTCTGTCAATGAGTCAATAATTACTATACAGTATAGAGCAGTGTTTTTCGACCTTTTTTGAGCCAAGGGACATTTTTTTCATTGAAAAAATCACGAGGCACACCACCAAACAAAAATGTTTAAAAAATGATACTCTGTAGCCTATATTAACAATTTATTTTAGTAATTAATATCAAAGTGTCTTGAATATTTATATCCATATTATTTGCAGATAATTAATGATTTGCTTTCAAAAAATTTTTTTAGACCAATTAGGTGAAATTGGATAATTTCCCACGGCACATCTGACGATCTCTCACGACACACTGGTTGAAAAACACTGGTATAGAGCTATAAAGCTTCCGAAAATGTGCACCATTGTTGTTTCAAGCTTCAAGAGGTCACTGTGCACTTTAAATTCAAGAAAATCAAGCCATGTGTCATAGAACCTGAATATATCTGATCCTTAAAATACCCCCAGGTGCTTTTTCACATCCTAAACTTTCTGACGAGCATTCCCTCATTCTGCTCTGGAGAACACTTATAAAAACATGTAAATCAAACAAGACATTTAAGTTAATTGGCGTCTGTAAGTTGGCATTTTCAGATTGACTTCCTTTGTCAAATAAAATAAAGGTTTTATAAAGCTCGTAGTGTGTCTCTAATTACAATAAGGCTTTTTTATCGTAGTCCAATATGCTTTCACACCAGTAACAACCTTAACTGCTGACTGGGAAGATGAATGCCAACTTCAGTTGTGTGATTTACGACAATATGTGAAATGAAATGATCAACTCTACAAGCGTTGCCTGTGGGTCCCTATCACTCCGTCTTCTACGCTTACTTTAAGTGTGTTTCATAGCAGTGTTTTTTGGTGATCCAGTAAAATGCTCTTTATCAGCCTGACTTTGTTTTGGCATTCTGGCTCACAATAGGTATCCACCACCTTCACTTTATATGGAAACATGATAACAGTGAAACGATGAGTTATCTGACATATTGCCTTGTACTGTATAGTAGCGTTGCATGATGAAAACTGTATGATGTCAGCTACGAGAGCTCCACATGATGCTTGAATAACATTTTTGCCCCCTGCAACTACAGCATTGATGCAGAGTGTGAGTCTGCTGTCATGGATACGACTGAATAAAAAACCCTCTGTGTGTGTGTGTTTCAGATCGTTTCCAGCAAAACTCTGACCAGACCTCTGCAGCTGAAGAAAGGCAAACCTGCAGGGAAAGGAACCATCACTGTGCGTAGTCTCTGTGTGTGTTTGTCTTTTAATTTATAAGCAACTTATTATTATTATTATTATTACCAAGGTAAGACATCTGTCTGCCTGTCTGTCTATAGGTCTCAGCAGAGGAGATTAAAGACAACAGAGCAATTGAGTTGGAGCTGGAGGCTAAAAACCTTGACAAAAAGGTAATTCTTCTTCTCGACATCCTCATCAAACAACTTTCCTTTGTCTTTCTTAACCTTCGTCTTTATTATCACATCCATCATGTGTTACACTAGCTCCTACAGTGATTTTGCCTCACCTTTTTATGTAACCCTGGTTACAGAAACCAGATTGATGCCTTGACATGTGTATTTCATGTCTTTCAGGATACATTTGGTAAGTCTGATCCATTCCTGGAGTTTTTCAGACAAGGAGATGATGGAAAGTGGCAGCTGGTTCACAGAACAGAGGTACACCCATACAGTGGACACACACATTGTCTGTAAATATTATATACTCCTTGTATACTTTTGCAAGTTATTAGCACACAATGTTGTTTCTGTCGGTTACTCTGCTGGAAATCCACTCTAGCTAATACTGGTTATTATATACAGTATGCAGGTTTAAAGGATATATGTGTATAAGTCTCCTTTTCACAAGTTCATACAGTGATAGTTTTCTCCTTTAACTTTAACACAACACACAGTGGGGGGAGAGAAAGATGTCATAATGTGACCAACCTATAATATACCGGCATTCAAGATTCAGGATTCTTTCTTTATTTTTATATATTTCCAGCACCAGTAACATGTTGATCAAGTCATGACACTGTTAATAAATGAGTGAATGTGTGTTTTTAGGTGGTGAAGAACAATCTGAATCCCACTTGGAAAAAGTTCAGTATTCCTCTGCAGACGTTGTGCCGCAGTGACCTTGAAAGACCAGTGAAGGTGTTCATTTATTCATTTATTCATTTTAATTAAACATTTTTGTATTTATCTTGAACAGCATTGTTAGGAAAGAGTACAATAAAACAGAAAAATAAGACAAATCATCATCAAAAGAGTATGTTAAATAATCTCCCACCATAATTCAAAACAATAGATGTGTAGGAGTAGGAGCAGGAAGAAGCACAATGTTTACGTCCCACCCCTTCATCTACAGTTACACACACACACACACACACACACCATAATACAAAATTGGAGCTACTTAATTACCTCAAAAAACAACCCTTCCAAACACTTATCATTTGTTAATCCAGCATCAACAACAAAATACTTATAATTGTATTTAAACTGTACTTTGTGCTTTGATTGACGTCCATATCGCAGAGTGTTGGCCCACACACTGAAGTACACATTTGTGGTTAAAACAAGCAAATCAGAACCCACCTGCCGTGTTAATAACCACCCACACCTTCATCAATGATTCTCCTCCTCCCTCAGGTGGATTGCTCTGACTATGATAGCGACGGGTCTCATGACCTGATTGGTTCTTTCGTCACTAAAGTCTCTGAGCTGCAGAAAGGTGCACATGGATCACCAGTAAGTTCACCAATCCTAAGATGTCCAAAGTCTCTCGGTAGGCCGTTCAGGCTCAATTTAAAGTGTATGATGTGTTGTTGTCCAGGCGACATTTGACTGCATCCACCCCGACAAACAGAAGAAGAAGAAGAGCTACAAGAACTCCGGAGTCGTCTCTGTGAAGAACTGCAAGGTAGAGACTTGATTACCCAGAATTTCTAGGAGTTGCTGCTTTGTAGTAAGATGTTGTCATTTTTTAATACACATAAATGTACGAGTGAGTGAATGCTTTCATTTACTCTGTGTCTTTATGTTTTTGTGCGTGTTTTTCTTTTAGCTGTTGACTCAGTACACGTTCCTGGACTATGTGATGGGGGGCTGCCAGATCAACTTCACTGTACGTATGCCTATCAGTGAACACACATGCACATATTTTAAATCATAATCATCCCAAATAATCGACAAATCACTCTCAAGTTTACGTGATGCACATGTGAGCAGAAAGTAAAATATTTTTGCTTCTTTGGAAAATGTGATCTTGATCCCCTTTTACTATGAGACTTATCTGCCATTAATAATCTGTTAATCAAGTGATGCAATAAATGTCCACATTTATTAACATGTGAACAATCTGGCTGAGTTTGTTGGAGAGAACTGATAAATAAATGGATGTTTTATACTGTAGGTCGGGATTGACTTCACTGGCTCGAATGGTGATCCTCGCTCGAAAAACTCTCTTCACTACTTGAGTCCAGATGGGCTGAACCAGTACCTGAGTGCTCTGTGGTCTGTGGGTCAGGTGGTCCAGGACTATGACACGTGAGTAGACACAATAAATAAATAAAGGTCCTGTGAGTAATATTAAGGAGGGTTTATTAACCGAAATTGAATATATGCAGGTGTTTGCACAAGTGTTTAATCACCTTAGGATAAAACATTTGAATAAGGCCACTATAGTTACCTGACTTATTTGGAAAAGAGGGGTGAGCATGTTTTACAGGTTAACCATCAGTTGTCACACATGGAACTGTGATTTTGGACTTCAATCTGTAGAGGGCAGCATTTTACCTCTGAGTGTAAAGCCTGCCAGAACCTGTGTGAAGAAGGATGAAGTCACTAAATCTTTCACACTGGAGACCCAACACCATATTATGTCAGGAATGTACCTGAAAATAAAGAATTTAGGATTTAAACTGTATAAACCTAAACCTAAGTCAAACCCTGACATCCACCATCCTACACCTCGAAGACCACATCCTACACCCTAATTCCTTCATGCAAATAGACAGACAATCAAATCGAATAAGCGCCACCCTATTTTCAATTACATTTTTAAACTCAGATTTTATAGTTCATTGCATGAACATTGTTGTGTTTTTATTTTCATCACAGTAATAGTGGTTATTCTTGTGTTTCCTCTCTCAGTGATAAACTTTTCCCAGCCTTTGGTTTTGGAGCCAAACTTCCTCCAGATTACCAGGTCAGCTCTCTTACCAATGCTCTGATGTGTGAAATATAGTTTGTAGTTTTGTGATTTCATTGAACTTAATGCGGCTGTCTGATCTATTATTATTATGTTTTTTTTGCAGGTGGCACACCATGAGTTCGCTCTCAACTTCAACCCCACTAACCCATACTGCCAAGGTACACACATCTAAAATCACTCTATTTAAAACTTGTCACAGCTTTTGCTCAACACTTCATTAACCAGCACACTGTGTTTGTGTTAAAACACCACACTGTGGATAAAACCTGTGAAAGTATCACCTTTCTACATTTTGTTAAACGGATGGTTTAATACGGGTTTTGATGTACCTTTTACTTCTTATTGCACTTTCACAAAAAGCTTGAGCTATTTTCGTCTGATTAAATGCCAGCCTTTCTGCATTGGATTAAAATATGGCAAATTAAACATTGATCATTTTCCTTGTAAGTGGTTGTGACTTTGACAGACATTTCCATTTCTCACTATTTTGAACTGTGTTTCAGGTATTCAGGGAATAGTTGAGGCTTACAGGATGGTTTTACCTCAGCTCAGACTGTCTGGACCCACTAATTTCTCCCCCATTATCAACCACGTTGCCTCCATTGCCAGCGCTGCAGCGCAGGACAACAGCGCCTCAGTGAGGAAACGCATGCAAACACATACACAATAAATTATCTGAAATAAAACACAATCACCCTTTGACCTGTGTTTGTGTCTCTGTGCAGCAATACTTTGTCCTCCTCATCCTCACTGATGGTGAGATCACTGACCTTGACCAGACCCGAGATGCCATTGTGAGAGCGTCACGGCTGCCGCTGTCACTCATCATTGTGGGGGTGGGGCCGGCCGACTTTAAGGCCATGGAGCTTCTGGATGGTGACGACGGCAAGCTGAAGTCGACGGTGGGCGAGGTGGTCGCCAGAGACATTGTCCAGTTTGTCCCGTACAGACAGTTCAAAGATGTAAGTGTCTTTGTACGGTGACCTTGAGTGTCTTGAAAGGTGCCTTCAAATGTAATGCATTATTATTATTATTATTATTATTATTATTATAAGGCTCTGTCTGTGTTCTTCTCTATGGGATTATAACATGTCCTTTTCTGATGTGGATCCAGTGTAAGATTGGGGTGGCGGGGCACAAAATGTACATAGACACTTACATCCCATCTGTCTTTCTCCCTCTAGGCTCCCAAGACTGCTCTGGCTCAGTCTGTCCTCGCTGAGGTTCCCAACCAGCTGGTGTCGTATTTCAGAATGAGAGGCTTTGAACCACCTAAACCTAAACCTAAACCTAAAGAAGCCCCCAAATCTTAAACTCACAAAACCTGACCCAGTGCATCTCCTTACATTGCCAACTTTATTCCGAGCTTAGACTTTCACAAATCCTCTACCCTGTTCAGCCACAGTCCAAGTCAAGCATTCTGCAGTGATCAAGCTAGCATGATCTCAGCCAATCACAACATTCAGCTGTCAGACGATCAGTTTACTGGGGCCAAACTCCTCCGTTTCCTTGAAATTAGCCTGACAATCACTATATTCTCTTCTATGATAATATTATAGTATAGATTAGAAATGGATTTCCTCTGCTTCTTGTATGCTAACTATGCAACTAATCACAGAGCCGCACACAAGTTTCATCTGTCACCCATTTCAATTGTTGTTGCCATATTAAATAGTGTGGCCACTGAGGCCGCAATATAAACAATTGTTTTCATCAGTATTCATCACCATGTTGACGATATATATATATATATATATATATATATATACATGCACTACATGTGCAGCTCTAATTAGCTTTATTAATCAGGTATCAATACTTTGCACTTTGCTGTCGCACTAAATGCTGGAAAAATACTTTATTAACTGACTAATATTGTACACTCTGACATACTTTAGCTTTACCACCTATTGCCTTATTATAAACTTTACCGTAGCCTTACTGTAGACCAGGGGTCACCAACGTGGTGCCCGTGGGCACCTGGTAGCCCGCGGGCAGCCAATACGGTGCCCGCGGGCTCACTTCACTTCACCTCACTTGCATGTATCCGTATGATCTGTCAGTAAAATATCTTTGATATTGTTTATAAAAACTGGTAATCGTTAGGAGTAAGCACTGGAAGGAATGTGTATGCAGTTGAATGCATAATATTAATCATTTAAATTGTAAACAAACAAAAAAATATTATATGGTAGCCCTCCATATTATTTTTTACCCTTAAGGTAGCTCTCTGACTCAAAAAGGTTGGTGACCCCTGCTGTAGACTTTAATGTAGCCTGCATGTCGCTGCTCAGCTGCTTCAGTTTCAGATTTCTGGTCATAATGACAGTAAACAGAATTTAGTTAACCGGATTAATGTTTTTATTTAGCAATAACAATAACTTTTCAGTTAACTAAGTCATATCCTTTTGATCTTCTCACATGACCACTCAATTCAACACCGCCATTCCTTGTTGTTGGTCTCTGTCACCTTTTCAATGTATCTACACTCAAGGAAAAGTTGCTTAAGTTCCAGCGAAAACCAGACCAACCATGTTACACAATTCTGCCAGAGCGCACTTTTCAACCACTGAAAACATGGAACAGTGATAAAGGATCTGCTGATTAGAGACAGTGACATGATGCATTTAAAGGGATTGAAAGTGGACCACAAGTTCCAATTTTATTGAAATATTTTTTGTTATTTCATTTATTGTTTTGATGCAAAAAAACAGCAGATTCCATAGGTATATGTTTTATTTCTGTCAGTATGCCACCGTTTTTTGTTTGTTTGTTTTTTGTATCAATTGCAGAAACATATTTTACGTCAGTGTTCTGGTTTTACATGTTTGAATGTGTTAAAAAGAGCTCTATTTCAGCCCAAATCTGTGCAGCTTTCACTTTAGCCATGAAGAAAAATATCCAAAAATCATGATCTAATCTGATTTCAGCCAAATATTCTGTATCTGATGGTCGCGTGATGCTGTCAGGTCATTCAATAAAGACATTTTTATTTGCCAAATTTTCACACAAAGAAGGGATGATTGAAATCAATGCCATCCACAGTGCTCATCACTGGTTGATCAATAGAACTGAACTAATATGATCCCCAATCGCATGTCTACATGACTACAGATTGTTGCATTACAACAATAAAACCATTTTGGAATATATAAATAAAAAAGACGTGTTTGTATTTTGTTGTGTTGGTGAAAAAGAGTGAGTGTCGCTGCTGTGTGGTACAGTGAAATGTAAAGTACTATTTGAAAGTTAAATGAGACAGTTTGTGATTGAGAGAAGTAACCTCTGACTCCTAAACACACAAAGACAGATGCTGCAGTGGCAACTGATTGTGACATTAATGTCGCTGCCGTACAGCACTGGTCCTGACTAACCTGCTAACCTGCTTTTTAATGTTTTATGTAAAGCACTTCGAATTACCTTGTTGTTGAAATGTGCTATACAAATAAACTTGCCTTGCCTAACATTAAAACACAACTGCACTTTGCCTGAATATTATATTGGTTTCTATTTTCAGTCAATTTAGTCCACACATGTTCAAGGGTTTTACTGTTCATAACAGCAGTGTTTACATGTTGTGGATCACTCAAATTCAAGTGCACGTGACTCTTCATTTTTACAAAACAAACAATATTCAAGAGTCAAAATATCTAATCTAAAACAGCTCACAGATTACTTTCTAATTGAATAATTTATAGACAAATTATTCCAATGGAATTAACCCATTAACCTCCACCTCTGCTCATCCTCTTTTGCTTTCGTGATATTAACTTGTAATTCATGCATATTGTTTATTTTTGTTATTATAATAATAACCGTAAAAATAATGAAGGTTAGTATTGAATTTGTTTCCTTACCTATAAACACTTTAATTAATCAAACTCTGAGAGCAGCCTGGTGTCTACTGTACTGAACATGTCTTAATATCCAAGTATACAACTGATCAGCCACAGTAATCCTGTTGTATGGTTGTGTTTTCGTTCTATGAGATAATATTCTTTCATTCTAGCTCTTTTTTTAAACCCTAATATCAGACAGAAAACAGTAACTTTAGTTCTAAACTTTAAAGTCTTGGTTTTTCAGTGTCAAACTCAGGATTCGGTCCCTTTTACATTGTTTGATATCAAGTGACTGGGCTGAGTAATGTGTGTTTTCTGAGGAGGAAACTTGTTGAGCAACTCCATTTGCTTTCTCAAACATTATGAAGGGCCTGCCCTAACAGACACACACACACACACACACACACACACACACACACACACACACACACACACACACACACTTACATGGACCTCCCATCTTACTGTTGGAGAGAAAACACACAGAGCAGTTCAGTTCCTACAGCTGCAGAGAGAAGACGAAACACATGAGACGAGAAGACGTTACAGGGACGAAATGTGTAAAGACAGACGGGTGAACAGAGAGCTGAGCGTGTGAGATCATCATGTCCATCAGTGTGACTCTGAGGAGGATCTCCAACCTGCCGGGACGCTCGGACAGAAAAGTCGAGCTCAGCTTCAGAGGTCAGTGAAATACACCTTCATTTATATCACGTCTTCAAGTATTGTTGTACTTTTCTATGTATTTATTGAATACGTTGAGGGTGTATGGTTGTGTTTTTACTGATGGTTTTATTGCTGCTTTTTTTGACTGTTTTTTTTTTTTATTCTTGATATAGTATAAAATGTATAATAGGGCCAAGTCTGAAAACCATCAGGTATTTCGATTACAGTTTCTTTTAAGAAAGGTTTTTTAAAAATCCTCCAAACTTTGTCCTTTTCCAGCTGCTCACATGTAATCATTTGGTAGATTTCTTCCTCGTCCTGCATAACAGAACATTTAATATCACAAGGTAACAGTTAAAAAAAGGGAAGCATCACTCTTAATAACACATAATAATAATAATAATGACAACAGTCTGAAGTGTCTGTTGTAGCTTGTATTGTTTTGTTCTTTTGCTGTTGGTTCACGTCCCCTCCTTCTTTTCTTTCTGTCCCTTTGTTCCTATTTTAACATACTTGTTGTTTTGTTTGATTGTTGATTGTTGTCTCTGTTTCTCATTCTGTCGTTTTTCTTTTCTCCCCCGTCCTTCCTCCACCTCTCCTCTGTTCCCTATTTTCCTTTCACATGTTCTTTCTTTCTTTGACTTTCCAGGCAAAATGCCATGTCATATTTGATTAGGAATATTGTGCATGATTATTATAATTATATTTTTTAATATCACATTGTAAATAGCCTAAATAACTACATACTTACACACAACTACTGAAGTATTAGTAGACTATTGAAAGTACAAAATACAGTATTTTGATGAGTTATATCATTGTGTGCATTATTAGTGAATTACTCTAAATGTGGAGCTGTTATCAAATGTGTTGTTAGGGTGTTTAAAGCACAGTTGGAGTTTGGATGAGTTGCCTAACTGTACTTTCTACTGTGTATTGTGTCGACATACTTAAACATATAGGTATCGACCCCCTCTTTACCCCTTGAAGCATCCGCACTGTTGCTATGGTAACTGTTGGTCTTTTCCTTCCTCCAGGTTTCACTCATAAAACCCGAATCCTGCACTGTGAGAACATCGCCATCTTCAACGAGGTCAGTAAACGAGTTCGCGACGACCAGTTGTTTTACTCATAAAACTTGACAGAAACACAGTAAAGAGCAGAGAAGGGCTTTTTTTCTCCTTGAAGGAAGTGACTTTGACGTCGACTTTCTGTCAATTGTTTTTATTTATTTCAATCCCAACTTCCTCTGTTGTTGTGGGAATGAAATGCATCTCAAATACCCTTAGAAATAAAAGTGCTAAGTCGAACCATATATACGGTTCTTCGGCTTGTCCTCATAGGAGAACCCTTTTTGGCTCCAGGTAGAACCTTTTTATAAAAGTTCCACCAAGAACCCTTTTAAAACCCTTTATTCAGGAAAGGGGTTTTAAAGGGTTCTCTGGAAACATTAGTGTTACCAAGAACCCTTGAGCAGAAGCAAATGGTTCCAGGTAGAACCTCAGCCCTTGTAGAAGAACCCTTTTGGAACCCTTATATCTAAGAGTGTACACTATCTATCAAATAAGACAAAAAGAAAACTGTATATGTTTTGGGTGAAGTCCAGTTGCCTACAGTTATCTCCTGAAGATGAGAACCTTCACAGACAGTGGCAGAAATGGAATATCGTCCCCGTACGTATGTTTCTAAAAGTGTATAATCACTTTAAAACTGTTTGGGTTTTAAATCAGTATCAACGTTTTTACATGTGTTTTAGGCAAGAGCCTTGCTTTATAGATGCTGTCATTTTCTACCCCATGATTGTGCAGCGCTCCAAATGGACAACCTGGCCAGAAGATTTGAAGAAAGCAAAAGCGTTCTAAGCTCTATGTGTTACATGTGTTATGCAAAACCCCTTGTAGTTCCTGCTTTGGAAAGAGAGGGTTCACCATCACATGGACACACATGTAGAGCTCTTTGAGCTTCTGCTGATGTTAGGAGGACGTGGTTTCAGAGGAAGTGTCTATGGGGGAAGACAAGCTACTGTGATTTGAGACCATTTGTCCTCTGTGTGTGTGTGTGTGTGTGTGTGTGTGTGTGTGTGTGTGTGTGTGTGTGAGAGAGAGAGAGACAGGTAGCTTATTTGTCTTCTTCAGATTGGAAGTATTTTAATGGGGCTGATAAAAACTGAACCGCTCCTATACGTCCACACACAAAGACACTCCTTAAACACACACACATACACCAGTACATGATGTGATTGTGCCTCCATTCTAGTGCACTCCTTAGATAATAAAACAAAAGTATTGCTACTGAAAAAATGTCCACACAGAAGATACCGTTTCTGTTGCTCAGTTTTATTCAAACTTCATCAAAAAACATCCACGGATCTCAGAGAATACATTTCCTCCAGTCCCAACAGTTTTGAAGTGTCTGAAGATACATTTTTAAAATTTATGGTCCAAGGAAAATCATTCTATTAATTTTAAAGGTGTGACGTGTAAGAATTGAAGAGAAATTGCATATTGTAAGAAATTGAGAACTGCCTTTCCTAAAGTGTGTCAGGAAACGTGTTACTCAAGGGCACTATAGAGAGAATACATTTCACATATTTGGAATTCAGACGTGAAAAAACAGTAAAGATTGTGCGCTGGGTAAGAAGATGAGAGACAGCTTTTTAGATATGAAGTGAGGAGATCATCAAAGTCACTACATCGTCCTGTGGGAAACACTTATTTCAGTCTGGAGATTTGGAATGTTCTTCCTGATGTCACGAGCTGATCGAGTTGCAGTATGAACTTTGCATAAGCTGCTGGATAAATAACTCATTTAAATCATTTCACACCCGTGAATGCAGACATCGCCATAGTAACAGCCAGTGAGTCTCTTCGCCGATATACAATCCAGACTGAGGGACAAACAGCGTTAGCATTATAGCCGGTCGATCAGGAGAGGAGCCGAGTTTGCCCTGAAGACAAATGTTTTTGTTATTTTTGTTAAAGGAGAACATGTTTGTTTAAGAGATTCCTCCTCCTCCCATTTCATTACATCACCGACATGTCGACATAAACAGTGATAAGATCATTACAGTAACCTCTGTGTGATGTGAAAACAGCGTCAGAGTCAGTCTATATTTGTTCTCCAGGTGTGACCAGGTGTGTGTGTGTGTGTGTGTGTGTGTGTGTGTGTGTGCATACCTAACCTTACCACACAGTGATAAATGGTTATAGGGGAAAATGTGTGTGTGTGTGTGTGCCACGTTTAATTTTAACCTAAAATAATTCCTGTAAATGTTGTAAATACGGCACCTTTTTAGTTAAGTATTAACAAATCATCCATCCCTGTTATTAAACTTGGTGAGAAGAGGACTGAAGCTGGATATGACATTCTTATGACTCTTATGTCCTAGTAGTTAAACAAAGAAAAGTTCTGATCGGTGGTCTGATTATTGAATTACGTTCAAAATATAAAACTATTTAAAAGTGAACAGAAAAACTTTTGAACACTGCGGCACTCTTGTTGTGGGAAGAGTTAAACATTCTGTTTCTGCATGGCCTAGAGGTGAACTTCACACCAGCACAGTGTGAGGAGGGTTGCTGAATACAACCATATTATTATTGTTATTATATGACTGAAGTTCCTGTGATGACCCATGCTGTCTCGTTTACCGAAGAAGTCAATGAGATGTGGTTAAAAGTGCATAAAATCATAAAAACATTGCATGTTTTTTAATATAAGAAATTCACTCACAGTAAACTTTCACTATGTGTGTTTGTGTGTGTGTGTGTGTGTGTGTGTGTGTGTGCAGAATTTCCGTTGGCCTCACTATGGTAAAGTGATCAAAGATGAAGTTTTGTCCGTCAGTGTTTACAACAGCAGCAAAGTCTTCTCCAACAGGTAACACACACACACGCACGCACACACACACGCCCCTAACCCTACCATAACCTAAACCATCACAACTAAGTGCCTAACTTTTACCCTAACTTTAACCTAAATATAAAACCAGGTCTTAACCCTTAAAATATGAATTTTTAGGGGTGTCTGAGCCAAAATGTCCTCACTTCCTTAGGTATATAAGTTTTTCAGTCCTCACAAATATACCCATACAAGAACACGAACACACACACACACAACTACACCAGTGGCAGCATGTTTATGTATATGTTTGTACTTATTTGTGTGTGTTTGTTTGTGTAGACTACTTGGCAAACTTGTGGTCAGTCTCCAGCATGTTGTTACCTCTGGGAGGCTGTTGCTACGGGAACAACTCACCGATGCCAACCACAGCCTGACTGATGTGAGTACAAACAACATGTCTGCCTGTTTGTCCCAAACCTCTGATATGATTTTGTACTGGCACAAAATAGACAACCACGTTTTGAGTATACATTTGGTTTTCCTCAGAACTTACTGCCTCCCTCTTACTGTAGATCTACATAGAGCTGGATATTATCTATCATCCAGTTGAGGGATCTGCAGGAAACTGGCAAGGACTCGACTTCCTCCAGGCTGAAGATGACGAAGAAGACGAGTAAGATCATAGACCTACGCGAGAGTGAATACTTAGATCTTAGGTTTGGATGAGGGACACAAAAAGATTGTCAGGGGAAGAATTCAACTAGTTCTGTTTTCTTTGGAGTTGGTCAAGAAGATATATGCATTCAATGCAATGTGATTCAGTGATTTTGACCAGTGATTAAAACAAATAAATAACAACAATAATGCAGAGGCCCAGATCAGCAGAGGGAGCGCTAACCAGACTTTTTGTTTGATTTTCGTTTCTCTCCTTCATCAGGTCAGGTCTGGTCATCAGGAATGATGGATTTGATGACCCAGAGAGGTGAGTTCACTCGACTCAACACAACTTCTACTCAGTAAACTGGTGCTAACCTGTGAAAGCTAACTTTAAGCTATCACATAGATAGATAGATAGATAGATAGATAGATAGATAGATAGATAGATAGATAGATAGATAGATAGATAGATAGATAGATAGATAGATAGATAGATAGATAGATAGATAGATAGATAGATAGATAGATAGATAGCAATGTCTTCTTTTAGCTAACTTTAAGCTAACAGATAGATAGATAGATGGATAGATAGATAGATAGATAGATAGATAGATAGATAGATAGATAGATAGATAGATAGATAGATAGATAGATAGCAATGTCTTCTTTTAACTAACTTTAAGCTAACATATAGATATATAGATTGATAGATAAATGATAGATAGCAATGTTTTCTTTTAGCTAACTTCACACTAACAGATAGATAGATAGATAGATAGATAGATAGATAGATAGATAGATAGATAGATAGATAGATAGATAGATAGATATAGATAGATAGATAGAAATTTCTTCTCTTAGCTAGCAGTCTGCTTTTAGCTAACTTTAAGCTAACAGATAGATAGATAGATAGATAGATAGATAGATAGATAGATAGATAGATAGATAGATAGATAGATAGATAGATAGCAATGTCTTCTTTTAACTAACTTTAAGCTAACATATAGATATATAGATTGATAGATAAATGATAGATAGCAATGTTTTCTTTTAGCTAACTTCACACTAACAGATAGATAGATAGATAGATAGATAGATAGATAGATAGATAGATAGATAGATAGATAGATAGATAGATAGATAGATATAGATAGATAGATAGAAATTTCTTCTCTTAGCTAGCAGTCTGCTTTTAGCTAACTTTAAGCTAACAGATAGATA
The DNA here is from genome assembly GCF_963457635.1 of Microchirus variegatus. NCBI lineage: Eukaryota > Metazoa > Chordata > Actinopteri > Pleuronectiformes > Soleidae > Microchirus > Microchirus variegatus. The sequence continues at coordinate 8,093,487 of NC_139808.1, read as the reverse complement.
GATAGATAGATAGATAGATAGATAGATAGATAGATAGATAGATAGATAGATAGATAGATAGATAGATAGATTTTACTGAGACCTACACACTGTATGGTTTATGAACACTATCACTGAGCTCTCCCTCTTTCTCTCCTGTCAGTCAGAGGACTATCACTCGCCCAAGTGAGCTGGACAGAGAGGTTCGTCGTCTCGGTCAAAGTCTGCTCATGTCTGGAGAGGAAGACGAGGACGACTATGACGATGATTACGATGACGACCTGGATGCTTCCAACATCACCTTCACGCCTCTGCTGAGGTCTGCTCACCTAAATGACTGTTTTCATGTGTGTCATGATCTCATCTGTGATTTGCTGTCTTTCAACAATATCTATGTGTGTGTGTGTAGTCGCTGCAGGCCGCTGTCAAGAAGTGTTGCCATAGGATCACCCAAAGTCCAGAGCTTTCAGGTGAGTCCATCCATCCATCCATCCATCCATCATCTACTACATCGACTCAGATGAACTGAACCGAGGCATCGTTGATATGAGCGATAACACCTGTGCTTTTCCGGCTAAAACATGTCAAAATAAATACGATAAAGCTCAAAGCAAAGCAGCCAAGACCTCTGTTATAAACAATCTAAAGATTAATTATGAGATGTCGTGTGAAAAAAATCCACTGTATCACCTGCCCAGGCCCAGCACCAAAACAGTTGTTGTCACTTTCACAGACTAATTTATTGACACGAGAACCGGATATTCCCCTTTACGAGCAAATATTAGCTATGCTGTCAACTGGCAGGAAACATGACTCCAAATGAATAGTAAATAAATATTGTCTGCTAACAAGTACATACAAGGCTGTATGAAATTAAAATAATGTTGTGTAAACAAACAATCAGGTTAGGTTGGGGTTGGGGTTGGGGTTAGGTTAAGGTTAAGGTTAGGGTCAGAGTTAGGATAAGGCCAATAGTAATTTTGACCAAAGTTAGGGTTAGGGGTTGGCTTTGGGGTTAGGGTTAGTACGTCTCCAGGAAATAAATGGAATTCAATGTAATGTTCTCTAATGTCATGGAAACCATTGTGTGTGTGTGTGTGTGTTCAGGTGAATGTAAACATCCTGGAGGCTCAGAGACTGGTTGGCGTGAACATCAATCCTGCAGTTTTTATCAGGCTGGGGGATCAGAAGAGACACACAGCGACACAGAAGTCGACCAACTGCCCCTTCTACAATGAGGTATTATCATGTCATAATGCAGTTCAGCACAGTATGAACACAATGATGTGAAATAAACACAGACATTTACTTAATCTCCTCTGTCAGAACTTCCAGTTTGAGTTTCAAGAGGCTCCACAGCTCCTCTTTGATAAAGTCATAGAGATGAAGGCAAGTTCCATTCTATTTCATCTGCTGTTACTGTGGTGACAGGCGTGGACACAACCGTTTTAAACACCTGTAATGTCACCTGCTCTCAGGTGTTCCACAGGCGGACTCTGGCTTTCCTGATGACCCACATTGGAACATTTAAGATTGACATCTCCACTGTTTACAACCAGCCAGGTAAAGAACTGCTCACACGCACACGGAACTCTGATTAAAAAATACTGCAGTGCTAACTGTCCTCTGAACTCTCTGCATGTCCAGACCACCGCTTCTACCAGAAGTGGGCTCCCATCACTGACCCGGCTGACACCAGGTCAGGGATTAAGGGTTATGTTAAAGCTAGCCTCAGTATTCTGATGAAGGGAGACGCTCTGACCATGCCGAGTGTGCTGCCGAGCTCAGCGTCCGGAGTCGGTGATGACATAGAAAGGTCAGCAATGTTGCATCGTCTTTGACCACAAGCAATTTCACCAAAACAGTACATAGGTCTTAATGAAGGACAAATATCAGAGACAGATACAGTGGTTAAAGTCATAAACCAGTGCTTATGTATTAGATCACCGCCCAATGTAAGGTTTATGCCACAGCTGCTAAAATAGAATTATTTAATATAATAATATAATTATATAATTAAGATGTCAAATTATGGTTCTAAAAATCAATTTTAGTGGTTGAATGTTATGGTTGATTAATTTCTGACTCAGAGAAGCCCAGTGAGCCAGCTCTAATTTGGGTATAAAAAGGTTATTTGCCAAATAAATAAAAATAGCATTTCTAGTTTTAAGGTTTTTATGATAGGTGGTCTAATACATTTGTTAAGCACTATAGATATTTTGATGTGTGTGTAAGACAAGACAAGCAGTTCATAAAACAGCATTACAGACAGTATATTTTTGTGCTTGAATAACTACACACTGTTCAAATGAGATAACAACTTCAATGAGTATCACCTGAGGAGGTGGTTCCTGATCGGATCATAAAAAATAAGGAACTTGGGGAGGATTCCAATCGAGCTAACTTTGTTGATTGTTATGATTACATCATGTTGGAGGAGGGACCACATTAAAACATGGGATGGAAATGAATACAGGGATAACCATGTATGAGCAGCTCTGGCCTCTGATGTTGTTATTCTTGTAGGAACCTTTTGCTTCCTCGAGGCATGGCCACTGAGCGACCGTGGGCCCGTTTCCGTGTCCGCATCTACAGGGCAGAGGGTCTGCCCACCATGGATGCCGGTCTCATGGCTAAGATGTCCAAGGTCACCGACAGGACAGTCTTCATCGACCCTTATGTACAAGTGACCTTTGCAGGACAACAGGTACTCAGATGAATACAGTGTTTTCCTTCATGATGCAGATGCATGCATTGCTCTCAGCCACAGTTAATCTACTGATATACCTGTCTAGGGTGAAACATCAGTCGCCAGCGCCACCAGCTGTCCAGATTGGAACGAGGAGATCAACTTTATCGAGCAGTTTCCTCCTCTTGCTCAAAGAATCAGAGTCCAGATCCTTGATGACGCCAAGATGGGAGACATTGCCCTGGCAACACACTTCCTGGACCTGCTGCAGATCTCTGACCCCACCAGGAATGGTACGGTGACTAATAGTGTACACGTGTAACGTGATAATGTTAGTAGTGAGAAAATGTGGAATATGTGTATATGTTACAGCTTTTACATGTCTGTTGCCTTACTTTAAAAGTATTCTATCTTTTGACTGCAGGGTTTAACCCCACCTTTGGTCCAAGTTGGGTCAACCTGTACGGTTCTCCGCAGAACTCCACCCTTGGAGATGTCCACCAGGTAAAACAACACAACATTTAAACCTTTTTGTTAAAGGTCTAATATGTAATATTTGAGCCACACTAGGTGTCAGACCAAAACCAAAATGCTGGGTGTGAATTGTTACTGCCGACTGAGTTAACAGGTCATGAATATGACTGGGAGGTGTCACTTTTACATGTTTATAGACAGGTTCTAACTTTTCAGACTGGATACCAAAAAAGAGGCCTGATAATAACACATAGAGAAAGATTGGGATGTTCCACACACATTTTATTTACATCATTAATATTTGTTTCCGGATATCTTTTAAATCCTACCTATTGGACCCTTAAAAACAACATATTCATGTATTTCCCCAAATGTATATCTCAGAGGGCTGTATGGGCTGTAATTCAGACTCACCCTCATGTTTCCTCTCCAGGCTTTGAACCAGGGTCTGGGTAAAGGAATATTTTATCGTGGTCGAATCCTCCTAGCTCTCTCCGTGGAGGTTTACTCCTCACCAGCTGCTGCCATGGATACAGCCTCACTTAATGTGGGAAAGGTATCCCCCCCCCCCCCCTTTTTTTTCCATGACTATTGGGCTTTATGTACACTCATAACATCCCTCTAATTAAGTCCCACCTGATCTCTCACGTCACTGACTCGTATTTGCCTGTTTTCAGCTGAAAGGGACACTTGGAAAGCTGGGAATGAGGAAGAAGAGGAGCAGCAAGAAGAAAGAGAAGAATGATGGTCAGTCTGACGAGGATGTGGGGAATTATGAAGTTAAAATGCAAAAGGATGGGTGTAGTTTCCTAATAAAATAACTAATAAAACTAATAAATTAATAAATATTATACATATTATATATATATCAGAAGAAGAAGAAGTCTTATTGCTCCAGTAAATCATGACGACAACAACACTATCAAACAAGTGTGTATCAAAGACATATTACCAGATAAAAAACAAACAAAAAACAACTATTGAACAAAAGAAAAAGACGCAGGAAAACCAAATGGAAAGTATTGAGCTTACAGAATAAATGATTTTCTTTTTTGAAGTATGAGGCTGGAGCTTGAGCTGAAAACCTGGACACCGGTTTAATCTTTAAGCATTGACTACAGTGATAACTGCTAAATTAAACAATCCTGTGAAGACAAAGAACACTTGCTTGTTGTTTTTCTCCAGCGTCTGCCGGTGGTTTGTCCAGTGACTCGGGAGAAGCAGGAGTTGAGGTACCAGATGTCATTACCGTGGACATTGAGACGATCCACCCTCTGCCTCAGGTCAGTGCCCTCATCACTAACACCATCTAATATAGATTTGTTCTGTGCAGAAGTTTTTGTCATTATCTTGGGTTCATTATCTTCTTCTTTGCGATTGAATTCAACATATGTGTTCCTTTTCTTTTCACCATTTTTTCATCTGTTCATTCCCGTTAAATCTTGTGTTGATGGAAATAGTGTAGTTTGAGTGATTCTTCTACATAACTGCTTCTTATAAGCTATGAATGAATGAGCTCAGCACTTCTACTTCACATTAAGGCCTTTAACACTGACAAGAAATACTTTAAACCCTCTGCAGATTTGGGAGGATTTCATACAAACAGCATCCATGTGTTCATGTTCTGTTCTGCAGTTCTCAGACTTCTTTTTTTTTTGTCAACCTCAGGGTTTTCTGGGGGAGATTGAAGATTTCCTGCTATTCGCATCTTTGTTTGAAATCACAATGATAGACCCATCCGTGGGAACGAGACCACTGACCTTTGAACTCTCCATAGGTAAGTGGTGTATTCTATTGGATTATTTCCCACTATACAGTTACAGCATGGGTTGATTCTATACAGTTTGGATCGCTTTCCATTACTGCAGGACCGCCGTTGTCATACCACAGCTGCACAAAAAAGTGTTTAATTATTTCTACTTGAGCAGGAAAGAGGCTGCCAGTTAGAGGATAAACCTATTAAAACAAATTCAGTTAAAACTATTGTAATTTTGATATACTTAAAGCCTGAGTGGGTTAGACTCAACCTCAACTGAAACGATTAATCGATTATTAATCGATTACTAAATTATCGTCAACTGCTTTTTTCATTATTAAATAAGATTGTTTCAGCTTCTTAAATGTGAATATTTGCTTCTTTCTTTGCTCCATATAACAAAGAAATCATTAAAAGTGAATCATTTTGGTTTGTGGACAAAGCAAGACATTTGAGAACATTGTCATTTCAAGGGAAGAGCAGTAATTGACATGGATGTGAAGGTTCTTTACCAGCTGTTCTGTTGCTCACAGGGAATTATGGGAAAGTGGTAAGGGTTGGTAAATCCAAGAAGAGCCAAAGCAGGGAGGAGCTTCACAGGAGCAGAGAGGAGCTGAGGAGTAGCAGGGAATCTCTGTATGACGATGAGCAGAGTCTGCTGGAGTCAGAGGATGAGCTGGACAAAGAGGACGTGCTGAATCTGGGACCTGAGAACAGATCAGTGTCCGATGCCATGAAACCGCAGCCCACGGAGTACGACAGGTAAATAACCATGTCTGCACCTACTCGGGTTACTAGACCACAGCCTATCCATCCATATTTTTCCCATTTTTTTCCTTTTCCACTTCAACAAAACGAAAACAGGAAACAATACCCACCCACTGATTCTATTCTATAAAATGATGTACAAAAAGAATCTAAAACAAAAAAGAGGTGGTAGTTACTGGACAAGGGGAAGCAATAATAAACCCCCAAAACCTCTTTTTGGTCTACCGAAGGTCATTCTCCATGTCAATCTCTCTTTCTTTCTGTCTGTGTCTCCAAGGTCATTCCAGTGTATTCCCCTCCAGCCGCCCTCCATTAAACAGAAGCCCTGTCTGTTTGTCTGGACTCAGTTTGAGGATCACAGTTTTCGTCTCCATCAGTCGAACTGGCTCAGCAAGACGGCAGACAGACTGGTACGAGATGAGACGGCGTCTTTGAGCTTCTGAATACTGAAAAGAACAACGATGATGTGTTGTGTGTTATCTGGCTGCCTTGTCAACAAACCGTGGACATGTCTTGTCTTCTTTGCTCTCTACTCTCTGTGTAGGAGATTGGTCTCAATGAGGTAGAGCGACTCCTGAGGAGACCGAGGAGTAAGGCAAGGGATCGCCTGGTGGAGGTGCTGCTGGAGCTCGTGGTTTCCTGCAAGTCAGTTTACTCAGTTTGAGTCGAATGTGGTTTGACATGTTCTGATTTGCCCCCCCCCCCCCATCTGTCTTTACCGGGTTGTCTATTTGTGTCTTTGTAGGCAGTTTAATGTGTTTGGTGCCAGGAAGACTCAGGCTCGTCCCAACAACCTAGACAGATGCAGGAAGGGATTCATCAAGAAGAGCTTAGTGAGTCTGTTCTTACCTGTGCCCATCCTGTCTACTTTCCTATCTCTCTATTACTTATTTTTTTTAATTGAATGTGTGATTTGTCTTCAGGTCCTGTTGGCCAGACAGGCAGCCAGAGCCAAACGGAGGTTAACTAGAAAGAACGCCAAACAGCGTTTGATGGATAGCAGAAAACTCCTGAAGAAACTCCGCTTTCTGGCAAAAGAGGTCAGAAAGAGGTCACTGTAGGCCTCCATGAAGATTCTATCAAAGTGTGTAGCATGTATTTTATCGGAGGTCTGACATCCACACCTCTCTCTCTCTCTCCAGCCCCAGAATACCATCCCAGATGTGTTTCTGTGGTTACTGAGTGGAAGAAAGCGATTGGCCTATGTCAGGATCCCTGCTCACTCCATCTTTTTCTCACTGGTGGAGGAGAAGAGGGGCAAGGACTGTGGTCGTGTCACGACCTACTACATGAAGGTATATAAAATCATTAGGGTTTATTGCTGTTACGTCTCTAAATCATCCATCATACACACACAGCATCTCAAAATCAGATTCTCACCATGGTTCACCATTCTGTCTCTTATATCATTCAGTTTCTTACATCACAGATTACGTTTACTGCCTTGTGAGTGAATCAATTGGTTCATCAATCGATAATATTCACCATCATGTTTCTGACATTTCTGATGGTATTGTTTAACAGAGGGTTAAGCTTCCTCACCCATCACTGAAGATGATATTTTGAAATACACATCACACTATTGACTTATCAATAGACTTTTTTTCCACAGGTAAAAGAAGAAAAGGGACTCAGATTTCAGAATAAATTTACAACTTTTATGGTGACAAAGACTATTTGTATCTCAATCTGAATTTCCAGATGTTTATAAATTATTTGGTGAAATTCTCAGGCATAATTTAAAAGAAATTACAAAAATGCCACTCCTTTCACAAATGTATTCATGCTGTGCTTACACTGCAGCATGCATCATTTATTCACTCCTCCTTCCCCCCGCTACAGTTTGTGAGCCACTGGTATAAAGCATTCTGTCTCTTAAAGGGGCCATATTATGCAAAATCAACCCTTTAATCATTTAAATCCTTATATTTGGCAAAGTGCGAAAAAAAGATGACTCACTCATGTTTTTGTGGTACTCCTCAATCTAAGTACAGGAGATGAAACATGCAATGTTGACTTCCGCACTCATTGGGACGTCACAATGTGCTAAATTCCTGGAATTGTTGTCTCTTGTAGCTCCACTTTGTCCGTAAAACACGTAAGAGTTCTGGCGAGGGCAACAGTATTCCGAAAACCCAAAGTCAGCAAAGTCCGCAAAGCGTTCTATTCTTGGCTCCACAGTGCAGCACAGAGTCCTACACAAACTTCCAGCCTCAGAGGATTTATCTGTCCAGTGGATACATGTTATATATGACGGCAATGTGCCTGCTAGAGCCTGCAAATGATCACTTTTCCAAATGCTAACTGCTGTTAGCTCCCAGTAGCCTCTGTGGCTGATGTCATTTCCTGTCCCTTACTTTTTACTTTTTTTTAAGGTGGACCTAAAGAGATACTACTAAACCGAGAGTTCTGAACAGGGCTGTTTTGGCAGGGTGAAAAAAAATCAGTGGACACACTCCCAATTGCTTCTCTGCGCTCATTAGCATGTGTGTTTCTCTGTCATCTCAGTCTCCAGGAAGTTCAGCGAGCGAGATCTTTGCAAAGCTTGAGGTCTACATGTGGCTCGGTTCGGCCAAGTATAGTAAAGAGGCCATCACCTCTTTGCCGGAGGAGTTCCTGCCTGTGTATGCAGAGGAGGACGAAGAGGAGCAAAATCTGTCTCTTGAGGGGAGGAGGAAGCTTCCTGTTAGTCTGTCCTGTCAGGGTAAGTGAGCTCACCTTGTCTAAATATAGAAAATAGTGTTTGCTTTTATTTTGTCTTGTCAACTGTGAAGCTCGGCTCGTCAGCAGTGACTGGTGGTGACATCACCCATGAGGTGAAGACACGGTGTTTGTTACAAATAAACATTCAACTTTTTGTGGTTTAGCATAAATAAACAAAAAAAAAATCTACTGACATTTCAGTCCACTAGATGGTGCCAAGTGCTCATTCTCACTAGAGTTGCTGTGTGAGTGTATCGCAATAAATGGTTTCGCAAATTCTCAGAATTTTGCAATATCATGGTAATATCGTATTGTGGTGTCTCTGGCGATTCCCACCCCTAGTCCTTTATCGTTTCCTCTAAATAGGAACAAAATCTACAAAACTAGCATTGCATTCTATTCAAGAAAACATGAAACTAGTGATTAAGGCCATTAACTCCTCGGGAAAACGTTTTCTAATGTTATAAATAAAAAACCAGTCGAGAAACTACATCCACTTTTTACAGTCTGTGAGTTCAGGTGATGGTAAATCTCTTTTTCCTCTGCAGACAGCAGGTACTTCCAGTTACGATGTCATCTGTACCAGGCACGTGGCCTGATGGCTGCTGACAGCAATGGCCTCTCTGATCCCTTCGCCAAGGTCCTTTTCTCTACCCAGTGTCAGGTCTCCAGGGTAAGTACACAAACCACTGAGCTGTTCATTTATTGTTAGGCTCAGTGTTTTTAGATTCTAAATATTACAATCCATGACCTGTAAAACAAGTTTCACCACACTATTTGTGTGTGTGTGTGTGTGTGTGTTCTCAGATGTTGACAGACACACTCTCTCCAGCCTGGTGTGAGTGTCTGTTGTTCGACAGAGTTCTGCTGGAAGGAACCAGAGAGGAACTGGAACGAGACCCGCCTCTCATCATTATCAACATCTATGACTATGACTCAATGGTAACGCTGATATTCTTGTGATTATTTATCTGCTTAGGTTCATCCCTCGTCTGTCATAATAGCCTCTGTATGATCATGTGTTTGAGCAGGGAAGTCCGAAGCCACTGGGACGAGCATATGCAGAGCCTGAGTTCAAAGCTGTGGAGCAGTATTACAAAAGGCCCTCCCTCCGCTTCTTTGACATCAGCAAAGGCAGGGCCCCCGCCGGTGAGCTGTTGGCTGCCTTCGAACTCATCGAGCTGGACTACTCTGGGTTTGGAGAGGTAAGACTCATCAAACCAATCAATTATACCACACTTATTAGCTGAATTAGAGTATTTTCTGGACTCTCCACCTGTGTATTCCCTTACAGAGGCCATTGAACATTTCCAAAAACATAGTATTTCAACATTTTAGAACACACGTTGTGCCCATATACTGAACCAGAAAAACCCTTGCCCCTGCAGCCCTGTCTCCCCAGCAGTGTGGAGCCTCAGGAGCTGTCCTACATGGAGGATCAGAGATGTTACATCATCCCAGAAGGAGTCCGACCCGTTCTGAAGACGTTCAGGATCGAGGTCTGACAACAAATACACACACTTGGACATGTTGCACATGTGTTTAGACTTTAGTCTGTCTTTGCTGCTGCTGTAACAAGTGAATGTCCCCTTTTGTGGGATAAATAAAGTTTATCTTATCTATCACACAATAGAGGGTTTTAAATAGTGACAGGCAGATGGTGATGATGAGTAGATGAACCTGGAGCACAGGAAAATAGAAACAAATTCTTCCACAAAAAGGAGAATGAGCGTTGTAGGTTTGTCACATGCTTCACTATCAATAGATAAATGGAGTGATTTTATGAAGACAGTGTGAGGAGCTGTGTTTTTTTTTTTTACTGCTGTAGAGACCAGGTTAATGTGGTGAAATGATAGCATGAAGCTGTTCTGATCAGGAGCTCAGCTATGGCTCAGCTAAAAACAGGCAGGAAACAAAATGACAGGCGATAGGAAACTACAGCACTAATGTCTGTGTGTGTGTGTGTGTGTTCAGGTTTTGTTCTGGGGCCTGCGTGAGCTGAAGAGGGTGCAGCTGTTTGAGGTGGAGCGCCCTCTGGTGAGGGTGGAATGTGCAGGGCGTCAGCTGGAGTCCGAAGAGATCGAGAGCTACAAAGTTCACCCCAACTTTAGAGAGGTGGTCCGCTACATTGACGTGGTCAGTTTCTGTTACTTATATTAGAACAACAATTGCAGGTATAAGGGAATAGAAACACAACTAATGTCCTCCCTCCTGTTTTTAATTTCTTGTGCTACCAGGAACTGCCAGAGCAGTCGTACCTCCACCCTCCCCTCACTCTGTTTGTGGTTGAACATCGATCCTTTGGTCGCCTCGCTCTCGTTGGGTCTCATGTGGTCCAGAGTCTCATGGAATATGCCCCACCTGAGCTGGGAGGGGGGGCAGAGGAGGATGATGAGGAACCTAAGCGAAAAGGTAAGAGATACAGAACTAGTGATGATGGTAGTTGTAATTTGTTTTGAAAACCCTATTGCATCATTCACAAACCTATGCGAGTTCTGTTTCATATCATATGGTAATAGTGTTATAACTGTAAGGTGATCATTTTGTTATAGGGAAGTAATATATCACACTTTGAGGACTCAGCTATATATGTATACTGTATATATATTATATATAAATGTAATCTTTATTAAATGGTTACTGTTATTTTGATGATATGGTGTTATTGTAATAGTATCTCCTTATTACCACATTATTACCTTGTTATAACTTAGGTGAGAATTGTATTAGAAATAAGATGGTTATTGTCATCATGTCCCCTTCTTATTACAAAGATATTACCATGTTATTACTGTACTGTAACGTAAAGTCCTAAACATAAACATAGCTGTCATTCTCTTTTTAACATCACCTGTATACAATCCAATGTGATACAGCAATGTCCTCTGCAAATGACAGTTGAGTAACCTTTTAGTTTCAATTAATTAATTTTCATCGACACACTTTCTTTGCCAGTTTCTTTCGCAATATCAGACTCTGTGAAGAGGGTAAACACTCTGCGGTCAATGAAGAAAATGGGATTAAGCACCCTGTCATTCAAACAGTCCAGGATTCCCTTCAACCCCATGACGCTGGTTCGTGTGCATATGTTAATCTCCTGTCTGTTCATTTAAAACGCATACAAAATGTTTTAAAGTATAACCATAAATGATGTTGTCCTGTTCCCTCAGTTTAATCCGAAGAAACTGTTGAAGAAGGGGGATGAGCTGGAGGAGGATCTGCCAGAGAAGGAGGAGTTGGACTGGTGGTCGAAATACTACGCTTCCCTGGATGAGCTGGAGAGAGAGGTGAGAGCGTGTCTCTACAGCTGTCTCTTCTCCTGCAATATTCACAGCAGCACCACAGTGTTCTTTGAATTTTAAGTAAAAGAACAAATCCTGTGATAGCTTTAATAAGAATGACAATGAATAGCCCACAATAATTTTGTATAGAAACACTAAATTAGACGTGGGCCAGCCAGTATGACAAAATAAATAATCAACACAGAACAACTCTTGCCCCCTTGTTCTTCAAATGTTATTGTATTTCCATTCAAGTTTGTTGTATTGCATTGTGTGAAAAATGAAGTTAGGTTTTGATTTTAGACGAGAAACATAAAGATCACTGCAAAAGAATTGTTATATAAATGTTAATATTGAATTTCCTTACACAGAACGTTATGTAAAATTCATCATTAAAGAAGAAGAAAATCATTCAGTTTTTCACATAAACAATCTGTTGACTGTCTGCAGGCTGCTAAGCAAGAAGAGATGCAGGACCAAGCAGATGCAGGTACAGCTCACCTGTGTTATTTCAGTCGTATTTGTAATGTGCATTGTGCTGTAATTCCCATTCTGATATTTCATGTTGTATCGACGTGAGAAAATGTGACATATTCAAGGAGTCTTTATTTGCTCTGAATGCACCGTTTTGCTCTGAAAAAATAGTGTATTCACTTGCACTTCTGCAGATTTCCTCTCGGTCATGCTGTCGTAAAAAGGAAAATAATGTTTCTACATGAGATCATTTAGATTGAGAAATAAGAAACAGCAAAATCAGTACTAAAAATGGAAAACATGATCATACAACCATACTACAAATGAAATATCACTAAATATATGAAAAGCAATGGCAAGACAACAGCGTTAATATTTCTTTTTTTGGTTCAGATGCAGTGAATCTGTCAATGGCAAACATCGACGATGAAGACGAGGATGAAGTGGTGGTGGTTGAGGTTGAACCTCCAAAGCGCAAGGCGATTGCTACACTGAAGGTGAGTGAGATCTTAACTCTGACCTCAAGGATGCAATTTAGCGTTCTGAGGCCAATCCTGGCCGCTAGTCTGCAAATGAAATCTGCTTCAGTGGAAATCACAGTCGGATTCATTCCTCGTTCATCCGCTGTGCCTCGAGAGACTTCGTCCACAGGTCTGTACCCAAACTCTGTGTGCACAAAGTAACTCTAAAACCTCATTTGACAGAGACTTTAGCACAGTCTTAGCCAAGGACCTGGACTTCAACAGAATCTAATCCACTTGGGAGACCATTAGCGGCATAATGGTACCCAACTAGACCTGATTATTCTCAATAAAATGTGGATCTAGTCTGATTCTGGTCTAACATCAGGTCTTGCATATGAAGAACCAAGACATATAAAGACAAAACACTTCAGGACAGAAACACAGTTTTCCTCAGAGTTACTGTAATTGTTTTCTTTTAAATGTCTGCCTGTGTGTACCCAGCTGTACGGTGGTGATTTGGAATCAGAGTTCAGTCAGTTTCAAGACTGGCTGCAAACCTTCCCCCTGAGCAAAGGCAAAGCGAGCGCTGAAGACGAGGACGAAGATGGAGAGGAGAGGATGATGGGGAAATACAAGGTAATGCAGATGGAGAGATGTTTGCCTGTCTCAGTCTGTCCATTCCTTTCTCCAGTGTTCATGACACTGTGCTCTCTCTCTCTCACGCTCTCCTCAGGGATCCTTCCTGGTTTATCCCATTGATTTAGAAGACGGAGAAAACACTCACTGTCAGATCACAGACGGAATCCCCAAAAATTCACCAATTAAAGTCTTGGTCCGGGTTTACATTGTTAAGGTACTTGTCTCTGTTTAATATTTTATTAAACCCTTGTTAGTCTATTTTATACTGTTGTTCCATTTAAGGCATCCAGTGATGCTTATAGATATAAATTATGTGAGTTAGCTGCTATAAAATAGTCAACAATTAATAAATGTTAAATTTTTTCCTGTAAAAAAACTTCTATGAGTCCTACATTCTGCTCTTCTCTCTCTCATTTGTGTCCAGGCTAACAGTCTGGCTCCCACAGACCCGAACGGCAAAGCTGACCCGTACCTGATTCTCAAAGTCGGACAGCAGAGTCTCGACACCAAGGATCGATACATCCCCAAACAGCTCAACCCCGTGTTTGGAGAGTCAGTATCTGTCTGCACCACCACATGTATCTGTTCAAATTGTTTGTTTCCGACTGTTTGACTCTAACCGTCTCACTGCATCTTTCAGGGTCTTTGAGTTCACCGTATCTTTCCCGCTCGAGACGGAGCTGGCGATCATGGTGATGGACCACGACCTTGTGGGCTCTGATGACGTCATTGGAGAAACGCGGGTTGACCTTGAGAACCGGTTCTACAGCAAACATAGAGCATGCTGTGGTCTGGCTCTCTACTATGACACGTTAGTATTACTACAACAACGACAACAACGACAACATGACTTGTTACACCGTCCAGCTCAAGACTGGACAAGTTCCAAAAAAAAGTTTATTCTACAGACATGACATGGAAATCAAAGTAAAGACAATTACTGCCACTAACCTGTGGCTAGGCTCTGTACATAGTGAGACAGAAACCTTTACAATATTGTAGCGCGAAGAGAAACCCAACAGTGAGAAAACACTAGGCATCAGTGGAGAGAAAAATCTCCTTTATAACAGAAGGAAATCTCTGATCGAACCAGTTCTCACAACCAGTACTACTACCAGGACTATAATATGCTATAATCAGTATATATAGTGCAAAAATTGAAGCATGTACAGAAGGTAGCTTGGTCCCTTGGTTCGGTTCGTTTGCGTAGGTGTGAATGTAATATCGGTCCTTTGGTGCGCGTCAAATCAACCAGTCCGAGACCTGCCTGAAGGGATGGTCTTGGACCGCTTTATCCGCCCTACTTTGGTACGGTTCCTCTGGTGTGAAAGCAACCAAACCATGGGACGAAACTGTCTGGTTTAATGCATTATGGGTATGAGATGAGATACGGGATTACCCTGAATTTCCACCGAAAATTCCAACACATTTGGTGCGCACCAAATTCTGTAGGTATGAGAGCACCCTAAGAAAGACACATACAAAGTATAACTAGAACTAGAACTACAAAACCATAGTAACCAGAAATAACATATCTATATCAAATTATAACATTATTGCTACAACTATGACACAAAACTCTGCCAAATCAGAACTGACACTACACTGTCTTTCTCCAGCGATGGTTACAATATGTGGCATGACGCCAAGAAGCCGTCCACCATCTTAACGGAGCTCTGTCGGGAAAACAGCATCCCACCTCCAGAGTACAGGACACATGAGGTCAAAATCCTCAACAAGATCTTCAAAATCCCCCCTGATGCTGTACCTGAAGGTAGGACTGACAGACAAAGTGAACACACACACGCAGAATACTATACATCATGAAGCTCTAACATGATTAATACTTATAAATGTTGTCATCAGCTCTGTTGAAGAAGAACCAGCTCACTCCAGAAGAGGAAGAAGAGATAGAGGAACACGCAGCCCTGAGTGTGCTGCAGCGCTGGGGAGAAATGAAAGAGTTCCTCCCCGGTGCTTTCCCTCTGGTTCCACAGCACGTGGAGATCCGGTCCCTGCAGAACCAGGACAAACCTGGACTGCCACAGGTGACCATAACACAAACAACAACGAATATAGATCAGTCACAACAACACGACGGACAACACAATGCCACTGATGTTACGAAATATCACCAGCTGTTTGTGCCTGTGTGTGTATGTTGCAGGGTTACCTTCACATGTGGGTGGACATGTTTCCTACTGATGTTCCAGCGCCGCCCGCCGTTGACATCAAGCCCCGAAAACCTGAACAGTAGGTCAACACACTGTCGCATGCAAAATAGAACATAGTCGAGGGCCACATGATTGGTGTAGTGGTTAACACTTTTTTTTTAGCAAGACCCAGGTTTGTGATCTGATTGGAACAAGGGCCTTTCTGCATGGAGTTTGCATGTTCTTCCCATGTATGTGCGGGTTTTCCTCCCACAGTCCAAATACATGCAGATTTTGGGATTAGACAAAATGGACACCCTAAATTGCTTGTCTATGTGTTGGACCTGAGATGGACCAGGATGAGGATAAAGCCATAAAAAGGTGGATGGATGGATGGATGGAGATCATAGAAGAGAGAGAGAAAAAAGGATGAGCTGCATTGTGTATGCAATAGTTTGTTGTGTCTATGGCAACAGGTATGAGCTGCGAGTAATCATCTGGAACACAGATGACGTGTTTCTAGAAGACATCAACCCGTTCACTGGTGACCCCTCCTCCGACATCTACATGAAAGGGTTAGATCCACGCCCATATTTTATCCGTTTATTATTATTATTTTAGTATGAACTAAAATGATAGTTAAATCAGGAGCAAACAGAGATCAGTGTTGTCTTCTCTGTGCAGATGGATAAAGGGACTGGACGGACAGAAGCAGGAGACTGATGTTCACTTTAACTCTCTGACTGGAGAAGGAAACTTCAACTGGAGATTTGTGTTCCGCTTCGACTACCTTCCTACTGAGGTATCCTCACGTTGACTGACTAACCTTAACCACTGCTTACTAATGACATCCCTGATCCCCGAACCTAAACCCTAAAATCAGGATTTAACCTTCAAAATGGTCAATTGAATGTGTGAGTCTGGTGAGACTCTGAGGAGCTAAACCAATGCTGGAAATAACTCTAATAATTTTACTCATAAAAAGTCAATTTCTTGTCCTGCAGAAAGAGGTGGTTTATAAGAAGAAGGAGTCCTTCTTTTCTCTGGAGCAGTCAGAGTTTAGACAGCCTGCTGTTCTGGTGCTGCAGGTGTGGGATTATGATCGCATTTCAGCCAACGACTTCCTTGGTAAGACGTACTTTTTACTGGAACGCACATATGCAAGCATCTTAATTACCTTCATGTCCAGTTTTACAGCTCTGCTGCAGTGTTGATGATGATCTTCCTTGAATTCCTTGACACTTGGTCACTGTCATCCTCTTTCTCCTGCTCCTCATCATCACTCCTTTGTCCCCTCTCGTCCAGGCTCCATTGAGCTGCGTCTCGGCGACATGGTGCGACCGGCGAAGTCGTCCAGCCAGTGTACGATCGACATGTCAAAGGAGAGGGCGAGCCCCCGATTCTCCATCTTTCGTGCCAAGAAGATGAAGGGCTGGTGGCCACTGACTCGCCTCAAGACCGCCGAGGACTTCGAGAAGGAGGAGAAGGAGAAGCAGGCCAAGAAAAAGAAAGGCAAGAAGAGCAAGGACAGGAGGAGCAAGATGAAGAAGGAGCAACTCCAGTACACTGACAGCAGTGGCAACACTTTCCTGTTAATGGTAATGTATTTATGCTAAAGCTAACTCTGCCCCACAGATGTTTGTATCTTTATTTATATGTAAATATTCAGTATATCTGTGTGTTTGTGAAGGGAAAGGTGGAGGCCGAACTTCAGCTCGTGACATTGGAGCAAGGGGAGGCCAACCCTGTGGGGCGGGGCCGCAAAGAGCCGGAGCCTCTGGACAAACCAAAGTAAAACACGCACACACACACACACACACACACACACACATGTCCAAAATTTGACATAAACGTCATACTATACTATGTCGTCCAAAATTTGAAAAAAATCTTTGACAAAAATTTTTGGCCCAAAATTTGAAAAACCGTCATACTATACTATGTCAACCAAAACTTGAAAAATATTTTTTTGAACATTTTTTTTTTTTAAGATTTTTGAAAAAAAAATTTGGAAAAGATTTTTGAAAAAAAAATGTGAAAAAGATTTGTGAAAAAAAAAATTGAAAAAGATTTGTGAAATTTTTTTTTTAAATTTTAAATTTTTTTTTGAACAAAACAATTTGGGAAAACATTTTTGAAATTTTTTTTTTTTTAATTTTCTTTTGAATAAAAAATGTGGGTCCAAAAATTGGGAAAAAGTCATACTATCCTATGTCGTCCAAAATGTATTTATTTTTTTAAAAAACCTAAGGAAATGATTTCAATGAAAGCAAAGTGAGGACCGGCCAAAATGTCCTCACTCCGTAAAAATGACCTCACTTTGTTGGTTAAAAACCCTCACTGGTCGTCAGTATGCCACAAGTACAAGAACACACAGACACACACACACACACACACCTTGGTTTTGCATTATTTGTGTGGACATTCATAGACATAATGCATTACCTAGCCCGTTAGCCTAACCTTAACCCTCACAACTAGATGCCTCACCCTAATCCTAACCCTAAAACCAGGTCCTCAAAAAGCCTGTTAAAGTTGTGTGTACCAGCCAAAATGTCCTCACAAAGATTGCTTAACAGTTGGTCCACACAGCCTATTAAACACACACACGCTCACAGTTTCACAGTTTCAATGACATCTATCGTGTAACGTGTCTCCTGTTGTCCCTCCTCAACAGTCGTCCTACCACCAGCTTCAACTGGTTCGTCAACCCAATGAAGACGTTCGTCTTCCTCATCTGGAAGAAGTTCAAGAAGTTCATCATCGCTCTGCTTATTCTCGCCATCCTCGCCGTCTTCTTGGCCCTCATCGTCTACACTCTCCCTCAGCAAATCTCTGCGCTCATCATCAACGGATGAAGGGACGTGAACCGAGCAGATGCAATATACAACTCTGTGATGTTAATGTGTGAGCTGTGTGGTGGCCCGGTGAGTGCAAAAACAATATTACAAGGCGTGAAACTGTTTTACACAGCTAGAGACACATTTTACAAAAGACCACATGCTGATAGGATGCAATGTCAGTTACTACAGGACTCTATGAGTTTATGGTGATGGTGCATTCCATTTACATTGGAACGCGGAAGTCGGAACTGGTAATGATGTCACCCCCGAATTCACCACGTTCCAGTTGAGAAGTCCGGAAAAAAAACATTGATGAAACGTATAAGGGTTGGTGAGGCTGCTCGAAGTTTCAGAGTGAGAATTCACCACGAAAATTCCGAGTACGGACTACAAATGGAACGCACCATCAGCAGAGGTTGAAAGAGTACCGAAATATTCTCAAATTTTACTTAAGTGCGAGTAAAAGTACTGGTCTAAATATGTACTCAAGAGTAAGGAGCTAGCTTGTTTAAGGGTTAGGGTTATTAGGGCAAACCCTAACCCTTCAACAAGGTTAGGGTTATTTCTTGTGTTGTTCAAAAAGTACAAGGGGACACAAATCTCACATGAATTGTTTTTAATTAAAGGCAAAGCTTTACAAATTAAGGTGCTGACAAAATAAAATGTGTAAACACATTATGTATCAGTCAACATGGGTCAAAGGTCACAGATGCTTTAACTTTCTCACTTTAATTAGCGCCAATTCACCAGTTCCGATGTGTGAATTTTTATTTTTTTAAACTCAGCCCATCATTTTATTTTTACACAGTAACTGATGTGATTTAAAAAACTTAAAGAAAAAAAAAACATACTGAAGTAAAAGTAAAATTGCAAAATTTAAAAAAATCTACTACTACTACTCAATTACATGAGTAAATATAATTCATTACTTTCCACCTCTGAGCGTTTCAAATCTTGTAAATTTGGACTGTGAAATGCATTTTTTTTAATTATTATTTTAATTTTTCCTGAATGTAAATCGTTAAACTGTGTTTCACACTTTAGTAGTCTTGTGTCGCACTTATCAGCCACCAAATAATCCAGGATCTGTGTTACTTTCAGGTTCATTCACGACCAGAAAAATAAATCACTGGACACCTACAAATTCAGGCTTAACTCATAAGCATATCATATATAATAAATATGTAATTGAAATGTTATTAGACCGTAAAACTGTATAGTTATATTGGAGATTTTCTTTTTTACGTCACATGATGTGATAAATCAGCACTTTTGTGTACTATTGTGTACAAGCTCAATTGTCTCGATGAAGTTGTTTTTACGTTGAAAGCCACTAAGTTAAAGAAGAAAAATAAAGAAGCATATTTTGCACTGATGGAAGAAAATGGTGATGAATGTTTCAATGTCTGTGTAAGTAAATACATCAACAACATGTAAACAAAAGGTATTTATACCATTAAACTGCTCAGCAGTAGACTTCACTTCTGAAACTTACCTTTTCGTCCTTATATGGACATCCTGGGGGTGTGTGTTTATAGGGCACATATTCAGGCTTTAAACATGCATTTTTTTTTGTCGTCTTATGTGTTGTTGAGTCAAAGTTAGGATTTATTTTATATCACATTTTTAGCAGTGATATAAAGTAGCAATAATTGTGCAAAAGTCACAAAATATTATAATATTTTCTTCCGATCCGATCATAAACTTTTGTGTTTATACAGATGGTGAAAATTAAAGACATTAAAATTAGGGCCAACGTGAACAAAATCACACACCGACGACTTAAGTTCTTCATAAATGTAAAGGTATTTGTGTAAATCTGTGGACAGTTGATCCCAAATAACTGCATTTTTCTTCTTTAGATAATGTGATCGCTATAGGAGTGAGTCAGGACACTTACGCTTACAGCTTACAACGGGAAGTCGGAATGGTTTGTTTACACAAACGTGCTCTGATTGTTTCCTCTGTCGATGTTGGTTTGTTAGATTCAGAACTGTGTTGGCCTCTTAGGTCAGAGTCGAGAGGGGAAGTGATGTCTGAGGAACAGGTCACGCTTCAGCTTAAAGCAAAGATATGGAGAGTTTGTCTTTCTTTTGGAGTCAGGAATGTCTATTAGTCAAGTCATTTATCACCAGAGAAATTCAGTTTTGTGCAGCAGTCATGTTTCCCAGATGATGATGATGATGATGATGACCCTCTAATCTTTGGCAATTCTCTGACTTTTTCCACGAAGTATGGCAGGAGACTGCTACACACACACACACACACGCCTTGAGCTGCGTCAAATCAGGCCGTTAAAGCCACAAGGGAATTTATAGTTATTTATTTAAAAGCACCAAACCAGCACAAGGCTCAGTGTGACACACATATAGCCACAGACAGGCTGTGGACTCACATTATTGATGAGTTAAGAACTGATTTCACTGTGTTTTGTACAGTAGTTGAAGGTTGAATTATGCTTTTTAAGATGCTTTGTATCCTGACAGATTACTGTCAGCTCTACAGCGCCCCCTCTCCCCCTTCAGTCCACCAGAAATATGACAACTACTGCCTGGTCCTTGTTCTCAAAAAAAAAAAGGTTGGTATTAAGCCCTGGAGTCAAATTTGAATTTAACAGTTGTTGAAAATAAACACGTTTCATGTTCTTCTGAGGGTGGATTTAGAGTTTGGTGATCTGCTTTTGTAAAAAAAAAAAAAAAAAAAAAAAAAAAATGTAAATATGTGAAAAACAAATGACATCATTTTAACTGTATTTTGAATGTAGAATTGTTTAGCAGCTTATTTTCTTTCTTTCTTCTCCGTGTATGTGTGCGTACACTTGTGTGTGCTCGGTCAGCAGTGCGCGCCGCCGCAGCAGGAGGGCTCCGCCGCCGTGTGCCGTGAACGCGCCTGTCCATGCGGTTTGATTGAAGAAGAAGAAGAAAAAAAAAATCAGGGGAACAGAAAAGACACAGCTGATGGTGAGAGGGTGAAAAAAAGACATGAAGCAGAGAACAGACCAGCGCAGAGCAGACACCGGGTCTATCCTCTCATCTGAAGCCGGTGCCGGTGCTCTGGGCTCCGGGCTCCGGTTCTCCGCTCGCCTCCTGTGCTCTTTGTGAGCTGCTTCACACACACACACACACACACACACACACACACAGACCCGGGCTGAATGAAGATTATCCGCCGGAGAGAGACTCGTTAGTTTGGACACGTTATTCTTTCATATTGGAGCTTTATTTTTTTTCTATTCTTCTTTCCTGTGGAGGCTCGTGAGCTTTAATTTCCTGCTGGATTTTATCATCTTTTGTCTGGAGAAACTGGGATCGATGCTGCGGTGAAGTCACTGACACTGACCGCATATCCGCTCTTTAATTACCGCTTATATCAGGCTCTACATGCTTTAATCGTATTGGGGACTCGATGATGATGATGATGATAATGGGATTGTTTTCCCCACATAACTGCACGGTGCATTTTTAAAGCATTTTAATCTATATATTTTTATATATATTTTTTTTTTATATAATAATTGCCTCTGTGTCTCGCCCAGTTTCTTTTGTGTGGATTTGGGTTATTACGGTCAGTCCCGGTCGGTCTGTCCTGGCACCATGCCAGAGTGTGTGTCGGTGTCAGAGTTCGTGCAGGAGGTCCAGGAGGACTGGAGCTCCCCCACCACCTCATCCTTCACCTCCAAGATGATGAGCTGCAGGAACACCGTCTCCCTGCTGGAGGAGGTCAGTATCCCACAGTCTGCTGCTGCTGCTGCTGCTGCTGGACTCAAGTCACTCATTCAGCTTCCAGAAGCCATGACTCATCATGTTTCCTGATGAATGACACGCACAGACACTATTGTGTCAGGTGATTGTCTCTTCTGTCCTCAGAGTCAGGGGCGGACTAAACTTCCTGGGGGGCAAAAATTAAATGCTGGGGCCCCACAACTCTCCTCTCTCTCTCTCTTGCTGTCATTATATTGTATCACAGAATGTTTAACAAACATATCAAAATAGAAAATATGCATTTTTTCCCCCATTAATTGCTCTTAGGCAAATATTGGGATTCATTTCACAGAGATGCTAAATTTAAAGCAACAGTGCGAGTTTGTTGTTCCGGAAACCGGAGTCGTTTCTCTTTTCTAACCCTTGTGTGAACGCAGCAATCACATGCCGTTCAGGGCCAAGAGAGATTAGACTCAGCCTGGCAATCGCTCCATGGAGTTTTTTTTGTTTGAGTAGTATCCACGAACCGGTACGACCGATGGCGCTAACATCGCAACAGCGCCGCTGCCAAAAACAGCTTTGGTTAAACAGAGTTGGAGTTACACCTTGAAAAACATACTTCAGGCTTACTGTATAAATGGGCTGCACCTGATACGTCTTCAGAATACAAACTCTCCAGTGAATCAGGTCATTATATGTGTCTCCAGAACGCGTCCTCTCCTTCAGAGGTGTCTGGATGCAGCAACAGTGCGTCTTCTTATCATCGCCGGATATATGGGCGTTGCTTCATTGGAAATGTTCATATACTAAATGCTGGTACTGTATATTATCACCACCAAGAGAGCCATCCTTGATGGTGATAACAACTTTTAAATGATGCAGCACATGTAAAGACATACATCGCTCCATCACAACATCAAATCCACTGACCTGTTCATTTGTTGTTGTGGCAGGTCTGTGGTTTCTATTCTCTTGTGAATAATATGATCTGTTTACAAGGATAAATGTGCCTGATTCTTAGAATGTTTCTTTTAAGCAGCTGGCAGCAGATCAACTCCCCCCGCCACCACCACCACCACCATCACCCCTAATACACACACACACACATGCATGGAGTCACTGACCTGAAGACTTAACAGACACACTGCCCCCCCCCCCCCTTTTTTATTTTACTCCCAACAGAGTTGGCGTATGTTACCATGGCGACAGATTAATCCCCATTAGCATTTATTGTTGTTGTTCCTGTTAATGAGAAGGACTACGGATGATTGTTAATGAGCACACACACACACACACACGCACGCACGCACGCACGCACGCACGCACGCACACACACACACACACACACACACACAGTGGACAGTTGCAAATAACTTTTCTAGGAAAACATGTTTGCTCAAACGCTGAAAGACAAAGTCGTACATCTTGTGTTTGTGACGATCTAAACACGTTTTGCACAGATAAATCAAAGAGAGACATCTGATATGACTGGATCATGTGTGTGGGTCAGTGCATTTGTAACCAACCAAATCCAAAATGATAGACTTAATCAATAACAAAATCAAATTTAAAAAAAAAAAAACACTCAGTAAGGGAAGCTGTGCTTCCTCAAAAATGTCATCAAAAATGTTTACATTTCATTAGAAAATGTGCATTAAAACGTGATAACTATACGTCGAGTTTGATCAGAATCAGTTTGTCACAGATCGTCTGATCTGATAAAACCAGTGGAAGCTCAGCTGCTCTAGGTTAGAATTGATGTATAAATAACTGGACCTGAAATGAGCTTCCTCAATTTCAACAACCTGTAACCACCGCTGGTTTCAGGCTCCTCGTAATGCTCTCGCGAGTTCTCTGTCATGACCAAGCTATTGTCATATTACCCAATTCTAAACCTAACACTAAAACCAGGCCTTAACTCTGAAAAAAAGCCTATTAAAGGTCAACACACATACAGAAATTCAGCAGATGTGACCAATATGTGAACCAATACTCAAAGAACGACTGTGTGTGTGTGTTTAGGCTCTGGACAGTGATCGGCTGGTGTTACACAAGATGAAGAAAGCTGCTAAAGCCAAATACACATCAGGACAAGGTACTGTACACACACACACACACACACACACACACACACACACACACACACACACACACACACACATACTGTATCACTGTATCACTAACACTGTTTCTCTCTGTCAGACCACGTGTCTCACCTGGAGCAGTACATCAGTTCCATGGAGAAGCTGTCGGTAAACTGTCACTCAAACGGAGAGACAGAGGTTGGCTCTGCTTTCTATCGCTTTGCAGATTTTTCTAAAGAGCTCGTCGCTCCCATGAAGAACCTGGTAAGTGGTGGCTACACGACATTACACACCGACTTTAGACCCGTACCTCACATGTATTCATAAAGATAACTTTATTTTTCACATAATGCATCTGACTGAGCATTAAATCTTTATCTCCATTATTGGATTTTCCAAAAGAATAGTCGGCATCGCCCTGAACAAGGATCCGTTGAAAATATCCGCAAACCTCTTAAGGAGTCATTTTAATGATTTTTTGAAATTCAGGAAATCATCCATTTGCCCTGATGCACTTTGACTGTGAGCTCACGTTCTTCAAAAAAAAAAAAAGTATCTCGGATGATTTGAAATTGTACATAATAATAGTCAGCTTCACCCTGAACAAGGATCTGTTGAAAACATTTACAAACCGCTTAAGGAATAATTTTAATGAATTTTTGAAATTCAGGAAATGATCCATTTTCCCTGATGCACTTTGACAGTGAGCTCACGTTCTTCAAAAAAAAAAAAAAAGTATCTCGGAATTACTTGAAATTTTACACAATAATAGTGGGCATCGCCCTGAACAAGGATCCGTTGAAAAAATTTGCAAACCTCTTAAGGAATATTATTTACTACTAAAGTTTACTATGTCACTATTGGTGACTTTCTTATTATTGGTATAGCTCATATTTATTTGTCAGTGTGTTTCGTTGCCTTGTACAATGACAATATTCTCTTGTATTGGTGTACTGTGCAGCTGAAGAGCATGCTCTACAACATCAACTTCTTCTTGGACTCTCTGGTTAAAGGAGACCTGAGGGAAGTGAAGGGGGTGAGCATTATATATATCTGTATTTGTTGTTTCCTTATCACATGTTTGTGTTCATATGTGGCCTCAGGGCGGGACTTTTTTTCATTGTCTTTGTCTCTGTAGGATCTGAAGAAGCCTTTTGACCGAGCGTGGAGGGACTATGAGAGCAGATTGTGAGTGGTGGTGAAACACGGCTCAGGGTGACTGTTGATGATTTGTCGCAAGTCCAGATTTTCTGAATCTCATGTTCTTCATTTTTTTTAATCGGCAGTATTCACACTACCTGTGTGTGTGTGTGTGTGTGTGTGTGTGTTTGCAGTAAGCAGGTGGAAAAGGAGAAGAGGGAGTTGGCCCGTCAGTATGGGATGGTCAGGACCGAGGTGAGCGGCGGGGAGATCGCAGAGGAGCTGGAGAAGGAGAGACGCTCCTTCCAGTTGAGCATGTGTGAGGTTAGTCGCCACCCTCCATTGTGACCCCCACGCAAAACACACACATCCACATTATTTACAGGGTCTCTGCAGGTTTGAAGAAGCCACATTTAAGACTTTTCAAGACTTTTTTAAGACCGTAATGAATACAATTTAAGACCCATTTCAAATCCGTACTGGCAAAAAAGTACAAAAGACATGAAGGAAAATTGGAGCCACAAATTGTTGTGTACTTGCAATTCGGCTTAGCTGTGGGCTTTCATTGAGTTTTCTCTGCTATGCTATGCTAAGCTGTAACACACTGCGGCGCGCGCACACCACACTAGCTCGTGGAGCTCGATAAATTCTCACCGGGCTGCACAGGTGACCTACTTTAGTTCCGTGTTGTAGTTATGTTATCTCGTCCTCAAAAATTTCAAAGCGAGACCAAAGTTTATGAATGTTTTAAATAAAAGTAACGATAATGGATTTTTAAGACCTTTCAAAATTGTATTTAAGACCTTTTATGAGATTTTAGGAGAATTTAAGACATTTTAAGGCCTTAAATTCAAATTTTTACTTTTTAAGACCCCGCGGATACCCTGTATTTAATATGTCTACTGTCCACACTACCTCAGAGTTTTAGAGCACCCAAAATAAAGAAGTTTGCTCTGGCTCCATTTAGTAATAGAAAGTAATATTGATGTAGCAACACAAGTCCTCCTCCCAATCAATGATTTCCACCTTGGGCAACATCCTAGTTGTCTTCTTTGTTGTTTCATTGATCCTTGCGTAATCTGGAAATTAGGTGAAATAAAGGAAACACATTGACTTTTTCTTTGTTTACTTATTTCTCCTGCTCGTTCTGCTCCTCCTATACTCTTTTCTCCTCATATCTTCCATCCTTCACCTACCTTTTAATCTTCCCTCCTGCTGCTTCTCACCAGCTCTACATCCATCACTTACTAAAATGTGCAGCTCCCTCCTTTCCTTATAACACTCGCTCCTGCCTTTTGTCTCCCAGTATCTGATTAAGGTGAATGAGATAAAGACAAAGAGAGGAGTTGACCTGCTGCAGAACCTCATCAAACACTACCACAGCCACAACAAGTAAGGATGTGCACACACACACACTAGCTACACACAAGTAGCAAAAAGAGGTAGTTGCATTTACTGTATATGTGGGTGTGTGTGAAAGTTTCCTGCAGGAGTGTGTTTCCACCACTCAGAGGCTGAAGCAGTACATGGAGGAGCTGCAAGGAGTCCTGACCACGGTACCACAACAACTACCAAATACCATTTGTCTGTTGTTGTTTTGATTTTATAGAAGATGTAAAAGATCAATAACCAGTCAGAAAAGTGCTAATATGCAACTTGAAGTGTTACCTGTTTTTTGTTTGTTTTTTGTTCACATAAAGCACACATTGAATCACACACAAAATGACCTGGATCAGAATTAATGGGACCATATGAGCCTGATTACTGCTTTTTAACCTGGATTAGTGAAGCTGCATTTGATGATGTTCAGGTAAAGTCTCCAGGCCAACTGTGATGTGTGTGTGTGCAGGTGAAGCAGCGTCATGAGGAGGAGAAGAAACAGCTGTGTGTTCTCAGAGATCAGCTGAGGCCGGTCGTCCACACTGAACAGGTCAGACACACACAGACACTGATAATAACCAATATTATAACATACTGTTCATTAGGTCATGAAGGTGTGTGTGTGTGTGTGTGTGTAGGACTCTCTACCTAAGCCGGTGTACAGTATGCACCAGCTGCTGGGGGACAAACAGTATGGAACAGAGAGATCAGGACTCCTTTATAAGAAGAGTGATGGGTAAAAGGAACAAAAACACACATAACAAACAAATATAATCCATGTCGGAGCGACTGAAACATGTCTTTCTGTGGTTTAGGTTGAGGAAAATGTGGCAGAAAAGGAAGTGCACAGTCCACAACTGTTACCTGACCATTGCACATGCTACTGTGAGTTCGTCTTTGAAGGGTTTCAAGAAATGTAATCAAATTTCCCAGCATTATTTATAGCCCCTCCCTTCTTTTGTGTCTCTTTCAGCCAAACAAACCTCCCACCAGACTGAACCTGCTCACCTGCCAAGTGAAGCCCAGTGTGGAGGACAAGAAATGCTTCGATCTTATCTCTCGTAGGACACACACACACACACACACACACACACACACACACACACACACACACACACACATACACATTCTTGTACTTGCTGCATACTGAGGACCAGCATTTCCACTTTATAAATCAACACAATTACAAATATCTACTTCATGAATGACATCGACAAAGAACTACTGGTTGCAGTACCATAAAATGTCTGCAGGTGGAGCCCCAGAGCAAAAAGGGCTGGAAACCTTTTTCGATTTTTTTTGTTGTTGTTGTAATTTTTGGTCCAAAATTTGACAAAAACATCATACTATGTCAACCAAAATTAAAAAAAAAAAATTTGACCAAAATTTGACCAAAATTTCATACTATACTGTCGTCCAAAATTTGAAAAAAAAAATTTACCCAAAATTTTTGGTCCAAAATTGACAAAAACGTCATACTATACTATGTCGACCAAAATTTGAAAAATATGTTTTTCCCAAAATTAAAAAAAATGTTTTTTACCCAAAGTTAAAAAAAATTTTTTTACCCAATATTTGAAAACAAAAATTGTACCCAAAATTTTTGGTCCAAAATTTGACAAAAACATCATACTATACTATGTCGACCAAAATTTGGAAAAAAAATTTTGTCCAAAATTTGACATAAAAGTCATACTATACTATGGTGTCCAATTTTTTTTTTTTTTTTACAAATTGAGTATAGCATGTTGTAGCAACCACAATCACAAAAGGAAGTGATTTCAATGAAAACAAAGTGAGGACGGCCAAAATGTCCTCACTCCGTAAAAATGACCTCACTTTGTTGGTTAAAAACCCTCAGTGGTCCTCAGTATGCCACAAGTACAAGAACACACACACACACACACACACACACACACACACACACACACACACACACACACACACACGCACACACACACACACACACACACACACACACACACACACACACTTCATATTGTTTCTCAATGTATCCTCAGCCGAGGCTTAACTTTACCACTTTGTCCGCCAGATAATCGGACGTACCACTTCTTGGCTGAAGATGACCCTGAGTGTGTGGCGTGAGTGAGACACACACACACACACACACACACACACACACACACACACACACACACACACACACACACACACACACACCCAGACATACCCACACACACACACACACACACACACACACACACACACACACACACACACACACACACACACACACACAGGCATATCGCATTGTACTGAAATCTAAAACTGTAAAGATGTTTTGTTCTGGTTGTTCAGCTGGATCTCGGTGCTCAGTAACAGTAAGCAGGAGGCTCTGAACATGGCTCTGGATGGGAGCAGGAGAGGGGGGCGAGTCGGGGAGAGCAGTGTGGAGGATCTGACCCGGGCCATCACTGATGACGTCAGGAGGATGCCAGGAAACAACGTCTGCTGTGACTGTGGAGCTCCAGGTATCCTCTGTCAATCAATCAATCAATCAATCAATCAATGCAGGGATTTTTGTGGAGTTTTTTTTAATTTTTTTTATTTAACCTTTATTTAACCAGATAAAAGACCCATTGAGATCAAGATCTCTTTCACAAGGGTGACCTGGCCAAGAAAGGCAGCAGCACACATCAAAAGTTAAATAAGAAGCAGGAAATGCAACATTTACAAAACAAAACATTGAAATATAAAATTGCAACTAGATAAACATAAAGTGCAGTTGTGATCACAGTAACGATTTAAGAACATAGACACTGTTCAAAGGATTTCTGTTGTCTGTCTTTTAAGATGGAGCGGAAAGCTCCTAATGAAATAAAAGCCGGCATTTTATGTTCAGTTTGGAGAGTATTCCAAGCAGCAGGGGCAGAGAAACTGAAAGCTTTTTTCCCCATCTCGGTCCGAACACGTGGAGCAGACAAGTGCAAAATGTCATTTGAACGCAAGGCGTAGTGGCTTCTGGTTCTCTGAAGAAAAGTGCTTAAATAAACAGGGACCAAGCCAAGAAGAGCCTTATAGACCAGAGTCATCCAGTGTGTGTAGCGTCTTACAGACAGGGAAGACATGGAAGCATTAGCATACAGTTCACAGTGATGAGTGAGGCGACTACAGCCAGTGATGAACCTTTATACACAGGTTATGAAAATACTAATGTACTGGGACGACTCGACTCGCCTCGGTCATTTTGCATTTCCATTAGCGATAGTACCTTGCACCTGGTACTTTTTTTTAGTACCTAATCTGGCGAGGTTCCAATCGAGCTGAGGCGATACTATGTGTGATGTCTTCAGACTGCCGTTTTCCACTGATCGGTCAGAGTGTCGTCACAGAAAGAGTCATGAGCGCGTCGTCCGACCAAGCCGAACTATGTCAAACCGTAGATCAGTTTAAAAGTCTTAAAAATCCTGAAAACGTGTGTTAATCTCCAACAATTTCCAGGGGAATGTCTTAAATCTCAATATTTAACAGAGGAGTCTGGTGTATCTAGTGACTGTGTCAGACGGAGTCTGTGCTCCGGTCACGGAGGAAGTACTGAACAAATCTTTTTTTTTAATGAACTTATTCTAATGATTCAGTTAGACTGAAAACAACGGCTCGTCACTCGTTGTGTGTGTGTGTGTGTGTCGCGTGTAAAACAAAGTCACGGCAGTTTCATGCAGCCGTGCATATCGTTCTTCCATGTTGAGGAGGAACTGTAGTGTATTGGAAACACAACCAAACCTGTAGAGGCGAGGCGAGCTTTGTTGCAAATGACAAATAAAGATTCTATTCTATTCTATATGCAGTGGAAATGCGACTTTATATCTCTAAATCAATGGTGAATCAGAAGTGTACTTTTCTCTCCTATCACTTGATTTTCATTTTGCTGGTAGATTATTATGGAATTGTTGTAATGTCAAAGAAAATCCAGCCTACAGCAGCTTTGATTGAGTTCTTTCAAGCAACGTCTATGATGAAAAGCATTTACAGTTTTTACTTTTTGCTCAATAAACTCTCTCCTCCTCTCTGCCTGCAGATCCTGGATGGCTCTCCACCAACCTGGGTATCCTGACCTGTATCGAGTGCTCAGGTATCCACCGAGAGATGGGGGTCCATGTCTCCAGGATCAAGTCTTTAAGTCTGGACAGTCTGGGCACCTCAGACCTGTTGGTAGGTCAGACTTGTTAACTAGCGTCTGTCCTGTAATGAGCTGTAGGTTTGTGCGGTATTGTGTAAATGTTTGTTTTCTGAGAACTAGTTAGAAATAGTATTCTGAGAGTCAGCTGCAGATAAGAAGAACATTTCATTTGTTGTCATCATTCATTCTTTCTCCCAGTTGGCCAGGAATGTTGGTAACTGTGGTTTTAATGATATACTGGAGGCAAATCTTCTGAGTCCTTCGCTGAAGCCATCCCAAGACAGTCACATGTAAGTGCAACACACACACACACACACACACACACACACACACACACACACACACACACACACACACACACACACACACATTCTTGTACTTGCTGCATACTGAGGACCAGCATTTCCACTTTATAAATCAACACAATTACAAATATCTACTTCATGAATAACATCTACAAAGAACTACTGGTTGCAGTACCATAAAATGTCTGCAGGTGGAGCCCCAGAGGAAAAAGGGCTGGAAAACTTTTTCAACTTTATTTTATTTTTTAAATTTTTGGTCCAACATTTTACAAAAACGTCATACTATACTATGTCGACCAAAATTTAAAAAATAATTTGACAAAAAAAATTTGGTCCAAAATTTGACAAAAACGTCATACTATACTATGTCTTCCAAAATTTGAAAAAAAAATTTGACCCAAAATTTGAAAAAAAAATTGACCCAAAATTTAAAAAAAAATTTGACCCAAATTTTGAAAAAAAATTGCCCCAACATTTGAAAAAAATGACTCAAAATTTGAATTAAATTTGACCCAAAACTTAAAAAAAATTTGACCCAATATTTGAAAAAAAAATTGGACACACAATTTTTGGTCCAAAATTTGAAAAAAAAATTTGGTCCAAAATTGAAAATAAAAAATTTGGTCCAAAATTTGAAAATAAAAATTATGGTCCAAAATTTGAGAAAAAGTCGTCCAAAATTAAAATTTTTGACAAATTGAGTATAGCATGTTATAGCAACCTAAGGAAGTGATTTCAATGAAAACAAAGTGAGGACCAGCCAAAATGTCCTCACTCCGTAAAAATGACCTCACTTTGTTGGTTTAAAACCCTCACTGGTCCTCAGTATGCTGCAAGTACAAGAACACACACACACACACACACACACACACACACACACACACACACACACACACACACACACACACACACACACACACACACGCCATGTCAAGTGACACTATTTTAAATTAAACACTGTATATATACTTGCACTCTGCAGGGCAGAGCGGAAGGACTACATCCTGTTGAAATATCAGAACGTTCATTTTGCGAGGCGGAGCCACAGCTCTGCTGCAGCGCTGCGAGCCGGCCTACAGGAGGCGACCAAGAACTGCAACATCTACAGTCTGATCCAGCTGTATGCTCAGAGGACAGACCTGACCCAGCCACTGCACTCACACATACAGGTATGTAAACATGACACATGTGAGTGGCTGATTACTTTGTACATGATATTATATAAAATCTATACATTTTTTTTTTTTTTAAACATGTGTATATAAAAAGTATAGTAAACCTGACAACGCTGTGTTTCCATGTCAACAGGAGAAGGGGGAGAGTGCGCTCCATCTTGCCGTCCTTTTGGCCGACAGAACATCACTGCACATCCTGGACTTTTTGGCTCTAAACTGGTCAGTGTTTTTCACAGATCCTGATCTGACGAGGTTTTACTAGTTAAAGTGTAAATGTGGGGTCCACCTCAGTCTAAGTACAGGAGATAAAACACGCAATGTTGACTTCCGCAGGGTATCTGACGTCAGACTGATATATTCCTGGAATTGTCCCTAAAGCAAACGCGAATGTGCAGGCGAGGGCAATAGTATCCGGAAGAGCGGAAGTCCGTGAAGTGTTCTATTTCTGGCTGCACAGCGCAGCACAGAGTTCTACACAAACTTCCAGCCTCAGAGCCTATGACGGCAATATGCCAGCTCGAGTCTGCAAATTATGGCTTTACCAAATGCTAACGGCTGTTAGCTGCCAAAGTCTCAGTGATGCTGACGTAGTTTCCTGTGTCTCATTTGCATTTAAAGAGACAGGCACTCAAAACCGAGTGTTCTGAACAGGGCTGTTTTGGCAGGGTGATTGAACTGCTGTGGTGCTTTTGACCAAAGCATGTCACAGACATGTTTATCAGGACACCAGGCAACTAGGTTAACTTGGAGAAATAGGGTATAATATGAGTCCTTTAATGTGTACACTTGTGCAATTACCTGTGTATGTTTTTTTTTCTTTTTTTTTCTCTTCTTCTTCTTATAGCGCCAATGTTGACGTTCAGACATCATCAGGGAACACAGCACTGCACTACAGCTGTCTGCACAACAAGGTCGACTGTGTGAAGCTGCTGCTGAGAGCCAGAGCCAACACACACATCAGTAATAGTCACACACAGTCACAGTCATAATGTTACGACAACTAAAATCTGCATTATGAAAATCAGGATTTTGTGATGTTAGCTCTATGTGTGTGTGTGTGTGTTTGTGAACAGAGAATGAGTTAGGAGAGACTGCTATCGACGTAAGCCGCAAGCTGAAGCACAACCACTGTGAGGTGCTGGTGAGTCATAGTTCTGGTCACAGTTACATCGAATTGCCACAGATCTGTCATTGTCATTGTAATGAAGTGTGTGTGTGTGTGTGTGCAGCTGCAGCAGGCCCAATCCGACCAGTTTGACCATCACGTTCACGTGGAGTACGAGTGGCGGCTCCGTCACGACGATCTCTACGACAGTGACGAAGAGTATGAAGACAAGGTAACCACGGCGACTGTAGCTCTACAGATGTATGTGCATCAAAGTAGACCTGCAGTTTCTTTGCTGTTCACATGACGTATGCTATGTGTGTATTAGCATTCAGCATGGGGAGGTGAGATCAGTGGTTAGTCATACTTGCTGTCCACTTCTGTTCAACACTGTTCAGTGTTGTCGAATGAAGATCCGTGTCTCATCATTTTCAGGTAGAAAAATGTTTAAACAAGACAAAAACTCCCATGTTCCCATGTCACAGCCCTACACTGAGTTTGGTGGAAATCAGTTCAGTAGTTTTTGTGTCATCTTAGCATGAATAATAAAGTGAAAAGTGCTGGGTTTGGTTTTTATGTCATGGGATGGAACAAAAAACATTTATAGCATAATGATTGAATAACACAATTTTATTTTTTAATTTAAATATGGATGACTCGAGCCAATAAAATAACCCCTCTCTGCCTCCTATTTCAGAATGGCCCAGTGAAGAAGGAGCGCACTTTGTCCTCCTCTTCATCTTCCTGCACCTCCTTCTCCTTCGCCCCGCGTCCCTTCAGCTTCAGCCAGTCCATGTCCTCCTCCATCACTCCGCCCTCCTCTGGGGCCTCAGGAGGAGCAGGTCTGCTCAGCGTGGGCAGGAGGCTCGCCATGGCCATGGACCTCCACAGCCGCACCTCTGGCTCCGTTCCAAGTCCACCTCCACCTCCTCCATCTTCTCCTGCGCCCCCGCTGCCACCCAGGGTCAAAGGTGATAACGGAAACTTAAAAAAAAAAATTGACCAGAAAGTCATACTTTGTTAGTTTGTTACTTTGTTTCTTAGTTTGTTAAAAGTTAAAAGACTTTTTTGGGAAATTTTGGAAGACTTACTAAAGTTTAGTATGTCGACCAAAATTTTACAATAAAGTAATACTTGAGTATGTTGACAAAAAGTCATAATATACTATGTCATCCAAAATTTGGCAATTTTTTTGAATGGTTGGTGTAGTGTTCAGAGAGCTTGTCTTTAAAGGTAGAAGACCTGGGTTGATGGGTTTCAAGCCCCGGTTGGAATGAGTGCTTTTCTGCAGGGATGATGCCCAGAATTTGAATAAAAAGTCATAGGATACTATGCCGTCCAAAATTTGAAATTTTTTGGGAAAAAAAGTTTTGGTGCAGAATTTGACAAAAACGTCATACTATACAATGTCGACCAAAATTTGACAAAAACGTCATACTATACAATGTCGACCAAAATTTGACAAAAAAATAATACTATATACTAAGTCGTCAAAAATTTGACAAAAATGTCTTAGATAGTTTATTGTACAACATTTGACAATTAATTTTTTTTTTGGTTCAAAATTTGACAAAAACGTCATACTATACTATGTCGTCCAAAATCGGACAATTTTTTTGATATTTGTTTTTAGCCCAAAATGTGACCAAAACGTCATACAATACTATGTCGTCGACTTCAATGTCATACTACACTATTTCGTCCAAAATATGACAATTTCTTTGAAAAAAATGTTGGTCCAAAATTTGACAAAAACTCAATACTATACTATGTCTTCGACCTCAATGTCATACAACACTATTTTGTCCAAAATCTAACAATTTTTTGGAAAAAAAAAGTCTTGGTTCAAAATTTGATAAAAAAATCAAACTAAACTATATCGTCCAAAATTTGACAATTAAAAAAAAATAAAAGTCTTGGTCAGAAATTTGACAAAAACGTCATACTATACTATGTTGTCCTAAAATTGACAATTTCTTTGAAAAAAAAATGTTGTTTCCCAAATATGTCAAAAATGTCATATACTGTCGTCCTAAAGTTGACAAAAACATCTCTGTTAGTTTGACCACCATTTGGTGTAGTGGCAAGACAACCAGAGTGAATGGGTTCAAACCCCGGTTGGAACTCGTGCCTTTCTGCAAGGATGATGTCCAAAACTTGACAAAAACTTCGTACCATACTGTGTCGTCCATGTTGTCCAATATTTGACAATCACTTTGAAAAATTGGTCAGAAATTTGACAGAAACGTCATACTATACTATGTCATCGACCTCAATGTCATACTACACTATTTCATCCAAAATCTGACCATTTTTTTGATATTTGTTTTTAGCCCAAAATGTGACCAAAAAGTAATACTATACTATGTCGTCCAAAATCTGATAATTTTTTTGAAAATTCTTTTTTTAGCCCAAAACGTGACAAAACGTCATACTATACTATGTCATTGACCTCAATGTCATACTACACTATTTCGTCCAAAATCTGACCATTTTTTTGAAAAAAAAATTTGGTCCAAAATTTGACAAAAACGTCATACTATACTATGTCGTCCAAAATCTGATAATTTGTTTGAAAATTCTTTTTTTAGCCCAAAACGTGACAAAACGTCATGCTATACTATGTCATCGACCTCAATGTCATACTACACTATTTCGTCCAAAATCTGACCATTTTTAAACAAAAATATTTTGGTACAAAATTTGACAAAAACGTCATACTATACTATGTCGTCCAAAATCTGATAATTTTTTTGAAATTCTTTTTTTTTAGCCCAAAACGTGACAAAACGTCATGCTATACTATGTCATCGACCTCAATGTCATACTTACACTATTTCGTCCAAAATCTGACCATTTTTTTGAAAAAAAAATTTGGTCCAAAATTTGACACAAACGTCATACTATACTATGTCTTCCAAAATCTGATAATTTTTTTGAAAATTCTTTTTTTAGCCCAAAACGTGACAAAACGTCATACTATACTATGTCATCGACCTCAATGTCATACTATTCTATTCTGCCAAAATCTGACCATTTTTTTGAAAAAAAATTTGGTCCAAAATTTGACAAAAACGTCATACTATACTATGTCGTCCAAAATCTGATAATTTTTTTGAAATTCTTTTTTTTAGCCCAAAACGTGACAAAACGTCATACTATACTATGTCATCGACCTCAATGTCATACTACACTATTTTGTCCAAAATCTGACCATTCTTTTGAAAAAAAAGTTGGTCCAAAATTTGACAAAAAGGTCATACTATACTATGTCATCCAAAATCTGATAATTTTTTTGAAAATTCTTTTTTTTAGCCCAAAACGTGACAAAACGTCATACTATACTATGTCATTGACCTCAATGTCATACTACATCATTTCGTCCAAAATCTGACCATTTTTTTGAAAAAAAAATTTGGTCCAAAATTTGACAAAAACGTCATACTATACTATGTCGTCCAAAATCTGATAATTTGTTTGAAAATTCTTTTTTTAGCCCAAAACGTGACAAAATGTCATACTATACTATGTCATCAACCTCAATGTCATACTACACTATTTCGTCCAAAATCTGACCATTTTTAAACAAAAATATTTTGGTACAAAATTTGACAAAAACGTCATACTATACTATGTCGTCCAAAATCTGATAATTTTTTTGAAATTCTTTTTTTTTAGCCCAAAACGTGACAAAACGTCATGCTATACTATGTCATCGACCTCAATGTCATACTTACACTATTTCGTCCAAAATCTGACCATTTTTTTGAAAAAAAAATTTGGTCCAAAATTTGACACAAACGTCATACTATACTATGTCTTCCAAAATCTGATAATTTTTTTGAAAATTCTTTTTTTAGCCCAAAACGTGACAAAACGTCATACTATACTATGTCATCGACCTCAATGTCATACTATTCTATTTCGTCCAAAATCTGACCATTTTTTTGAAAAAAAATTTGGTCCAAAATTTGACAAAAACGTCATACTATACTATGTCGTCCAAAATCTGATCATTTTTTTGAAATTCTTTTTTTTAGCCCAAAACGTGACAAAACGTCATACTATACTATGTCATCGACCTCAATGTCATACTACACTATTTTGTCCAAAATCTGACCATTCTTTTGAAAAAAAAGTTGGTCCAAAATTTGACAAAAAGGTCATACTATACTATGTCATCCAAAATCTGATAATTTTTTTGAAAATTCTTTTTTTAGCCCAAAACGTGACAAAAACGTCATACTATACTATGTCGTCCAAAATCTGATAATTTTTTTGAAAATTCTTTTTTTAGCCCAAAACGTGACAAAACGTCATACTATACTATGTTATCGACCTCAATGTCATACTACACTATTTCGTCCAAAATCTGACAATTTTTTTGAAAAAAAAATTTGGTCCAAAATTTGACAAAAACGTCATACTATACTATGTCATCCAAAATCTGATAATTTTTTTGAAATTCTTTTTTTTAGCCCAAAACGTGACAAAACGTCATACTATACTATGTCATCGACCTCAATGTCATACTACACTATTTTGTCCAAAATCTGACCATTCTTTTGAAAAAAAAGTTGGTCCAAAATTTGACAAAAAGGTCATACTATACTATGTCGTCCAAAATCTGATAATTTTTTTGAAAATTCTTTTTTTAGCCCAACACGTGACCAAAACGTCATACTATACTATGTCATCAACCTCAATGTCATACTACACTATTTTGAGCAAAATCTGACCATTTTTAAACAAAAATATTTTGGTCCAAAATTTGACAAAAACGTCATACTATACTATGTCGTCCAAAATCTGATCATTTTTTTGAAATTCTTTTTTTTAGCCCAAAACGTGACAAAACGTCATACTATACTATGTCATCGACCTCAATGTCATACTACACTATTTTGTCCAAAATCTGACCATTCTTTTGAAAAAACAATTTGGTCCAAAATTTGACAAAAACGTCATACTATACTATGTCGTCCAAAATCTGATCATTTTTTTGAAATTCTTTTTTTTAGCCCAAAACGTGACAAAATGTCATACTATACTATGTCATTGACCTCAATGTCATACTACACTATTTCGTCCAAAATCTGACCATTTTTTTGAAAAAAAAATTTGGTCCAAAATTTGACAAAAACGTCATACTATACTATGTCGTCCAAAATCTGATAATTTTTTTGAAAATTCTTTTTTTAGCCCAAAACGTGACCAAAACGTCATACTATACTATGTCATCAACCTCAATGTCATACTACACTATTTCGTCCAAAATCTGACCATTTTTAAACAAAAATATTTTGGTCCAAAATTTGACAAAAACGTCATACTATACTATGTCGTCCAAAATCTGATAATTTTTTTTAAATTCTTTTTTTTAGCCCAAAACGTGACAAAACGTCATGCTATACTATGTCATCGACCTCAATGTCATACTATTCTATTTCGTCCAAAATCTGACCATTTTTTTGAAAGAAAAGTTGGTCCAAAATTTGACAAAAAGGTCATACTATACTATGTCGTCCAAAATCTGATAATTTTTTTGAAAATTCTTTTTTTTAGCCCAAAACGTGACAAAACGTCATACTATACTATGTCATCAACCTCAATGTCATACTACACTATTTCGTGCAAAATCTGACCATTCTTTTGAAAAAAAAGTTGGTCCAAAAAGTTGACAAAAAGGTCATACTATACTATGTTGTCCAAAATCTGATAATTTTTTTGAAAATTCTTTTTTTAGCCCAAAACGTGACCAAAACGTCATACTATACTATGTCATCAACCTCAATGTCATACTACACTATTTTGTGCAAAATCTGACCATTTTTAAACAAAAATATTTTGGTCCAAAATTTGACAAAAACGTCATACTATACTGTGGTCCAAAATCTGATAATTTTTTTGAAAATTCTTTTTTTAGCCCAAAACGTGACAAAACGTCATACTATACTATGTTATCGACCTCAATGTCATACTACACTATTTCGTCCAAAATCTGACCATTTTTTTAAAAAGAACATTTGGTCCAAAATTTGACAAAAACGTCATTCTATACTATGTCGTCCAAAATCTGATAATTTTTTTGAAATTCTTTTTTTTAGCCCAAAACGTGACAAAACGTCATACTATACTATGTCATCGACCTCAATGTCATACTATTCTATTTCGTCCAAAATCTGACCATTTTTTTGAAAAAAAAGTGGGTCCAAAATTTGACAAAAAGGTCATACTATACTATGTCGTCCAAAATCTGATAATTTTTTTGAAAATTCTTTTTTTTAGCCCAAAACGTGACCAAAACGTCATACTATACTATGTTATCGACCTCAATGTCATACTACACTATTTCGTGCAAAATCTGACCATTTTTTTGAAAATTCTTTTTTTAGCCCAAAACGTGACAAAAGGTCATACTATACTATGTTATCGACCTCAATGTCATACTACACTATTTCGTCCAAAATCTGACCATTTTTTTGAAAAAAAAATTTGGTCCAAAATTGGACAAAAACGTCATACTATACTTTGTCGTCCAAAATCTGACCATTTTTTTGAAAATTCTTTTTTTAGCCCAAAACGTGACAAAACGTCATACTATACTATGTCATCGACCTCAATGTCATACTATTCTATTACGTCCAAAATCTGACCATTTTTTTGAAAAAAAAGTGGGTCCAAAATTTGACAAAAAGGTCATACTATACTATGTCGTCCAAAATCTGATAATTTTTTTGAAAATTCTTTTTTTAGCCCAAAACGTGACAAAACGTCATACTATACTATGTCATCGACCTCAATGTCATACTACACTATTTCGTCCAAAATCTGACCATTTTTTTGAAAAAAATAATTTGGTCCAAAATTTGACAAAAACGTCATACTATACTATGTCGTCCAAAATCTGATAATTTTTTTGAAAATTCTTTTTTTAGCCCAAAACGTGACAAAACGTCATACTATACTATGTCATCGACCTCAATGTCATACTACACTATTTCGTCCAAAATCTGACAATTTTTTTGAAAAAAAATTTGGTCCTAAATTTGACAAAAACGTCATACTATACTTTGTCGTCCAAAATCTGATAATCTTTTTGAAATTCTTTTTTTTAGACCAAAACGTGACAAAACGTCATACTATACTATGTCATCGACCTCAATGTCATACTACACTATGTCGTCCAAAATCTGACAATTTTTTCTGAAAAAAAAGATTTGGTCCAAAATTTGACAAAAACGTCATACTA
This sequence comes from Microchirus variegatus, assembly GCF_963457635.1. NCBI lineage: Eukaryota > Metazoa > Chordata > Actinopteri > Pleuronectiformes > Soleidae > Microchirus > Microchirus variegatus. The sequence goes on along the minus strand of NC_139808.1, from coordinate 8,052,981 downwards.
TACTATGTCGTCCAAAATCTGATAATTTTTTTGAAATTCGTTTTTTTAGCCCAAAACGTGACAAAACGTCATACTATACTATGTCATCGACCTCAATGTCATACTACACTATTTCGTCCAAAATCTGACCATTTTTTTGAAAAAAAGAATTTGGTCCAAAATTTGACAAAAAGGTCATACTAAACTATGTCGTTCACAATCTGATAATTTTTTTGAAATGTTCTTTTTTAGCCTAAAATGTGACCAAAACGTCATACTATACTATGCCATCGACCTCAATGTCATACTACACTATGTCGTCCAAAATCTGACCATTTATTTGACAAAAAAAATTTGGTCCAAAATTTGACAAAAAGGTCATACTATACTATGTCGTTCACAATCTGATAATTTTTTTGAAATGTTCTTTTTTAGCCTAAAATGTGACCAAAACGTCATACTATACTATGCCATCGACCTCAATGTCATACTACACTATGTCGTCCAAAATCTGACCATTTATTTGAAAAAAAAAATTTGGTCCAAAAATTTGACAAAAAGGTCATACTATACTATGTCGTCCAAAATCTGATAATTTTTTTGAAATTTTCTTTTTTAGCCCAAAATGTGACAAAACGTCATACTATACTATGTCATCGACCTCACGTCATACTACACTATTTTGTCCAAAATCTGACCATTTATGTGAAAAAAATAATTTTGGTCCAAAATTTGACAAAAAGGTCATACAATACTATGTCGTTCACAATCTGATAATTTTTTTGAAATGTTATTTTTTTAGCCCAAAACGTGACAAAACGTCATACTATACTATGTCATCAACCTCAATGTCATAACAACACTATTTCGTCCAAAATCTGACCATTTTTTTGAAAAAAAAATTTGGTCCAAAATTTGACAAAAAGGTCATACTATACTATGTCGTCCAAAATCTGATAATTTTTTTGAATTGTTCTTTTTTAGCCTTAAATGTGACCACAACGTCATACTATACTATGTCATCGACCTCACGTCATACTACACTATTTTGTCCAAAATCTGACCATTTTTTTGAAAAAAAAATATGGTCCAAAATTTGACAAAAAGGTCATACAATACTATGTCGTTCACAATCTGATAATTTTTTTGAAATGTTATTTTTTTAGCCCAAAACGTGACAAAACGTCATACTATACTATGTCATCAACCTCAATGTCATAACAACACTATTTCGTCCAAAATCTGACCATTTTTTTGAAAAAAAAATTTGGTCCAAAATTTGACAAAAAGGTCATACTATACTATGTCGTCCAAAATCTGATAATTTTTTTGAATTGTTCTTTTTTAGCCTTAAATGTGACCACAACGTCATACTATACTATGTCATCGACCTCAATGTCATACTACACTATTTCGTCAAAAATCTGACCATTTTTTTGAAAAAGAAATTTGGTCCAAAATTTGACAAAAAGGTCATACTATACTATGTCGTTCACAATCTGATAATTTTTTTGAAATGTTCTTTTTTAGCCTAAAATGTGACCAAAACGTCATACTATACTATGCCATCGACCTCAATGTCATACTACACTATGTCGTCCAAAATCTGACCATTTGGTCCAAAATTTGACAAAAAGGTCATACTATACTATGTCGTTCACAATCTGATAATTTTGACAAAAAAACTTTGGTCCAAAATTTGACAAAAAGGTCATACTATACTATGTCGTTCACAATCTGATAATTTTTTTGAAATGTTCTTTTTTAGCCTAAAATGTGACCAAAACGTCATACTATACTATGCCATCGACCTCAATGTCATACTACACTATGTCGTCCAAAATCTGACCATTTATTTGAAAAAAAAAATTTTGGTCCAAAATTTGACAAAAAGGTCATACAATACTATGTCGTTCACAATCTGATAATTTTTTTGAAATGTTATTTTTTTAGCCCAAAACGTGACAAAACGTCATACTATACTATGTCATCAACCTCAATGTCATAACAACACTATTTCGTCCAAAATCTGACCATTTTTTTGAAAAAAAAATTTGGTCCAAAATTTGACAAAAAGGTCATACTATACTATGTCGTCCAAAATCTGATAATTTTTTTGAATTGTTCTTTTTTAGCCTTAAATGTGACCACAACGTCATACTATACTATGTCATCGACCTCAATGTCATACTACACTATTTCGTCAAAAATCTGACCATTTTTTTGAAAAAGAAATTTGGTCCAAAATTTGACAAAAAGGTCATACTATACTATGTCGTTCACAATCTGATAATTTTTTTGAAATGTTCTTTTTTAGCCTAAAATGTGACCAAAACGTCATACTATACTATGCCATCGACCTCAATGTCATACTACACTATGTCGTCCAAAATCTGACCATTTGGTCCAAAATTTGACAAAAAGGTCATACTATACTATGTCGTTCACAATCTGATAATTTTGACAAAAAAACTTTGGTCCAAAATTTGACAAAAAGGTCATACTATACTATGTCGTTCACAATCTGATAATTTTTTTGAAATGTTCTTTTTTAGCCTAAAATGTGACCAAAACGTCATACTATACTATGCCATCGACCTCAATGTCATACTACACTATGTCGTCCAAAATCTGACCATTTATTTGAAAAAAAAAATTTGGTCCAAAAATTTGACAAAAAGGTCATACTATACTATGTCTTCCAAAATCTGATAATTTTTTTGAAATTTTCTTTTTTAGCCCAAAATGTGACAAAACGTCATACTATACTATGTCATCGACCTCAATGTCATACTACACTATTTTGTCCAAAATCTGACCATTTATGTGAAAAAAATAATTTTGGTCCAAAATTTGACAAAAAGGTCATACTATACTATGTCGTCCAAAATCTGATAATTTTTTTGAAATTTTCTTTTTTAGCCCAAAACGTGACAAAACGTCATACTATACTATGTCATCGACCTCAATGTCATACTACACTATTTCGTCCAAAATCTGACAATTTTTTTGAAAAAAAAATATGGTCCAAAATTTGACAAAAAGGTCATACAATACTATGTCGTTCACAATCTGATAATTTTTTTGAAATGTTATTTTTTTAGCCCAAAACGTGACAAAACGTCATACTATACTATGTCATCAACCTCAATGTCATAACAACACTATTTCGTCCAAAATCTGACCATTTTTTTGAAAAAAAAATTTGGTCCAAAATTTGACAAAAAGGTCATACTATACTATGTCGTCCAAAATCTGATAATTTTTTAGAATTTTTTTGTTTTTTAGCCCAAAACGTGACAAAACGTCATACTATACTATGTCATCGACCTCAATGTCATACTACACTATTTCTTCCAAAATCTGACCATTTCTCTGAAAAAAAATTTGCTCCAAAATTTGACAAAAAGGTCATACTATACTATGTCGTTCACAATCTGATACTTTTTTTGAAATTATATAATTTAGCCTAAAATGTGACAAAACGTCATACTATACTATGTCATCAACCTCAATGTCATACTACACTATTTCGTCCAAAATCTGACCATTTTTTTGAAAAAAAGAATTTGGTCCAAAATTTGACAAAAACGTCATACTAAACTATGTCGTTCACAATCTGATAATTTTTTTGAAATGTTATTTTTTAGCCTAAAATGTGACCAAAACGTCATACTATACTATGTCATCGACCTCAATGTCATACTACACTATTTCGTCCAAAATCTGACCATTTTTTTGAAAAAAAGAATTTGGTCCAAAATTTGACAAAAAGGTCATACTAAACTATGTCGTTCACAATCTGATAATTTTTTTGAAATGTTCTTTTTTAGCCTAAAATGTGACCAAAACGTCATACTATACTATGCCATCGACCTCAATGTCATACTACACTATGTCGTCCAAAATCTGACCATTTATTTGACAAAAAAATTTGGTCCAAAATTTGACAAAAAGGTCATACTATACTATGTCGTTCACAATCTGATAATTTTTTTGAAATGTTCTTTTTTAGCCTAAAATGTGACCAAAACGTCATACTATACTATGCCATCGACCTCAATGTCATACTACACTATGTCGTCCAAAATCTGACCATTTATTTGAAAAAAAAAATTTGGTCCAAAAATTTGACAAAAAGGTCATACTATACTATGTCGTCCAAAATCTGATAATTTTTTTGAAATTTTCTTTTTTAGCCCAAAATGTGACAAAACGTCATACTATACTATGTCATCGACCTCAATGTCATACTACACTATTTTGTCCAAAATCTGACCATTTATGTGAAAAAAATAATTTTGGTCCAAAATTTGACAAAAAGGTCATACTATACTATGTCGTCCAAAATCTGATAATTTTTTTGAAATTTTCTTTTTTAGCCCAAAACGTGACAAAACGTCATACTATACTATGTCATCGACCTCAATGTCATACTACACTATTTCGTCCAAAATCTGACAATTTTTTTGAAAAAAAAATATGGTCCAAAATTTGACAAAAAGGTCATACAATACTATGTCGTTCACAATCTGATCATTTTTTTGAAATGTTATTTTTTTAGCCCAAAACGTGACAAAACGTCATACTATACTATGTCATCAACCTCAATGTCATAACAACACTATTTCGTCCAAAATCTGACCATTTTTTTGAAAAAAAAATTTGGTCCAAAATTTGACAAAAAGGTCATACTATACTATGTCGTCCAAAATCTGATAATTTTTTTGAATTGTTCTTTTTTAGCCTTAAATGTGACCACAACGTCATACTATACTATGTCATCGACCTCAATGTCATACTACACTATTTCGTCAAAAATCTGACCATTTTTTTGAAAAAGAAATTTGGTCCAAAATTTGACAAAAAGGTCATACTATACTATGTCGTTCACAATCTGATAATTTTTTTGAAATGTTCTTTTTTAGCCTAAAATGTGACCAAAACGTCATACTATACTATGCCATCGACCTCAATGTCATACTACACTATGTCGTCCAAAATCTGACCATTTATTTGACAAAAAGAATTTGGTCCAAAATTTGACAAAAAGGTCATACTAAACTATGTCGTTCACAATCTGATAATTTTTTTGAAATGTTATTTTTTAGCCTAAAATGTGACCAAAACGTCATACTATACTATGTCATCGACCTCAATGTCATACTACACTATTTCGTCCAAAATCTGACCATTTTTTTGAAAAAAAGTATTTGGTCCAAAATTTGACAAAAAGGTCATACTAAACTATGTCGTTCACAATCTGATAATTTTTTTGAAATGTTCTTTTTTAGCCCAAAATGTGACAAAACGTCATACTATACTATGTCGTCGACCTCAATGTCATACTACACTATTTTGTCCAAAATCTGACCATTTATGTGAAAAAAATAATTTTGGTCCAAAATTTGACAAAAAGGTCATACTATACTATGTCGTCCAAAATCTGATACTTTTTTTGAAATTATATAATTTAGCCTAAAATGTGACAAAACGTCATACTATACTATGTCATCAACCTCAATGTCATACTACACTATTTCGTCCAAAATCTGACCATTTTTTTGAAAAAAAGAATTTGGTCCAAAATTTGACAAAAACGTCATACTAAACTATGTCGTTCACAATCTGATAATTTTTTTGAAATGTTATTTTTTAGCCTAAAATGTGACCAAAACGTCATACTATACTATGTCATCGACCTCAATGTCATACTACACTATTTCGTCCAAAATCTGACCATTTTTTTGAAAAAAAGAATTTGGTCCAAAATTTGACAAAAAGGTCATACTAAACTATGTCGTTCACAATCTGATAATTTTTTTGAAATGTTCTTTTTTAGCCTAAAATGTGACCAAAACGTCATACTATACTATGCCATCGACCTCAATGTCATACTACACTATGTCGTCCAAAATCTGACCATTTATTTGACAAAAAAATTTGGTCCAAAATTTGACAAAAAGGTCATACTATACTATGTCGTTCACAATCTGATAATTTTTTTGAAATGTTCTTTTTTAGCCTAAAATGTGACCAAAACGTCATACTATACTATGCCATCGACCTCAATGTCATACTACACTATGTCGTCCAAAATCTGACCATTTATTTGAAAAAAAAAATTTGGTCCAAAAATTTGACAAAAAGGTCATACTATACTATGTCTTCCAAAATCTGATAATTTTTTTGAAATTTTCTTTTTTAGCCCAAAATGTGACAAAACGTCATACTATACTATGTCATCGACCTCAATGTCATACTACACTATTTTGTCCAAAATCTGACCATTTATGTGAAAAAAATAATTTTGGTCCAAAATTTGACAAAAAGGTCATACTATACTATGTCGTCCAAAATCTGATAATTTTTTTGAAATTTTCTTTTTTAGCCCAAAACGTGACAAAACGTCATACTATACTATGTCATCGACCTCAATGTCATACTACACTATTTCGTCCAAAATCTGACAATTTTTTTGAAAAAAAAATATGGTCCAAAATTTGACAAAAAGGTCATACAATACTATGTCGTTCACAATCTGATAATTTTTTTGAAATGTTATTTTTTTAGCCCAAAACGTGACAAAACGTCATACTATACTATGTCATCAACCTCAATGTCATAACAACACTATTTCGTCCAAAATCTGACCATTTTTTTGAAAAAAAAATTTGGTCCAAAATTTGACAAAAAGGTCATACTATACTATGTCGTCCAAAATCTGATAATTTTTTAGAATTTTTTTGTTTTTTAGCCCAAAACGTGACAAAACGTCATACTATACTATGTCATCGACCTCAATGTCATACTACACTATTTCTTCCAAAATCTGACCATTTCTCTGAAAAAAAATTTGCTCCAAAATTTGACAAAAAGGTCATACTATACTATGTCGTTCACAATCTGATACTTTTTTTGAAATTATATAATTTAGCCTAAAATGTGACAAAACGTCATACTATACTATGTCATCAACCTCAATGTCATACTACACTATTTCGTCCAAAATCTGACCATTTTTTTGAAAAAAAGAATTTGGTCCAAAATTTGACAAAAACGTCATACTAAACTATGTCGTTCACAATCTGATAATTTTTTTGAAATGTTATTTTTTAGCCTAAAATGTGACCAAAACGTCATACTATACTATGTCATCGACCTCAATGTCATACTACACTATTTCGTCCAAAATCTGACCATTTTTTTGAAAAAAAGAATTTGGTCCAAAATTTGACAAAAAGGTCATACTAAACTATGTCGTTCACAATCTGATAATTTTTTTGAAATGTTCTTTTTTAGCCTAAAATGTGACCAAAACGTCATACTATACTATGCCATCGACCTCAATGTCATACTACACTATGTCGTCCAAAATCTGACCATTTATTTGACAAAAAAATTTGGTCCAAAATTTGACAAAAAGGTCATACTATACTATGTCGTTCACAATCTGATAATTTTTTTGAAATGTTCTTTTTTAGCCCAAAATGTGACAAAACGTCATACTATACTATGTCGTCGACCTCAATGTCATACTACACTATTTTGTCCAAAATCTGACCATTTATGTGAAAAAAATAATTTTGGTCCAAAATTTGACAAAAAGGTCATACTATACTATGTCGTCCAAAATCTGATAATTTTTTTGAAATTTTCTTTTTTAGCCCAAAACGTGACAAAACGTCATACTATACTATGTCATCGACCTCAATGTCATACTACACTATTTCGTCCAAAATCTGACCATTTTTTTGAAAAAAAAATATGGTCCAAAATTTGACAAAAAGGTCATACAATACTATGTCGTTCACAATCTGATAATTTTTTTGAAATGTTATTTTTTTAGCCCAAAACGTGACAAAACGTCATACTATACTATGTCATCAACCTCAATGTCATAACAACACTATTTCGTCCAAAATCTGACCATTTTTTTGAAAAAAAAATTTGGTCCAAAATTTGACAAAAAGGTCATACTATACTATGTCGTCCAAAATCTGATAATTTTTTTGAATTGTTCTTTTTTAGCCTAAAATGTGACCAAAACGTCATACTATACTATGTCATCGACCTCAATGTCATACTACACTATTTCGTCCAAAATCTGACCATTTTTTTGAAAAAAAGAATTTGGTCCAAAATTTGACAAAAAGGTCATACTAAACTATGTCGTTCACAATCTGATAATGTTTTTGAAATGTTATTTTTTTTAGCCCAAAACGTGACAAAACGTCATACTATACTATGTCATCAACCTCAATGTCATAACAACACTATTTCGTCCAAAATCTGACCATTTTTTTGAAAAAAAAATTTGGTCCAAAATTTGACAAAAAGGTCATACTATACTATGTCGTCCAAAATCTGATAATTTTTTTGAATTGTTCTTTTTTAGCCTTAAATGTGACCACAACGTCATACTATACTATGTCATCGACCTCAATGTCATACTACACTATTTCGTCAAAAATCTGACCATTTTTTTGAAAAAGAAATTTGGTCCAAAATTTGACAAAAAGGTCATACTATACTATGTCGTTCACAATCTGATAATTTTTTTGAAATGTTCTTTTTTAGCCTAAAATGTGACCAAAACGTCATACTATACTATGCCATCGACCTCAATGTCATACTACACTATGTCGTCCAAAATCTGACCATTTATTTGACAAAAAAACTTTGGTCCAAAATTTGACAAAAAGGTCATACTATACTATGTCGTTCACAATCTGATAATTTTTTTGAAATGTTCTTTTTTAGCCTAAAATGTGACCAAAACGTCATACTATACTATGCCATCGACCTCAATGTCATACTACACTATGTCGTCCAAAATCTGACCATTTATTTGACAAAAAAAATTTGGTCCAAAATTTGACAAAAAGGTCATACTATACTATGTCGTTCACAATCTGATAATTTTTTTGAAATGTTCTCTTTTAGCCTAAAATGTGACCAAAACGTCATACTATACTATGCCATCGACCTCAATGTCATACTACACTATGTCGTCCAAAATCTGACCATTTATTTGAAAAAAAAAATTTGGACCAAAAATTTGACAAAAAGGTCATACTATACTATGTCGTTCACAATCTGATAATTTTTTTGAAATTTTCTTTTTTAGCCCAAAATGTGACAAAACGTCATACTATACTATGTCATCAACCTCAATGTCATACTACACTATTTTGTCCAAAATCTGACCATTTATTTGAAAAAAATAATTTTGGTCCAAAATTTGACAAAAAGGTCATACTATACTATGTCGTCCAAAATCTGATAATTTTTTTTAAATGTTCTTTTTTAGCCTTAAATGTGACCACAACGTCATACTATACTATGTCATCGACCTCAATGTCATACTACACTGTCGTCCAAAATCTGACCATTTTTTTGAAAAAAAAATTTGGTCCAAAATTTGACAAAAAGGTCATACTATACTATGTCGTCCAAAATCTGATAATTTTTTTGAATTGTTCTTTTTTAGCCTTAAATGTGACCACAACGTCATACTATACTATGTCATTGACCTCAATGTCATACTACAACTATTTCGTCCAAAATCTGACCATTTTTTTGAAAAAAAAATTTGCTCCAAAATTTGACAAAAAGGTCATACTAAACTATGTCGTTCACAATCTGATAATTTTTTTGAAATGTTATTTTTTAGCCTAAAATGTGACCAAAACGTCATACTATACTATGTCATCGACCTCAATGTCATACTACACTATTTCGTCCAAAATCTGACCATTTTTTTGAAAAAAAGAATTTGGTCCAAAATTTGACAAAAAGGTCATACTAAACTATGTCGTTCACAATCTGATAATTTTTTTGAAATGTTATTTTTTTAGCCCAAAACGTGACAAAACGTCATACTATACTATGTCATCAACCTCAATGTCATACTACACTATTTCGTCAAAAATCTGACCATTTATTTGACGAAAAAAATTTGGTCCAAAAATTTGACAAAAAGGTCATACTATACTATGTCTTCCAAAATCTGATAATTTTTTTGAAATTTTCTTTTTTAGCCCAAAATGTGACAAAACGTCATACTATACTATGTCATCGACCTCAATGTCATACTACACTATTTTGTCCAAAATCTGACCATTTATGTGAAAAAAATAATTTTGGTCCAAAATTTGACAAAAAGGTCATACTATACTATGTCGTCCAAAATCTGATAATTTTTTTGAAATTTTCTTTTTTAGCCCAAAACGTGACAAAACGTCATACTATACTATGTCATCGACCTCAATGTCATACTACACTATTTCGTCCAAAATCTGACAATTTTTTTGAAAAAAAAATATGGTCCAAAATTTGACAAAAAGGTCACACAATACTGTCGTTCACAATCTGATAATTTTTTTGAAATGTTATTTTTTTAGCCCAAAACGTGACAAAACGTCATACTATACTATGTCATCAACCTCAATGTCATAACAACACTATTTCGTCCAAAATCTGACCATTTTTTTGAAAAAAAAATTTGGTCCAAAATTTGACAAAAAGGTCAAACTATACTATGTCGTCCAAAATCTGATAATTTTTTTGAATTGTTCTTTTTTAGCCTTAAATGTGACCACAACGTCATACTATACTATGTCATCGACCTCAATGTCATACTACAACTATTTCGTCCAAAATCTGACCATTTTTTTGAAAAAAAAATTTGCTCCAAAATTTGACAAAAAGGTCATACTAAACTATGTCGTTCACAATCTGATAATTTTTTTGAAATGTTATTTTTTAGCCTAAAATGTGACCAAAACGTCATACTATACTATGTCATCGACCTCAATGTCATACTACACTATGTCGTCCAAAATCTGACCATTTTTTTGAAAAAAAGAATTTGGTCCAAAATTTGACAAAAAGGTCATACTAAACTATGTCGTTCACAATCTGATAATTTTTTTGAAATGTTCTTTTTTAGCCTAAAATGTGACCAAAACGTCATACTATACTATGCCATCGACCTCAATGTCATACTACACTATGTCGTCCAAAATCTGACCATTTATTTGACAAAAAAAATTTGGTCCAAAATTTGACAAAAAGGTCATACTATACTATGTCGTTCACAATCTGATAATTTTTTTGAAATGTTCTTTTTTAGCCTAAAATGTGACCAAAACGTCATACTATACTATGCCATCGACCTCAATGTCATACTACACTATGTCGTCCAAAATCTGACCATTTATTTGAAAAAAAAATTTGGTCCAAAAATTTGACAAAAAGGTCATACTATACTATGTCGTCCAAAATCTGATAATTTTTTTGAAATTTTCTTTTTTAGCCCAAAATGTGACAAAACGTCATACTATACTATGTCATCGACCTCAATGTCATACTACACTATTTTGTCCAAAATCTGACCATTTATGTGAAAAAAATAATTTTGGTCCAAAATTTGACAAAAAGGTCATACTATACTATGTCGTCCAAAATCTGATAATTTTTTTGAAATTTTCTTTTTTAGCCCAAAACGTGACAAAACGTCATACTATACTATGTCATCGACCTCAATGTCATACTACAGTATTTCGTCCAAAATCTGACAATTTTTTTGAAAAAAAAATATGGTCCAAAATTTGACAAAAAGGTCATACAATACTATGTCGTTCACAATCTGATAATTTTTTTGAAATGTTATTTTTTTAGCCCAAAACGTGACAAAACGTCATACTATACTATGTCATCAACCTCAATGTCATAACAACACTATTTCGTCCAAAATCTGACCATTTTTTTGAAAAAAAAATTTGGTCCAAAATTTGACAAAAAGGTCATACTATACTATGTCGTCCAAAATCTGATAATTTTTTTGAATTGTTCTTTTTTAGCCTTAAATGTGACCACAACGTCATACTATACTATGTCATCGACCTCAATGTCATACTACACTATTTCGTCAAAAATCTGACCATTTTTTTGAAAAAGAAATTTGGTCCAAAATTTGACAAAAAGGTCATACTATACTATGTCGTTCACAATCTGATAATTTTTTTGAAATGTTCTTTTTTAGCCTAAAATGTGACCAAAACGTCATACTATACTATGCCATCGACCTCAATGTCATACTACACTATGTCGTCCAAAATCTGACCATTTATTTGACAAAAAAACTTTGGTCCAAAATTTGACAAAAAGGTCATACTATACTATGTCGTTCACAATCTGATAATTTTTTTGAAATGTTCTTTTTTAGCCTAAAATGTGACCAAAACGTCATACTATACTATGTCATCGACCTCAATGTCATACTACACTATTTCGTCAAAAATCTGACCATTTATTTGACGAAAAAAATTTGGTCCAAAATTTGACAAAAAGGTCATACTATACTATGTCGTTCACAATCTGATAATTTTTTTGAAATGTTCTTTTTTAGCCTAAAATGTGACCAAAACGTCATACTATACTATGCCATCGACCTCAATGTCATACTACACTATGTCGTCCAAAATCTGACCATTTTTTTGAAAAAAAAGAACTTGGTCCAAAATTTGACAAAAAGGTCATACTATACTATGTTGTCCAAAATCTGTTAATTTTTTTGAAATTTTCTTCTTTAGCCCAAAATGTCACCAAAACGTCATACTATACTATGTCATCGACCTCAATGTAATACTACACTATTTTGTCCAAAATCTGACCATTTATTTGAAAAAAAAAATTTGGTCCAAAATTTGACAAAAAGGTCATACTATCAATGTCGTCCAAAATCTGTTAATTTGTTTGAAATTTTCTTCTTTAGCCCAAAACGTGACAAAACATCATACTATACTATGTCATCGACCTCAATGTCATACTACACTATTTTGTCCAAAATCTGACCATTTATTTGAAAAAACATTTTTGGTCCAAAATTTGACAAAAAGGTCATACTATACTGTCGTCCAAAATCTGATAATTTTTTTGAAATGTTCTTTTTTAGCCTTAAATTTGACCACAACGTCATACTATACTATGTCATCGACCTCAATGTCATACTACACTATTCGTCCAAAATCCGACCATTTTTTTGGAAAAAAACTTTGGTCCAAAATTTGACAAAAAGGTCATACTATACTATTTCGTCCAAAATCTGATAATTTTTTGGAAAATTCATTTTTTAGCCCAAAACGTGACAAAATGTCATACTATACTATGTCGTCGACTTCAATGTCATACTACACTATTTCGTCCAAAATCTGACAATTTTTTTGGAAAAAAATTTTGGTCCAAAATTTGACAAAAAGGTCATACAATACTATGTCGTTCACAATCTGATAATTTTTTTGAAATGTTATTTTTTTAGCCCAAAACGTGACAAAACGTCATACTATACTATGTTGTCCAAAATCTGACAATTTTTTTTAAATTTGCTTTGAGCCCAAATTGTGACCAAAACGTCATACTATACTATGTCGTTGACCTCAATGTCATACTACACTATTTCGTCCGAAATCTGACCATTTTTTTGAAAAAAAATTTTGGTCCAAAATTTGACCAAAACGTCATACTATACTATGTTGTTGACCTCAATGTCATACTACACTATTTCGTCCGAAATCTGACCATTTTTTTGAAAAAGAAATGTTGGTCCAAAACTTGACAAAAACATCATACTATACTATGTCATCCAAAATCAGACTATTTTTTGGAAATTTGTTTTTAGCCCAAAATTTGACCATAACATAATACTATACTATGTCGTCGACCTCAATGTCACACTACACTATTTCGTCCGAAATCTGACAATTTTTTTGAAAAAAGACATTTTGGTCCAAAATTTGACAAAAAAGTCACACTTTAGTATGTCGACTACAATTTGACAAAAAGTCATACTTTAGTATGTCGACCAAAATTTGACAATTTGGTTCGTATGTCCAAATGTCCAAAATTTGACAGGCTGTCAAATTCTGGACAAAATACCAAAGATAACTGACAAAAAATGAAAAAAAAACTATTTGGGAAAAAAACTGTTTTGAAAAAAAAAATAAGACTGGGAACATTCTTCTGAAAAAAATGACAGGAAAAGAACTAAAATTCTATTTTGGTTCAATTATTTGGCAATTTTTCCACCCAACATTTTGGCCTTTGACAATATTTTTTTGCATACCGAATTCACGTGACAACGGCCAAATGCTCGAAACTCAGACTGCAGGACTTGGGATTTGACTTGAGACTTGCCTGTCTTGACTTGGGACTTGACTCGAGACTTGAGGGCAAAGACTTGAGACTTACTTGTGAATTGCCAAACAATGACTTTGTCCCACCTCTGACACTTGGTGATTTAACCATTAGTGCTTACGTGGCACAGATTTGTCTGTGAAACTAAATTCTCCCCCTCTGTGTTCTGTCATTCTCCAGCTCCCAATGTTCCTCCTCCTCCCCCTCCTGCTGGGGAGGGGTTGGGTGGAGAGGAGGAGGAAGAAGGGGAGGTCTTCTTCCCCCTGACAGGAAACAGAAAGTCAACCCCTGCTCCTCCAAATGTCATCCAACACAAGAGGAGCTGCTCCGAGTCCAGCTCACATGGTAACATCACAGAGACATGCTGCAAGTACAAATCTTTCCCAGTGACACTGTGTAATTAACTGTGTGTGTGTGTGTGTGTGTGTGGTAGATTATGGGTTGCCAACCAGCCCGAGGATCTACAGCGGGCCAGACTCCTCCTTTAAGAAGTGTGTGTGAGTATCTGATCAAGGAATCGTTGGGGAAAATGTTTATATTTTTATATATTTTTTATATCACAAAGAATGTTCTCAGTGAATCAGACAATAATCAATCATTCAATAGAAGAACCATGAAATGATGAAAAAACCATCAACACAGTGTAACCAGTGGTGTGTAACAATGTCAACAATCCTCACATTATGTTATGATTACCGATCAGCAGCATCATAAAGAAAAATAACAAATTCAGATAAATGACAACATCTACTTATTCATTTATTTATTATTTTGTATTTCCCCCCCCACAGTGCAACAACAACATGTTACTAAATGTGTTTTTCACTCTCAGTACTGATAAAGGATAAAATAGACTAGATGGCATGAACTGTGAGACGGTGCTGTCCTCTGCTGGACTGAAGCTGATTTACACGTTTAAATGACTTGTTACTAAAAAATGACTGAAAACTGAACTTACCCCCCCTCTCTCTTCTGTCTCTGTCTTCTGTCTCTCCAGTCCAGCGTCTCCTCTCGGCACACTGGCTGAACGGCCTCACAGAGGTATTTCCTGTCCAGATCTCAGATCCAGAGTCTGTGGAATCCATCACGTGTAAATGTTATCAGTGTTTGCTCACAGGGAAGCAGTTGAACTGTACTCTTATGTACGTTTATGTAGTTTAAACACTTTGTTTAGGGTGAAAGTAAAGAAAATAACGTACCAACTGTTTAAATATCCAAAAATAACAACCAACTCAAGCTTGTCTGGTAACTTCACTACTTTTCCTAGTCTTGTGTTCTAGTGCTTATGTCCAACATGATGGAAATTTGAAATCGGGATGGAACGATAACACTCTTTTGTATATCAAAAACTCTGATATCTAGTAATACCGAAATTAGCCCTATACAGTCATTTTAAACCATTCATGACCGTATGAAGTTGTTAACAACACATTTGTGACATCATTCTCTTCTATTCCCGAGGCTTTCGGAGGGCGGACAGCGACGGCAGCTCCGCCCACTTCCTGCATCCTGCAAGTAAAGCTCCGCCCAACGGATCTCCCACCAATCATCGCTCTCAGAGCTTTGAGAGTGACAACCGAGGCCCCACCCCTCAGCCGCTACCTCGCCGAACTGTGGTGAGGTTTATCTCTAAAGAAAACCCAACAACAAACAACATCATTAATCACTAGTCACTTGTTCATTGTCTGCGTTTAACGCTCGGTTAACACGTGTTATGACATGTTTTGTGTGTGTTGTAATACAAACAAGCCAGTGAACATCATTACTGTGCACAGACAGAAGTGCACTTACTTAGTTTTATTTAAAAAAAAAAAAAAATTCATTACAGGACAGCTGCCTCTGATAATATAATAATTGTTAATATTTAAAGGTGCATTATGTAATAAATCTAAAGCAACTGGACATAAAATCCTCCTAATATGTCACAGAGACTCAGGAATAATGTTCATATAACAAACTGAACTCACCAACAACAACAGTACAGACAAAATATTTGCATTAAAAAAATATTTTGCAGACTGCAAATCGTGTTTATGTTTTGAAATGATGTTTTGGCATGTGGCGCCACCTACCGCCGTCTACCAATCATTGCAGTCTGTAGCGTCTCAGCTGCCGAGCAACCACGGGTTGCCAGTTACGTCATGAAAACGAAACCTAATAGACCTCGGTATTTTGAATTTGAATGTAGTAACTGTTTTTGGCCACATTCTTACATATGGCGCCTTTAATATGATTTATATCGGTGGATGTGTTTATGTCCGTCAGCCTCGAGGCTCAACAAGTTGGCGCGTTCAGGCGTTGTACGACTGCCAAGCCGACCACCACGATGAGCTGAGCTTCAGCGAGGGACAGGTGCTGGTGGTGCTGGGGCAGGAGGACAGCGACTGGTGGGTATGTATCTTCACCACCATCATCATCATCAATATCAGCAGCAGCAAATCACAACACAATTATCTAGGATGGAGGATTAGCTTAATCCACAAAAACACTATGAGGAATATTCACAAACACAAACGGCAACAAATATTAATCCAATATATCAGATGATTAAAGTAAAAAATCAGCCTTTCAAAACAACGCAAAGCTAGAAATAACATCAATAACTACGTTTTCCATGAAAGAAAATATGGAAAGTTGACCTAATTATAAAAGGTTTCATGCCAAAGCTCAACAAAGCAGCCTTTCTTCACACTGCTCAAGCTCATGCTGACACTCCTGAGTACTTTCATTCTGCTGTTTTTGAATATCGATCCCCGTCCTCACTGAGTCATTGTGATCGTAGTGAACAAATGACTGAATTGAGCTTCTCGTCAGGGAGGAAGAAGAGTATTTTAGGGCTCAGGGTTAAACTTCTTTTCTGATTCACTTCAAATGTATTTATTTCAGGATCTGAAACCGATTCATAAAATCCTGAGATCGGTGTTTTAATATACTTTTAAATACTGCCACAGTCGCTTTTCAGACACTTTGACGTCTCAAAATCACTGTTGCCAAGCTGAGCTCACAGCTCCCTCTGCTGGACAACATGTGTAGTACTTTCAAATGTCTGTTGGAGATTTTAGGATGGATATTTTTGAACTTGAACAGGTTTAGAGTTGCACTTTGTTGTCATATTTAATAGAAAACGCATTAGCGCAACTACTTTGGCATTACATTAATATTTTTAAATGAATAGAGCCACATTTTATACATTTTGCAGCAGTGAAAATCTCTTTCCTACAAAAGCAAATTTTCTATGGAAACTGTTTCATCGCTTAAGATATTAATATCAAATCCAATTTAAAAACCGAATTGAATCCTTGTGAGTTGTAATCAAATCAGTTCAGAAAATCAGCATCAGTGATTTAACTGTAGCACAGTCTGCTTCAGTTAAACTGTGTTTTTAAAATGACAACAAATGTCTTCACTTTTTTGTTGACAAGTAATCAAAAACAGAAATTAAATAAAGCAAAATAACTAATATGTGTGTCTATGTGTGTGTGTGCAGCATGGTTACATCGAGGATGAACCAGACCAGAGAGGTTTGTTCCCGTCCTCCTTCGTCCAGTTGCTCTCAGCCTGACATAAAACTGGACCAGTGCAGGACAAAACCAGGCCCAGGACCAGGACCAGCACAGATCAAAACCACAGCAATGTCAGGGAAACTGAACCAAAACCAGAACCACACTGGACCACCACGGTTAGAACCCAACACCTTCTATGGAACAGGTCAGCAATCTGGTCCAGAGAAGCTCCAGCATCGTCGGTCCGCGATCATGATCTCTCTCTAACACTGGAAAAGTTAGGACACTGGTGATTTGAGCAGACTGCGTGTGGCTTCGGTCATGTCACGTTGCCATGGAGATGGCCTTGCACCGTCTTGACCGGCCATGATTGAAGGGTGACGTTGACTTTATTTATTTCAAATGAAAGCTAATATTTAATGAAGCACAGAGATAACAGCAGGACACTGATACAACAATCCACTGGCCTTTTATTGCGACACTCATCTGAACATTTTCACTGTTCATTTAATTATCCTAAAGCCTCAAACTAATCGTGAGAAACGACTTCACACAGCTCCACGCGACTGCGTTTCTCAGTATGGCGGCGTTTTTGTTTTCGAGGTGCCCTTCGACATTCCTGCACTGCACACACACACAAACAGTATTTTACCGCAGTCACGACCGATTGAGGCCGTAGCGACCTACGCGGCGCTAGACTCTGGCTGCAAACACCGAGAAGCACAAACATTTCAAATATCGCCGGATATTTAAAGTGCGTGTGCACCACCGACGTGACGCGAGGCAAATCAAACACTCCACAAAACTGCCCCCCGACAATGTGCCTGCATTTGCCAATCACAGCTGCTGCTGTTCCTGCGCCGCACGGCTCCAAGTTTCCTGGATGCAGTTTGGAATTGGAGTAACGTTACGTTAAAAAGGCACAAGTACAACATCTAACAAGCCGAATTGACATAAGAATACAAACCTGATGTCCTGTACAGCAGAAGACCAAGAGCTCCCCGTCTCCTCCTCCTCACTCTCACACATACATAGAGAGAGAGGTAATTACCTGGAATCCTCAGGGGGGTGACAGTAGCATGGTGATGCCACCATTTCTGGCTTCTACTCTTTGAGTGGCAGGACCTGATGAGTCCAGGACCTGATGAGTGACACTAACAACCAAAAAAAAGAGGCAAAAACAAACGTGTCTCCTCTAAATTCAGGTCTTTGTTAAACGCACGATCATGGATTTGACCTGAACACCGAGTGTGAGACACGTCTGATCCTTCCAGCTGCCTTTACTGTCCCGAGAGAACACAACACCTCAGTAAGTACCATCATGTATTACTGCCATCGCTCGAAAAATGCAAGAACTCACGGTTTCCTGCTAAAAGACGGGAGATTCCCATCATCAGGAGTCAGGATGACCTGTACAGGCCACGATATGTTCCACTACCTTCAGTGTATTTCAGTGCAGTCTCTCATTCAGCGTTTCTTTCATATGCTTTTCTTAAGCACAGGAAAACAAACACCTACCATGTTTTAAAAGAAGAAAACTGAAGCACATCTAGTACATGTCATCATCACTTCTTTCTATACCATATCCATCCAACACATCTCAGTGACTCGCTCTTCTTAACGGTCATTTCAGCTATGGCTTATGGGAAAAAACAAACAAACTCCTTAGTCATTGCTATTAGATAGTTTATCAAAAGTCATCAACCTTACATAAACCTATGGAACTTCTGGATTCTTACATGGTTTCACTTCATGTTTATTGGCACAAACTAAAAAGAAATCATGATTCAACAAGAAACTTAAACACGGAAGTGATTCTTTACCATAAAAACACTGAGTAGCAATAATAAACAACCATTTTGTGTCACTCTTGTTAAGTTTGGTGAAAATATAAAACACTTAAAAAAAAAAGTTAAATTAAATAAATATTGCCCCTCCCCAGTTTGATGGTTCCAACTTTTACCTCCAGAGTTCTTAGAATGTTTAATAGAAAACTGAATGTCTTGAATGTTATTTCATATCTTTCTTTATTTTTATTCAAAGTGACAGTGGTGGATTTGTGTTGTTTTTCAGGTTTCAATGAAAAAAAAAAGAAAAATCAGTGCTTCTGTCTGTTCAGCATCTAATGAATGAATGAATGAATGAATGATGATCAGTAGGCTGATTGAAGTAAATGCCATTTGTTCTTCCTCTTATTACAGTCACAGTTTAAACATGATTAGCTGAATTAAAGCTATGATAACTGAACATACATCATACATACATACATACATACATGTACACAGAAACAACTTGTTTGGTCGGTGGATTCTAAGAATCTACAGATTATTTATTTCCATGTGATAAACAGCATTATGGAATTACAAGCAGCTGATTGGCTGATCTGAAGTTCATCTGCACTTCCCCTGTTTCCCTGATGGAAAAAGAAATGGTGTCTATGTTCCCAAACTGCAGGGATTCTTAATAAGCACAACTTTGGATTTATACTCAATAACAAACTTTTTAAATGTAAGGACGTAAATCTGTTAACATCAACAACAACAACAACAAGAACAGCCTGCAAATGCAACAACTTTGCATCCAGATATTAATTCCAGCTCAGGAAGCCAGAAAGAGGCTACTGCTCTGTCACTTAGTGACTGAAATAAGGGTTAAGGCACATTCAGGTGCTCTGCGTCAACTTGTTTAAGTGGATAATTTCCAAGTAAACTGGCTGGAAGTTTTCCCAGAGAAGTGAAAAAAAAAGAAGGGGGGGTGGGGGAATGAGCAGCTGACGTTTTGGATTTGGCAAAAGCTTGTGATGACTCAGCAGTCGGGTTTAAGAGACTGTGGCTTGTTCCAGGAAAAACCTGATTGAAGTAAAAAAAAAAAAAATGCAGCCAATACTGACAGAGCAACAGCTTCCAAACGATGATTCAGCATACTTGATTACTCTTAAGGCCTCGGTCTGCTTCAAAGCGTTTGTAGGATCGAGCGGCGTCTGAAATTAAAGGTGTGACCTCACCTTCCAGGGTAAAAAATTTAAAAATGAGAATTAAAAAATATTTAGAGGGAAGAGAGCACATGACTCATCCATTCACCTTCTACCCTCCATCTGTGAAGGTTTATTGCGGGAGCTGGAGTCACTCCCAGCCGCCAGGTCGAAATGACGACACGTCAACAAACAAACATCGTTTCCTTTGAAGCAGACGGAGATCGTCACTGAACATCGGTAATCGGGCGTTTTCACACTGACATCTTGTCTGAATCAGGGAGTTGAAAACAACATGAAAACAGCACAGATTGGTAATAAAACAGAACAACTTTAACACTAAGCCGTTAAAAAAGACATTTGTATAAAAAGTCGGTTAAAAGGGAAGAAACTGTGACACAATATGTATGAAAATTGAAGTCAATGCATGAACATGATACATAAAGATAACGAGAAAGATCATGTTTTTCGAGACCTGCATGGCTACGCGACTTCTTATCTTGGAGTCTACAAGAGAACTGTACATGTGCGACACAAAATCTATAGCAACACAAGGACGCACGTGCCCAGATTTGGCTTTCCTTCCAAACTTCTGTCAAAGACGATTGGGGTTTGTTCATCCGTTGACAGTGAGAAACGCTTTAAAAAGGAAACACAAAACAAGGAACAAAAGGAAACACGGGATATTTTTGAGTGGCCCATAATACTAAAACAAACGTGCACTTTAATTTTAAAGGCTGGTTCTTGATTCAGAATCAAACAAACTCGGTGTGAAAACGTCCTGAAACTTTTCATAGTGCAAACAAAGCCGTGAACATTTAGACAACACGTTTTTGTACATTCACAGTAGAGGTGTGTGAAGCAGCTCTCTGCTAACGCCGTGCTAGCAGAGAGCTGACTCAGCCCTCTGTTACCTGCAGGACTGCTCTGTCCCTTCTTCATTCATATGGTTGATTGTTTTTGGTCGGACTAAAACTTTCTTTCTTTTTCCTTTCACATTGCACTGAATGCAAGCGCCACACTCAAATGTAACTGATTGTTTGACTTTGTCCTTGTTCAGTTTTATTTAATAAATCTTTAGTTAAAAGCCGCTCAACAGTCTCAGTCTTTCGTCATTCCGCCAAACTGCTCACGAAGATCATTTGAGTCACATCTTCAGCAGCTCAGCTTTATTCATAAGGCTAAATTGCAGTGGAATAATCACAAGCACAGGCTGAGAACCTCACACAGACTCCCAACACCCATTGCTTCCATATTTGGTGCAGATAGGCAGTGGGGATATGTTTCCGGTCCGTCAGGATCCTCTAGAACAGGACAGCTTATTTTTGAGAAAAACAAATAGATGGATTACAAATCTTGAAACGCGGTTGGACGGAGGAGAAACAACGTGGCCTCCATTTCTTCTTCAGGGCAAAGTGCTTTGATTAAAAAATAGGTTATCCCTGTATATTGTCTATTAAATCCAATAAAAAAAATATATAAAAAAGTCTGTGGTTGTTTCCCCACTCTGAGCAGAACTTGAGTGGTTGATACACGTTGTAGACTGACGCAGTCATACGCGGCGAGATGGTGTGTCTGCATTTAGAGAGGACGGTCCCAGAAATATGAGCTGAGCTGGGACTCATTTAAACCAGCAGGAGACTTCACAGGAAGGCTAGCTGACTGGCTCCTCCCACTTCCAAACACTCACTGTCCACAGGTAAATCCTACAAATCCTCAATGTCTCAGCCTGACAGTGGCTTCAGTCCAACTGACCTGCAGGTCCAATGTCAGTCATTTGTCTTTTTTAAGGTCATTAAGCAGGTTTGTAATTCAGTCAGAGCGTTAGTAGGTCTCAAAAAGCCCTACGGCAGCGCTCGCTACTTGGCCTAAACACCCAGCAGATCCGGGTTTCCTGTTCCAAGTAGTAACGTGGCGAGCTGAAATGCACTCTACCACTTAGTGGAAATGAAGTTTAAACTGGCCGATTCGTCTGTCGGTTGTTTCAAGGTCAGTCAGTAGGTTTAGAGGTCAGTCAGTGCGTCCCTAGGTCAGTAAGCACACTTGTGTGTAGGTGTGCGTGCGAGTCGGTCATCAGGTAGGTTTGTAGGCCAGTCCGTAGAACAGCAGGCGAGCTGGTTTGCATCACTGGTGCAGAATGATCTTGCCTTCAGTGGCGAGCCGCTGAATGATCTGCGTCTCATAGTCGGCGTTGTGGACGCCAGTCACCCTGAAGGCTCCAGCGTAGCGATTCTCTTCCCAGTAGTGATGCCAGTTCCCGAGCTTGTCGGCACCGTAGCCAAACACCGACACCTGAGCACAGACGGAAGTGATGCCTTGATATTCAGCAATGGCGATCGATGGTGCATTTAGAAGCGGACTACATGGCTGTAGTTTTCCCACTAAAATACCTGGTAAAACATCAAACAATGAAACAAACGATGCATAAAAATATCCTTCTTCCTACCTGATCACAGATGTGTAGAGCAAAGATAATGGCCAGCATTCCTGTGGATGGGTAGCGACCATGATGCTCAGTCCAACGATCATACACATATTTAAAGAACACCGGGTTCACGACCAGAACCTGCACCAACACAAACACCATAAGGAAAGGTTTAATATGTCGTCTGACCTAAGACAAACCTACACAAGCTTTTAATCTATGTGAAGTAACATGAACTGCTTATGAATCGGTGGAGTTGCGTAAATCTCAACTAATCCTTTTTACGCGAGTCAATGCAAACATTGTGAAATGAAGTAAACTGTTATGTTACCTTGTCCTTATCGGCCTCCACTCTGTCCTTAACCCGCATGTAAGTCCTGAACACACAAACAACACTGACTATTAGAATATACAGTATCTTATGTTTGAATGTTGGTTAACTACGGTTTATTATGAGCATACAATGCATGTACATTCGCACATTGTGAGCTATATTGTCAACATACAAATATTAGAAAACCAATTATTGTTATTATAGGTAAAATATAAATCGTTTCACTTTTGTACATTTTGATTTCCCCGGTGGACAGCGCACTGGTCAGCCACTCCAGATCTCTCAGTTTGAACGGCAGCAGGACGAGGCTGACTCCTCGCGCCACGTCCACCGCGCTCTCCGGGTACAGGAAGTGATGCGTGGTCCGATTCCCGACATCTTTCTCAAATCCTCGAGTCACAGCCTTGTTCATCCTGAGGAGGAGGAACGATTCGATGAGGAAGATGAGGAGAAGTGGTGCTTGCATTTTATCGTGTGTGTGTGTATACACAGTACATACCGGATGACGGAGTTGTGGGAGTCGATCCGCTTGCCGTATCCGGACTGCTTCAAGTTGCCAGAATTGCCGACCACTGCACAACTACGGCAACGTGAAGGGTGGGGCTTAAAGTTTACAGGAGGGGGAGAAATGACCTTGAACATGTCTGACATCACTTTCTGTAAAGTTTGGTCGTTACTGGCGTGCTGGAGACTCTGGAAAAGCAAGAAGTAAATCGCGTTATTTTTTTTTTCTAAAGCACGTTTAATCTCTACATTTATAAGATGTTTATAACAAACCTGAAAGTGATCTAAAAGGTATTAATTAGGGTGAAGTTTTCAAAACTTAAAAGAAAATGAATTCCTCCTAAGAAAACTCTGAAATCTCATAAACGTGCTATTCTGCGGATGTAAACGGTAAATAATTACTTGTTTTCTTGGTGGTCTATGATAATGGAAGATGATGGAAGACGTTAAACAGTTCTGAGAAACTGTGATGGACATGATCCAATATTGTCTAAGTAATTACACACAACCACACACACATAGACGATATACACTATGCTGCATAATGTGGATCAGACTGCTGTTAGTAGCATAACCAGCCCCTCCTTTTAATTTACTAATGGTTTCTGGTGCAGGACTTAATCTATAAATGCAGGAAGCAGACTCAGGCATTCCTCTCCTCATTCAGGCTGTGAACAGCTTCCATAGTGGTTAAATTTAAGACGTCTGAACATTTCAGTTTTCATTTTAAACATTAATCTTAATTAGACATCCTCATAATTTAGTGCACGTTTTGCAGAATAATACACTTCCTTCTTTCTGCAACAGCCTTTCTGTCTACGGAACTGCTGATTTACTGAGTTTTCATTTTAATTATTTGTTGAAAAAAACTGAAAGTAACTTCCAGAATGCCTGTAATGTATTTCTGGAATAGGACTGCATCTTAATTAATTAATGAAAAATGCAAAAGGTGTGTATGGATATATGCTTCATGTAGATTACTTTGCATATAACAACTCTCAATTGTTAATTTCTGATTTTTGAAAAAACAAAACTCTGATAATAACTGTTAAAGCAGTCATTTAAAAGCCAAACTAACCTTTAAAAACCCGATCATCATTCAGACATACGCTGTATTCTGTACAGTGACATTCTGTTTGGTCCTTACCAGCCACCATCTTATTGCGTCAGGGTCAAAGTTGTTGTTGGTGTTTTGCAGGACTGGCTGCTGTTTTGGGTCATAGTGCAAGCCGAACCAGTCCGATGTCCCAAAGTCTGAGATGCAGGACTCGGAACAACCACAGGACCTGAAAGACACAGGGACGCACGCGGTCATGGACACAGAGAGGGGGATGATGGGGAAACACAAAGCGAGGGATTGATCCCATGTGTGTCACCTCCGTCTCTTCTGGGACTTGTCTACAGGCTCCTCTTTGGTCTGCGTGATGTTGGAGGGAGGAGGTGCCCTGGGGAGGTCACGGGTCAGGTCAGCAGGAGGTGGCGTGAGTTCAACCACTGCAAACACAAATAGACTGTGTTAGCCAGCTAGTGCATTATGGGAGATCTTGTTTGGACTGTTGACATCTTTATGGTACATTTGGAACACTACTTGTCCTGCTTCTCCTCATACACAACTACTAATTATACTACTACTTATACTACACTGTTTACAGTATTGTATGCAATTGATAAAATATGCGTTGTGTAAAGGTTTTTGTGTATATTTTATATACATTTTCTAATTCATACAGATTTTTATTTGGAAGATCTAAAATTGCCATCTTCTGTATTCTACGCACAAATCTCGCAAGATTAACGCAAAACCACGCGAGACTCAACTGTTTATAATGATGTCTACAATGTTTCACTGCTTTTAAATTAGATTTTGTAAGAATTTATTCTGAAAATGTACTGATGATGCTTATAATTATGTCTGCAATGTTTCACTGCTTTTAGATTTTGTAAGAACTTATTTGTGGACCCCAGGAAGACTAGCTTGTCTAACTTTGGTGACAGCTAATGGGGATCCTTTTAAATAAACAATAAACAATAAACAATAAACAATAGATACTTTGCCATCTGTGTTGTACAACTACAGATACTTCCAAACGCTTTGGTGTCGTGATTCTTTGCGTGATTGGGAACAGATTACTTTGTTTATGTCCCCCAAACAACATAGAGGGCATGGATACAGGGCAAGCTGTGCTCACAGCACCCTCTGCTGGACAATTTGTTAATTACTTTAAAATCCCTGATGCGCTTCTAGGCTGGATATTTTGAACTTGAACAGGTTTTAATGTTTGTCGGGTTGCACCGTGTGGTCATAATAAACAAAAAGTGCATTAGTAGAACTACTTTGGGGTCAAATTTGTACAATATTCATCCAAACGTTATACAATTTGCAGCATTAGTTCTGTGAAAATAATCTTTTATATTACCAAGCAAAATTGGACGAAATATGAATAACTGAAATATCTTTGAATGAATCAATATTGAACCAAATTGATACAGGAAGGCAGTAGCAATACCATCCCAAGTTCTGAATATATTGATATCCACACCAATGACGACATCAGTTCCTCACCTGTGTCCTCGCTGGTGGGCGGGGAAAATGACAGAGGCAGGAAATGTCTCCTCTGGATGCGCTGACTGGCGATCATGAGGAAGACGATGGCAGCGATCACCACGGCCAGGCACAGCTTCCTCCTCAGCAACATGGCGGAGACAGGTGGGCAACAACAGGAGGAGGGATGTGTTGTTGTGAGGTCAATTAGCCTTTCCTTCCTGCTACGTCAGCATCATCAGACTGTGTCATCTGGACGTTTCCCACGGTTCTGTCATCTCCCCACTCAGCTTCATCTCCATGGAGCCTGAGACCTCTGCACAATGCTGCTTCCTTATTGGTGGAGACGGGACCTGAGTTCACACCTGAGAGACAGGACCACATCAGCATCACCAATAACTAACTATACCTAACTAACTGTGCAGCATAAACTTATAATGTACACCAAACTATATTTATGTCATCACAAAAACAAAGTTCAACAAAGAGCATGGAGCCACAGATCTACAGAAATAAAGACACAAACTGCCTTCAACCAGGAAAAAAACAAAAAGATGACGACCGGAAAGTCTAGTTTTAGGTTTTTGCTGATGCCAGGAGTCACGCTCCTGTCTTCCACTTCACCTCCCCGCTCCTGCAGGAATGTCTCCATGAAGACCGGCTCGGTCTCTGCATACCAAACAGACCTGGATTCACTTCAGCTTCTCCTGTTTCAGTTCTCGCTCAGCTCCCGTCTCTCTCCCTCTCTCCGTATCCCCTGTATGTGAGTGAGTGAGTGAGTGAGTGAGTGAGTGTGTGTGTGTGAGCGCTTGCAAACAGTCCAAATCAGCTGAGCTGTATGGGTGTTTCTTCATTACTGTGTTGTGCAAGCGATACTTGTAAATATTTAGTAATGTTTGTTCCAGCTACACTTGTATTGCTAAAAACATCATCCACTTGCCTAAATGAGGTGGTAAAGACTAATTACTGAACCGTATTGAGGTTAACATTTTGTGCACCAAATTTATCTCACTAATTAAACCCTCCGCAAATTACCGGGGTGGGATTGATGGTGAAACATTGCGATATTTTGCATGGCGATGATATATCACTTTTGACACACAACCATGGATCATTTTTTTGCATATCATTTTTTTTAACTGACTTAACAAATACACATTTAACTAGCGTAAAACATCTATTTAGATTTCAGTCCACTAGATGGCACAATATATGATTTTGCAAATACTTATACTTAGTATGTTGCAATAATGTGATAATATCATATCATGACTTAAATATCGTGATAATATCGTATTGTGGGGTCCTCTGGTGATTCCCAGGGCGACAAATTACATCCACAATATTGCAAAAATAAATCTTAAAAAAAAAACATCACCACTTTTTTATTATTTTTTTTCCACAATAAATAATCTAAGATTGAACCACGCAGACTTGACGTTTTGAGACTCTTGTTATTGTGATGACTGAGATAAACTAAACAAACTGTATATTAAGTAGTTACAACTAGCCTCAGCTATATAGTATTTCCCAAATGAAAATAGTGTATTATTATCATAAGGTTCAGCAAAAAAAAACATTTATATAATTTCAGTCTCTTCCTCAGTTTATCTTGTGTTTCTTGCACAAACAAACAGGAAAATTGAAAGTGTTTTTCTCCTCGACTAAGATAAAATATGTAGAAAATAGAAACAACAATAGTGTAGTGGCAAACATACACTTGATTCCAAAGCCACCGAAAGTCGTTAGCTGCAGAGCTCGACTCAATTCCTCAATCACCAAGGAAAGAAAGAGTCATGTGAAGGGTTTGCATTACCGTCCACAGGATCAACAACACATAATGTCCTTGATTTTCCAGGTCGTGAATGACGATCTATTGATTTAACAGTAATAGTTAATCATTTTTTTTTTTTACACAAAACCTAGTACAGTTTCTACCGGACATGTCAACCACCCAAAATGTATAACCATTCAAAGATGTCAAAGTGTGAAAAACAAGTGAGACTGAAGGGACGATGACTGGCAGTACAACTACAACAGTTACTCCCCTTGTCTGAAGTAGACTTCTGCAAAGCTTTAGTTTACAGTTAAAACAAAAAACAGGATGATAACAGACAAGTCAAGACAGATTACTGATTAAACCACACACACGCACACACACGTGCACCCCCCCAGACAGAAAAGGGCAATGCTCTCAGAGGAAAGGCTCAGGAAAAATTCCTGAATTAGCATCTAAATTCTTTGAACTCTGCAGGGTTTTTTTTTATTTGATTGTGCAAACCTATCTAATATTAACAGAAGCAGCTCAGATGAGTTGTCAGTTATTTGGTCTGGATGTGAAAGTCCACACAGAAAGCACCAATATGCTGTTCAATATCTGTTAAAAAAGAATTCCGGGAATTAAGTAAATAACTATCCTAACATTAATGATTAACAGGCTAGTAGGAGTTTTCAGTCTAATAAATAACAGTGCTGCCTACAGTATTGTGGTTACATGCTGCTCTCCACTGTGCCAGAGAAATTAAGGGAAACTCTAAATCTATATTTGTTGAACACAGCAGATGATGCGACCATGTGTTATATGTGTGGTTGATCAGACTGCAACACATAGAGACTATAAATTGGTTTGTTCCATTGTCAGAATCACAAAGTTCATGCATCAGAAAGGTGATTAATTGGGAGGAGCAGTGAGGTCTTCATTTTCCAGCCGGCAGACAGAGTTAATCAGTTTAGTTTCTGATAAATGACGAGAGGCTGTTGGACTCATCTTGTAGGAAATGAGCCCCAGTAGTCGACACACCACACATCACAGTCAGTGCATCCCTGATCTGACATGCACACTGCACTAACACACACACACACGCACACATTTGTGTAAAACCACACATGGAAGCAGATCAGAAGTTGTGATACACGAAAGCAACTTGTTCAGATCTGTTATACTCATTTTTCTCAAACATGACGGCACAGACCGTACTCTGGTTAGTCACCTCTGAAAATTCAGTTTCAGTTTCGTGATGTATTAGAAATCAATTCAGTGGAGAAAGCCAACTATAGACTGTGACTGCATTAATAGAAGCAAGTGTGTATTTCTTCTTCATGTGCATGGTAATGTCCGGCTGCCTGGGAGAGATAAGAGCTCAGGAGATAGTGGAGGGTTAATAACCGCCGATTCATTCACAGTATCTTGTCTGTTATTTTAACGTTTGGAGGGCATTCATGGGTTTTCGGGGTCACAAGGTTCCCTGAGCTGAGAGACGTGAAGGTCTCTCTCTCTGTGACCTTTGACCCAAAGTGTTGACACCAGGATGGAAATCAGCTGCTCTGCAGATGGAGAGCAGTGCCGAGCTGAGAAAACCAAACAAACAATAACGACAGCAAAATGGAGGAAGACGGAAGGACTGGTGGAGTAATGATGACATAAACTGATGTTACTCTTGGTGCTTCTTACCAGGTTTGACCGCCCACAGAGAGGAATGTCTCTGTGTATTTCACTGCTGATTTGCATGGACAGTAGAGATGTGACAGGAAATGAGAGAGGGGATGACAGAGGGGATTGTGGTCCCGTTCGCTCTTATGCAATAAGTAGAATATTTTTTTAGTAACATACTGTTTCCTAATGTCTGGGAATGACAGGACAACAAACAATAATCAGCTATATAAACAAGACACAACCATACATACAAGGTAGTTTTTTGGTATAGCATATTGTGTGTAAGACCACACAAGTGTGTGTTGGGGTTGGCACTGAAGTGTAGCTGGAATTAAATTTAGAGTGAGTTGAGTGCCTCAAAGCCTCTTTCCGGGCATTGAAGAACAGGAAAGTCCTGAGGTCCAGAAAACCGTGCACTGGGGATCCGCCCGGATCCTTGGCACGAGGCCCATAACCCAACAGAGAGTGCAAGCCCCCCTGAAAGGACAAACTGGAGCCTGCCACAACTACACACCCGGGAATAAACCCAGACATGAGAGGTGCTTCCATCCAAGTCGCCGGGACAAGGGAGAACACCCCTGCCCCTCCAGTCAGTCCACCTATTGAGATGTGTTGTTACGCAAATGTTTATAGGAGGTGTGGTGAGTATGAGGTACCTTGCATCTAAGGTAATATCCCCACTGCTGGTGGACAGTTGGGCTTCTGAATATGCTCCACCTATCCCCCAGACGCTAAAGTCTATCATGCACATATCTCAGTAATCGGCTTCCTGGTTTGACCATAACAAAATAAAAAGTTCTCAAGTTTCAGCTTCTGTGGGTAATCTGTTCTAGTTCCCTCGCTCCTCTATAGCAGCAAACTGAATAGCTTTGAATGGACATTTGAGGCCATTGTCATTTTAACTTTTAGGAAACACCAACTGACATTTTTCACCGACTTCTGGCACTTTATGGACCAAACGACTTATGGATTAATCAAGAAAACAACTGATAAAATCCACAACAACAACAAAATCATTAGTTGCAGACCTTGTTTACATACACATGTCGAGCATGTGCCAGAAGAAACACAGAGTAGATTTTCAATGTGGAAATAATTGCAGCCAAGCAGCTGCTAGAATGACAGACTGACACCAAGCTCTGAGCACAGACGCAAGAGCAGCAATATCATTAATCAATCCTGTTCAATGCTCACAAGAGCATTTCCAATGGTGGTGGGATACTAGAGCATAAAACAAGACATTTATTACTTCTTGGCAACTTTATATAGTCTTGTCATGTTAATTTCACTTACATTTCAACTCTTGTACCAACGCCAAAACCCTCTACAGCCACGCGCTTCTATGAAGGGGGTGTTCAGGTTCAATACCCAGACCTACTTGAATGTTTTGGTTTCCATGAAAACATCAAGAACAACATGTGGTCATATAGACCTGTATATTATTAAAGTGAAGAGTCGCTAACCAGAGACAGCATAGAAAATGAGTAGACATGAAGCTTCCACGACAGCTGAGTGAGGTAAAATAGTGGGAAGTCCAAGAAAATAACATTGCTCACCCATTCACTTCCTGTTACAGTGCTGACTCACAGACAGACAGACACTATGTCAGTCTAACGTCAGTCCAATAACAGTAGAAATTTTATTTGCTCAGAAGTCCAAACATCGAGTGCAACTCAAAAGTGTTCAACACCAATTAAAACTAAAACCTGGACAGAGAGAAAATCAGGAATTCACGCAATAAAACAGTTACAATCAAACACCGGGCATAAAAACTGGCATTCTGACATTTCATAGTGGACAACAACCAATTAACAAAAATGGTGCTGCTTGGCACAGAGGAAACGTTCAAGGAGCTGCAGCAAAAACACTCCCATATTTTTGTGGTTCCTGCCTTTTAAAAAATATATATTTTTAGTCTTTTCTCAAAACAGCACAGCCAGGCTCACACTGCTTTACACGCCATTGTTTCCAAACACTGTTTGGAAACTCCTCTGACTGTTTAATATGCCACGAAACAACATTGTTTCACATGCAACGTCATTTCATGTGCCATGAAACAAAGTCAGAGGAACAACAACAGTGTTTGGAAACAATGGCATGTGAAGCAGTGTGAGCCTGGCTGTGCCGTTTTGAGAAAAAGCCAAAAATACTCACAATTTTAGTCTTTTTCTCGTGGCTCTTTGTCATACTACGGCTTTGTCCGACTACCCGACGACAAAGAGCCACAAAAGACAGCCAGCTGTAATATGTCCAGGACGATATGTAGTTGGTCACGCCGACATAACTATCGGGGAGTTGCATTGTGTAGTGCAGAGTGGCCAAGCAGGAGAGTGGGAGTGGAGGAGTTTTGTGTGTGTAATGTTAATGTAACTACATACATTCTTGGTGCTCTAACACGTATTTTGTGCTAAGGCGGTGAAGTAAATTGCTGCAGTTGCTACCAC
The DNA here is from genome assembly GCF_963457635.1 of Microchirus variegatus. Taxonomy (NCBI): domain Eukaryota; kingdom Metazoa; phylum Chordata; class Actinopteri; order Pleuronectiformes; family Soleidae; genus Microchirus; species Microchirus variegatus. The sequence goes on along the minus strand of NC_139808.1, from coordinate 8,020,647 downwards.
AGTTACTTCCTCAGCTAAGCCCCTTGGCATCATGTGTAGTGCAACAGTGAAAAGGGTCCCTGCCCCAACAGTGTTCTACTTTTCATATACGAAAAATTTACATCACAAAAACTGATACGCTGCTCCTGAGAACAGCCCTGAGAGACACACAGACGGCTCTGTGACAATCCGTTTCTGTAGCTCAGATTTAGAAGCAGACCTCTATAATTACATCTGTTCGACTACAGAGGGCATTTGAAATACAATCCACGCCATCATCTCTGTCTATAATTATGTGTTTCAATATTCTTGTTTAGTTGTCAAAACAGCCTACACATCATAAACACACAGTCACACACTTCTGATGAGAACACAATCTGGAAAAAAAAATACTACACCACTGAGTTCCTAATTGCCTAGTATGAATCTGTGACCCTATTTAATATTATAATACTAATTGATTTTAATGTAACTGTCACCATCTGCCTCGCTTCCGTTTCAATCCCTGTTGTTTTGTTTGTACTCTGCTGAACTTCTTCTGTGACATATATCTGTCCTTCTCGGGAGATGGATCCCTCCTCTGTGGCTCTTCCTGAAGTTTCTCACATTTGTTCCCTGCATACAAGGGTTTTTGTGGCATTTTTCTTCATTTCATGCGAGGGTCTAAGGATATAGGATGTCACTTGCTGTACAGTCCTTCGAGGTAAACTGTGTTTGTGATGTTGGGAAATATAGATAAAATCTATTCAACCTGACACACTATAACTTGCTTTAGGACTGCTATAAACACTAATGCAGGCAGGTGAAGTAATACACTCCTACGTGCACACAGCAAGAATTTAAACATCTAAATTCATGGTTAACATGCTCAACTAAATACTACATTGCATAAAAAAAATTCACAATAAAGACAGAGAGTCTTATATGAGAACATTATATAAAAAATGCTCATAAAGCTTAAGGCATGATTAACTATTTCAGTTAACAGATACAGTATAATTCAAAAACACTACAACAGGGGACAGTGAAGCTTAAACAGGCACTGTATGAATAGTAGGACTACGCATGATCCTTCATAAACAGTGAAATAAAGTACATAAAAGTCGGTGAAGTTTGCTCCACGATCCTCAGACACATGTTTATGTTGTTGTTTTATTGTCGTTCTTTCCTGTCATGTGTTGCTTCCTTTATTGTGTTGCTACCACCTTCAGACTCATTTGCGGAAATCACTGAAGTAGTTATTCTCAGATGCGTTTCCTGTGTTTTACAGTACATCTGTTTCTCCCATGTGTTGTTAAATGTGAATGAGTATACGCACCATAGAGGAGGGTTTCAAGAGCACTGTTTTAACACACTACACAATAATAACATGAGCAAATGTCTATGTATGGGATTTTGTATATTCAGTCAATGGTGAATCTGGCAAATGGACATAAAAGGCAATCTGTGAACTTGGCAAATGTGACTCTATAAGAACACTGTGAGAATATCAAATACACAGACACACCATTATGTGTGAATCTACAAAAACTTTAGAAAATGAACTAGAAGAAAACTAGGTAAAAATAAGATTGAAACAGACCAACTACCATTCACAGAAAGACTGTTGAAAGATTACTACTCATATTAATATTACTACAAAATCAACTGACTGGTTAGGTAAAAGTATACATTAGTAGGAGTTTATACTGGCGAGTATTATAATGCTACAATTACTATCATACATCACGCAGTGATTGCAACTTTTTTGATAATTGACCCGTTGTTGTTTTGTAGAAATACTTTTGGTTAAAGCTTCTCCGACATGCATAGTTTCTGGTTTCCATGGCCTTCTATGATAGTAAACTCAAGTATTTGGGTTTTGTGCAAATAACCACACAAAATATTTAGGCGTCTCAAGCTTTGGGAAAATGACCTACTGACCAATCAAAAATCATAACCAAGAGTCACAGTAGCTTATTCTGTTCAGCTATAATTCTGTTCATTGGGTACACCTATTGAAATAAATGAAGCAGGCAAATAATAGTGTTTCAAAGTATTTGTGAGAACCCAAGGGGATAAGCAATAAATTATACAATAATGCCTTATCGGACAGGACAATGGGAAAATTAACATTTGCATTGTTTTGCATGGCATATCTGTAACAGCTGAAGAGACTAAAGACTGGAGTTACTGCTCAGACAAGGTCAATAATCCCAAGCGTGATTGTTAGTGTACACACTGTCATCAGGGGCTCGCATCCATATGCATGAAACCAGATATCCCTTCTGTTTTGAACACAATTTATAAACACACACGGGTATTATGTACACCTGTTTAAGTGTTGTTAAGGGAAATATTAAACTAATCAATCACATGCCAATAATGCATTACATGATACAAATGGCAATCGCAATTGAGGTCTCAAATAAAAATCTGAACTTGTGTTTTGATGGTGAAAGATTAGCAAGTTGACCAATGCCAGGTTAGGTTAACCTTTAGCAATTTACAGAGAAATTTACAGGCGTCACCTGCAGCCAGGCCCCTATGGGACAATACCACCTGTCAATCACGTTGGTGTCTTGGGATTGGTATCGTTAAGATTTTAACCATACAACTCCTTCTATTGACACTGCTCATTGATCCTGTACTTTAACTGTACTCTTAGTGGAGAAAAGGTGAACTGCACTGAGTTTCTCTACCAATACCGACTGTCCACTCATGTGCTGTGATTTATCCTCTATGTTCCGCTAAATGGGAACATCATTTACAAAATCAACATTATGTGCTATTGAAGAAAGCCTGAAAGTGGCGATTTTAACTTTTCAGGAAAATGATTACCGACATAAATCGAGTGAGAATTGAAGTGAATATGTAATATAAAAAACATTATTTTTTTACTTCCTGTTCAGCTTCAACCAGCAAACTGGAGGACTGTGTCCACTTTGTACAAGCACACTTGGTCAAAACCACCTGCTTAAGCACAAACTGGGCATCGGAGGAGGAAAGGTGATTTAAGGGACTGCGAATGTGTCATGGTTGTTGGTGCCAGGAAGGCCAGTCTGAGTATTTCAGGAAATGCTGATCTATAGAGATTTTCACAAAAAAAACGTTTCTAGTGATTACAGAGAATTGTCCGAAAGAGAGAAAATAACCAGTGAGTGATAGTTCCAGAGGAAGAGTAACTACCCCTTACAACCAAGGCTAACAGGAGACAATCTCTCAATTTAAAATAATCAAACTTTGAAGCTGACTAATCAAGAATATCATTACTTATCATTACTTAAATGTGGTGCACTGAATAAAGTGGAGTGTATAACACATTTGAGCTAAATGAGTAAAAAGGTGGTCAGGATAGCCTTGCAAAACCAACACTATTAGACGATGGCCTGAATTTAAATGAAGGAAAATTAGAACAATTCACTCACAGGAAACTTTGGCAGTGAATGATGAGGACGGGTGAATTGGCGTTAATTAAAAGGTCCCCGTATGAGTGACTTTTGACCTTTGACCCATTTTCACATTATGTTTCACATTCATTATGTGTTGCATACATCTTATTTAGTTAGCACTTTAATTTGTAAAGGTTTGCCTTTAATTAGAAAAAAATGATGTGCGATTTTTCAGGGTCTCTGCAGGTTCCAACAAGTCACATTTAAGACTTTTTAAGACTTTTTATGACCATAATGAATACAATTTAAGACCCATTTCAAATCCATACTGGCAAAAAAGTACCAAAGACATGAAGGAAAATTGGCCACAAATGGTTGAACTTGCAATTCGGCTTAGCTGTGGGCTTTCATTAAGTTTTCTCCGCTGCTATGCTAAGCTAAAAAACACTGCTGCGCCGCACAGCACACTAGCTAGTGGTGCTCGATAAATTCTCACCGGTCAGCACAGGTGACCTACTTTAGTTCCTTGTTGTAGTTATGTTATCGCATCCTCAAAAATAGAAACGAGAAGCGAGACTGAAGTTTATGCATGTTTTTAAATAAAAGTAACGTTACATTTTTCTAAGACCTTTCAAAATTGTATTTAAGACCTTTTATCAGATTTAAGGAGAATTTGAGACATTTTAAGGCCTTACATTGAAATTATTGGATTTAAGACTTTTTAGGACCCCGCAGATACCCTGTGTTTTATCCTCTTGTCCTTTTTGCACAAGAAAGAATTCCAGCCATAGTAACTTTTACTCAGAGTACATTTTAAACAAGGTACTTTTTTTTTACTTTAACTTGTAAACATTTTTTTAGACCAGCACTTTTACTTGTACTTAAGTAAAAAAAATGTACTCAAAATAGTTGTACTTTTACTTGAGTACAACATTTAAGTACTTTTTCCACCTCTGATAATAAAGCTCCAAACAGAGCACAGTAGTGTATGTGGAGGCTGGACTGTTGTAGCGGTTATTACGGTAAGAGTTGAGTACAGTAAAGATAACTGCAGGGTAACGGATGGTAGCGTACAATTAAGTCAAATGCAGACCGAGATACGAAGCAGTAAATACATATTTAAGTAGGCGGTGGTCTCACTTCCAAAATATAAATATATATATATCAGGTTACGTGAAGGTCACCGCTCCAACACAGAGAGATCAGAAGGAAGTTGGTCAAGAAAGTAGACCCCATAAATAGAGACAGGAAAAAAAAAACACTCCCCAAAAAGACACCACCAACCCCCCAGAACCCTCCACTGGCTCTGCTTCTTATCTCAGGCTCACACACACACACACATACACACACACTCACTGACTAACTGTTTCTCACGTACTTAGAAAAGTTCAAACAAACAAACTGCGTCAACTAAAGTGGAAACAGCCGGCCGGAGAGTTAGCGGAAAACTGCCATGGGGTTTGGTACCAAGTTTTAGATGAAGTTTTCAGTACGCTGCGGCACACACACACACACACACACACACACAGTAAAAGACACACATGGAGGTGTATTAAAGGTGTCCGGACACACACACACACACACACACACACACACACAAAGTGAGCCGGTTAACGGACTCTGGTAAAACACCGTAAAGCTACGCAGGGAGAAAGAAAAAGTGAGAGTTGACTCACGTGAAGGCGCAGCAGAAGCAGAGACCGGATGCTCTGTCGTCGTCTTCTTCTTCTCTTTGTGTGAAGCTGCGCGGACCACTGAGCAACACTGATGTGAAGCAGCGCCAGGCCACGCCCCCCGCACCCCGAGGGGGAGGAGCCAGAGAAGGGAGGCTGGTGGGGTGATGATCATTATAATGTGCAGAGGTGGAAAAAGTACTAAAATATTGTACTCAAGCAAAAGTAGCAATACTTTGATGAAATATTACTCAAGTTGAAGTAAAAGTAGTCATCTGAAAATGCACTCAAGTAGAAGTAAAAAGTAGTTCATTTGAAATGTACTTTAAGTAAAAGTTACTTAGTTACTTTGCGTGGGGTGTGAGGGTAGTAGAAATATGACAAAGGGTCAGAATTCCCAAACTATTTTGGAGCTCACGCACCCGGCGCGACACAGGATATTACGTCACTTTTGTGACCAGTGCTGGTGCTAATCACATCATCACTCGTCTGGTTCTGGTGTATATTTTCCCCCTGTATGTCTTCATTGTGCTGAATTCTTATTTTTACTCAGTAACGGATAGGATTTATAAAGTAACTAAGTACAATACTTGAATCAATACGTACTCAAGTAAAATACAAAATCCTGATTTTAAATTGTACTTAAAAAATACAAAATACACAAAAAAAAGTATTCAATACAGTAACTTGAGTAAATTTATTTTGTTACTTTTCACCTCTGATAATGTGTTCCACAAACTGTACACTGCATATTTGCTACTTCTTTAGGGGATGTTCTGGTATAAACACTGACCTTGTCAGGACCAGTAAGTCCTCATGGACACCAAAACCTGGTCCTGATGAGGCAGTAGTACCTCATTTCTGAGGCTCTGGTCAATGTTGAATTGAACTGTGGTTCAATTAAAGATTTATGAATTGGAGGCGCATAGTGGTGTAACAGTAGACGGTAACACACAGAGGACTCCTCCCATCTGCCCTTCACTTTGAGCACGGTGGCCTTAGCATATCAAAATGGTTACGGTTAGTTATTTTTTATACATTTTTTTCCAGACAATAGTAAGTTTTTCCTTTACCTTTGATTTTGGTTGTTGTTATTTTTCATTTGCTAAGTCAGCTTCTGCTTCAAAGTGTAGAACACACCTTGGCAGACTTGTCAGCAGGGCCGTTTCTAGCTATTTGGGGGCCCCTATTTTATTATTTTTTTCAAACTCAAGGTAGAGATTCCTACTCTTCCTGATTGCTCATCAGAAGCTAATGAGGGTTCCCCTGGCTCTTTTTGAACTGGACCTCCAAAATATTTCAAAATTGCTCCTGCAAAGACACAGTTCCTTAGGTTACCAAGCAATCAGAAGCAAATATTCATACCATATAACTACAGCTGTGTTGCATTGTATGCAAAAATATTCTGAATATGTTTTTATATTAAACATTACAATATACAGTGTCCCTGTTTAAGCATCTATTTCTGGTGTTATCTCCACATTATACTAGTTAATGAATACAAATGACAGTAAGTGAGTGATTAGCACCATATGATATAAAGGGAATATGTTTGCATATATCTTGCAGTGCATTACAAAGTGGACGTTGGCAACTCGCAGTCCTATGCAGTACAGGACACTTTAAATGTCCAAGTTTGTTCAAATTAGTAAACTACACAAACAGCAAAATACATTCTAATAATTTGGCAAGGGGAATTCAACTAAATCAGCAGATTGAGTCCAGTAACCAAATCACAGTAAATACAAATACAATAGAGCAAGTCATTGGATAATTTTTCATAGCATGGTGATCAAATTCATAGTACTATATGAATAATCCACAGCTATACTTTTTTTTTTAATTCAATTCAATTCAGTTGTATTTGTATAGCACCAATTCATAACAGACGTTATCTCAGGACACTTTTCAAATAGAGACCCAACAGAACCACCATGAGCAAGGAAAAAAACACCTGTTAAAAGGCAGAAACCTAGGACAGACCCTAACTGCTATTACTACAAATAACAATAATCAGTCTGATAATAACTGGTTTTATTTATAAAATAGTAGCTCAGCTCTATTCTTGAGACATATGTATTCAAGTCTTTTTGTTAAGCAAACTGTGGCTAAAGCTGACTTTTATTTCGTGCCCAGCCCAAAGGGGATTTTTTTCACCTGATTACCCCACAAACACTTACATGCTTTGCAAATATATGCATAATGAATGCATGCAATACATGCAAAGACAGGTCATTTTAATTCTCAAAAAGATAATAAAATATGAGTCCGAACTTGCAGTTTGGGGGGGCTCCCTGGTGGCTGCGGGGCCCTATGCAGCTGCATAGTCCGCATAATAGCAAGAAACGGCTCTGCTGGTCAGTTAGGGCTGCTGTAGAAACCTGGCTGTACTGTGTACACGATGACAGCCTTCTTAAAGCAAGGCCCTTGACTAAAGTACATATTAAAATCTCGTCAAGTATACTCACTATCTCCTGCAGGACCATTGAAAGCTCTCGGAGTTGATCTTTAAATTGCTTGACATCAAATTTAGCCCAAAAATAGCCCTGTGTGTGCCCTTGTCTTCCGTGTCTCCCATCTCCATAATATCTCTAAATTGAAACCCCTTGCGTCTGCGGTTGAAATTGGAGATTGTAATTGTCTTTTTACCGGTTTGAATAAGAAGGCACTTGACCGCATTCAGGTCGTCACCGTGGTGTGTAGTAACAGATGTTACTTTCTTGACTTGTTAAAGTCGCAAGACACGAAGTGTTCGCTCCTTTGAAGCCTTTGGATGGATGGGATGGATGGATGGATGGATGGATGGATGGATAACACGCAGCATGCCGACGTCTATCATGGGTGACTCTGCTATACAGACTTGGTTAAGGGCAGAATCACGACAGACATAAAAGATCACGAGGCAATGAAATACGCAAACAATTATTATTTTTAAATTAAAAGACCTAAAACATAGATTAATATAACAGCCATATATATATATATATATATATATTTAAAAAAAATGTAGACTTAAAAGCAGACAAGGTGGATCATTCCACTGTTAACTGGAGAGTAAACTTGAGTGTGATGTTTCTAAGGAAAAGGATGATAATGAGGACATTTCTGGAGTGAAGCCACACAGAGGCGATTCTAGAGTCTGTAGGGGCCCTAAGCAAAAATCCCCAGGGGGCCCTTCCTTCCAACCAGTGTTCATCACCATTATGTTACAAATAATCTGACACCAACGAAAAATGTATGAGTTCAAAATGAAATGAAATTGAGTGAAATAACATGGAAAAACCTTGTAATTAAAAAGTCTGTGAAAATATAAATGTAAAGAACAATAAAATAATGTAAATGGCTTTTAAAAAACTATATAAACTTAGTAAAAAAAAATGCAGTACACTGTAAAGAACCCACATTATAAAACAATATAAATATATAGAACAATAAAATACTATAAATAACTGAAAAAAACATATATAAACTGAGTAAAAAAGATATGCATTACACTGTAAATAATCCTCTTCATTTTTCAACTTGCAGAACGATAACTTCTCA